>NC_140592.1:323972068-324337068 GCF_964204655.1 Triturus cristatus
GTTACACATCAGAAGGCTAGAGGGTTCACTTCCGTATTAGCAGTAGCCAAACTGGGCATCCTTAGGCTGTGGAGTACGGACCGTACGTCAGATGCCCGGTTACGCAATATGAATAGGGAAGAGTGATCTATCGCATAAACGACCAGCTGGACAAGTTTGATGAGTTTTGGAGAGGGTTCCTACAAGATCCCAGGGAGGATGTAGATACTCACAACTCTGGCAGTTTGAGCACCCTACTGCACTATTCATCCTCACGCTGTTCCAGGGCACCCAGTATACCACCGGACAGCAAGGAACAATGTAACTTTTTAATGTTTAAAAGACTCGCAGGCCTGCCAAGCTTAGACCTATTGGGGTCGCATGCCTCCATGTTTTAATCGGAGGGATTTGCCACACCTCTGCTCTAGCAGAACACACTGTTCTGGTCCATGGCAGTGTTGAAACTGAAAAAGGGTATGATTTTATCTTGTTTCTGCTTAGTTGCATTAAACTCTTGCTGTCATACTTCTGTTTCACGGAAAGGAGGGATGAACTGTAGTACCTATTATTATTTCTCCAACTGGGTCTTTGACCACGTTATACTGTAGGTTGATATCTGCTAAACTCTCAATGAAGAAATGTGAAAAGAAAAATAATTTGATTGACCAGGAACAGCACAGCTAACAGTGGCTAACGACGTTTTGGTGCAGTACAGATCTTATGTAACCTAACATTATGTGCCTTATCAGTAGTACTCAATCACTGTGTGCACGGGCTTAGTGAAACACTGGCTAAATCAGCTATCGCAAGACAGAAGCAGTAATTAATAAATGCTGCAAGAGTAATTATGATGATACAACTTTGGGGTGGTGGGAAAGAAGCCAAAAACACAGACCAAGAAAAGTAGTTAAACTGTTACATAAAAAACACCCGAGAGGTAAATGGAGTGAAAGTGCAATGGAGGGAATGCAAATAAGGAAGTGAATATAGAAAGAAAAAAGGCAGAAGGGTGAAAATAAATTGCAAGAAGAGTGGAAATAAGGAAAGAAAGATAGAAAGGAACAAAAAGAATAGAGGGAAGAACGAAGGAAGGAAAAAAGGATGGAAAGAAGGGGAGCAGGAAGAGAAGATGAAAGGAACGAATACAAAAGAAAAATGCAGCAAGGGAAAGAAATTAGGAGAGCAAGAAAATAGAATGAAATATTGGAAAGGAGATATGAGAGACGGAAGGAAGGGGGAAAGAAGGGAAAGAATTAACAAATGGAAAAAATACAAAAAAGAGGGATGGAATGCAGGGTAGAAAGACAAGAAGATGAGAATAAGAAAGGAAGCAATAAAAAAGAATGAACGAATGAGAAGAAAGGAAGAGTAGAAGGAAAGAAAATGAAATAGAACTATAAAGAGGGAAGATAGAAAGAGATGGAACAAAAAAGGATGACAGAAGGAAAGAAAAAAGGAATAAACAGAAGGAATGAACAGAACAGAAAGTAGAAAATAATAGGAAAAAGATGGATAAAAAGGACAAAATAAAAGAAGGATGCAAAAAAGAAGGAAGCTACAGGTAAATCCTGTGTTTAACTAAACTCCTTTAAAATCATACTGTAAAACTAATCACTTTGCACCATTTGTGCGCATTTTTCATTGAGGAACAATTCTCACTTCTTCTTGATAGGAGGGTTGGGATTGCTCACTTTGTTTTGGTCACTTAGTGTCATATGACTTATAGTTAGAGGTATTTGATGTTCTTGGCTACCATGTCGCTATCCAATTAGATGGCATGTGCTTGGGTCACAGTGCATGAGATAGGGACCAGCAACAGATTTTTGTACTGGAAGCATTTCAAGCTAGAACCTGGTAATCAAATGTACATATACATATTGGCTCTTGTAGGAATGTCACAGTCTTTATGAAACAAACACATGGAAACAAAAGCTTTTTGTTGCTTCAAATGTTTTTGTAAAGTTTTGTTTTGGAATGATTACAATAAAATTAATGACAACAGAGCTTGCAAATGCCAAATATGCAAGATCGATGCCCTCAGATGTATGACCTCAGATATAGTCAGTCAATCCAAGACAGACTACATTATCATTTAGCTGTTAAACTACAAAAAGGTGTCTCAAGCAGAAAATGACTCACCTTCTTTTGGCCGGCGCACAATGTCCACAACTGTGGAGGTGGCTTTGGTGTACCAATCATACTGAAAAAAAAGATCACCATTCATCAGGGCAAATACTAGCTCACTACCACAGTTCAAACTAAGTGAGCCACCCTTGACTAACTTCACATAAGTAGTGCTGAACCTGCTGCTGTTTCAGGAACAGCCATATAGGCAAGTCCTATCTTGGTCACCCAGTGGCCACTATTGCAAGGGCATCTGGTATGCCCCCCTTAAGAACATCAGGCTCAGATTCTTGGAGAGGCTGGCAGAAAGGGGTTCAGCGAATAGTCAGACACTGCTGTTTCTGTCAGACTCCACGGATAAAACAAACAAAGTCATTCTTACCTTTACGAAACCCTCTCTACATTTTGTAATTTCTCGCACTCCTTAGTCACCCTCACTTGGAGTTACAGATCCCCATCTTCAAGACTTCTTTCACAGAGCTGGAACCTTCTTGTTTTTGTTCTTACACACTGTATATCTGTACAACTCTTACATGTTATTAATACTTTGTTTTTAGTTTATTGGTAACCTTTACACAAACGTATTTGCACTATTTTGCCACCTGGTGGCTTGCTTCTTTTCAGACCGTACCACATTTCACTTTTATTTTTTCACTTGATTGGCACAGTTAATGATGGTCTTACATTTCCCTTTTCAAGCGGTCTTGATGGCTTCATGCAGAAGATATATAGTACTGTGGCAGACACTTAGGTAGGGTTCATACTTTTATTACGTTTATAGATTAGTAGTGGTTTACAGTTCAATGTCAGATGTATTAGTAGCAAGCCTTTAGCTAACAGAGATGTAGTACTATATTATATGCACTGTTATGAGTGGGAATTTGGTGGAAAGATATTAGTGAATATAGCATTAGGTGTTCTCAGCTGACATTGTGTTTAATGTTAGTAGTGGGCACATGTTTCAGTGACGGCAGTGGGCCAACTGTTCAGTATGAAATGGGCATACTATTAAGTATTAGCAGTAAGAACTGTGTTGGGAATTTTGCTGAGTGTGTAAAGTCAATATCTTGACTTTTGCCAAGTGTTGGCCAACAATTAAAAGTGAACATTGTTCACAATGGGCACTCTTCTGGTTTAAGCTGTGGAATTCCTGTTTTGTGTGGTCAGTGAATATAAATTATATGTTTGATGGTGTTAGCAATGGGCACACTATTTCATGTGAGTTGCGAGCATTCTCTTTTAAAACATTACATTTATTAGTGAACCAACAGTCTGAAGCTGGTAGTTAGCAGTGGAGATTCCAAGGTTATACATGAGCATACTGTGTAAGTCTAACCATGTTAGTAAGGGTTCATTGAAGAGAACTAGCAGTGGACAGGACACTGAGGTAAGCAGTTATAGGAGTGGGTATACTGCTGAATGGAGTATCAGCAAAAGTCACTCTCCTGAAGGTTGGCTGTTCTGGTTAGATGTCTGAAAGGAGCCAGTATGACATAAAGCATACTAGCAGCAGGCGACTTTAAATATACTGCCCAAAGGCAACTGTGTATTAGTAGGGTTAGTATTAAAACTAACAGCATTGGTAGCAGGTGCTTTGATGTTCAGTGAGGGCAGTATTTTCTGTGGATATATTGCTAATTCCCAGCAGTGTTAGTGGTGATAAAATGCTCATCACTGGTTTAGGACTCTGTGCTTGCACTTAGGCTGGTAGACTGAGTATATAAGCATGTTGCTCAAGGCCTGCAATCGTAGCAACAAGGAATGCATGCTTGTCAGATATAACCTCTGAAAGAGAAAAGATTTTCCATCAATGCTGGCCGCCTGATGGTATTAGCAGTCATTTCCATGGTGCGTCCATTTCTCAGCAAAAGCACACAGCAGTGGAAAACTGAAGAAGGCAAAATAGACCTCCATGTTATGCCTTGTACTCCATGGAATGCTGTACAAGGCACATATAACTTGTGGAAAATGGAGTAGGGCTACCAGTGCATGGATGAACTGTATAGGGCCTCATCTAAGATCAAGCACCACGGTAACAAGTAGCTTTCTCGTTCCATTTGTACTGCTGCAGGACTGAGATAGGACGGCATCCTTTCCCCCCCCACCCTCTCATCAATATCTATTTTAGTGCGGACGAAGGAATTGATGGGGCTTTATTCTCCAACATAGGATGGGAAGTAAAACAGTTCTAGCTCTAATATTTGCAGACTAGATGATGCTGCTAAATGTAATACCTGTGGGTATACAATGCGAGTTTGACTTGCAGGCAGGACCAACTTTAGTTGCCATTTAGGACAATCTAAATCAGTTATGGTCACTGGCTGTACTTAGTGGTGTACTAGCTGACCTCAAGTTAACTTGGGAATCCTTAGTTGTTGCATAGAGGCATAGTATTGTGGCTCCAGCATCTTGATTGGCAAGATTCAACAGATGTTAAAGGGGAAAGATCCAATAGACGTCACAGGCAAACCTGATCTTAGTCTACAGAATAACACATATGGACGAAGTGGTTCCTGTTGCGATCTTTTTGGCAGCAGTGTGTGGCTGTTTGACCCATATTAAAGGATTTCAATCTGACACACAATATTTTCTAGCTGAGACACTCAATTCCATTTAAAGGTGTAGGGCTTGAATGTTTCTTAAAATTAGGACACTGTGCCACAGTGAGGGTTAATTTGGGCAAACTGCCAATTTACAAAAGCACTGAGACTTCACTTGCAGTTTTTAGGGAATGTAGAAAAATGCCCCTTGCATAGTCACTCCCGCTTTTTGCTATATTTTATTGCTGTTTTTGGACTCTGTGCACACTCAGACACTGTTGTGCCCAGTGTATGTGCTCAGACTCCTAAAAACCTGTCAAATTGGTATACACCGAATTGTCATATTTACCATACCTAGAAGTCCCTATTATATACAATGTGCACCCCGTGCCTGGAAGTTAATCGTCACTAGCCTGCTGCAGCACACATTGTGCCACCACTAGCCTGACAGTGCAAAGCAGTTTTAAAACTGTAAATTTGGACATGTCAAAATAAACCCTTTTGGCAGGAGTAAACCCTCCTTTTAAGTATTAATAAGTCATCCTTAAGTTAGACTTAATGCCCAATAAGGATCAGTGAAAGAAATTTTAAAATAGTACATGTCAGAGTTTAATGTTAAACATGCCCTCAAAGTGATGATGCTCTAAAATCTATTTTCACTGTAGCAGGTTTCGCTGATCAATAGGAAAGCAATGGGATACTTTATTAAAGTTAATTAAGTTATATCCGATTAGGAATCAGCTAAAAAAAAAAAAAATCTTGGACTTTTTAAAATATTGATTACAAATTCAATTCATTGGCAAAGTCGAATACGTAACAGGTATTTTATGAAAGGTACTTTTAAAAATGTTACCTGCCTAAAGCCTCTAGAAATACAATTTGCCTGAGGTTCCAAATGTCACCCTGGAGCTGAATTTCATTTTGATTAGGTGGGAATATGCTCCCAAAGCAGAGATAAAAGGCTTGGGTAGGTGGAGGTGTCCTTATTCTTCGACTGGAGCACCGCTTTGGCAGGATCAGGAATTTAATTATCTTCAAAGGGGCCTTCTCTGTCACAGGCAGATTCAGCTCACACCTGGGCTTATCCCTTCTGTTGTCCTTATAGCCAGTCAGGCATCAATCCAGTGGGAGAGGAGCTGCCCCTATAACTGGTTTTGAGTGCCCACAGTGGGGGTTTTGCTCATTTTCTTGGCCACAACCCTACGGTGGGCAATTACTCAAGTGAGAGCAGGTTCTCACATCTGGGATTTAGATATAGAGGGGTACTGGGGGATTGTTTGCAGTAGGGCAAACAGGAACTGCTGCACATGTGGGTAGGGTTACCCTGGAAACATTTTCACTATTTGTCAGTGAGGGGGCTATTGTCACCCCCCCATCTACTGGCTAATGCCAGGCATAAAAGTGGCATAAATGATCCCTCTGGCCAATGTCATCCGCACACACAACACCAACATACTCCCCTACACAGATGACACGCAACTCATGCCCTCACTCTCGGACAATACCCCCAACGCCATAAACAAGTTCACCGACTGCAAAGCTGTCTCAAGCTCAACACAGACAAGACAAAAGTAGTAATCGTTTGAAAGAACACCTCACCAAGCAAACTGGACATGAAAGCACAAGTCAGCACCATCACTGCATCCTGTTTCCACACCTTGAAGATGCTGAGGAAGATTCACTCATGCCCTAGTCACCAGCAAGTTAGACTATAGAAACACCTATGCCAGGATCAGCAAGCAACTTACTAGAAGACTACAAACCATGTAGATGTCAGCAGCGAGCCTCATTCTCAACGTTCCACACAGAACTCACATTGCACCACACCTCCGCAAAATACACTGGCTTCCAATGCACTAACGCGCTCATTTCAAACTTTTCACACACATTCAAGGCAATTCACAACTCGAGCCCCACCTACCTGAACAGTCACATCTCTTTTCACCAACCATTCAGACACTTCTGCTCTGCAGGACTCTCACTCACCAACTTCCCAAGCATACACAGAACCAGATCAGGAGGGGGAGTGTTCTCTTACATCGCTGCTAAATCGTGGAACAGCCTCCTTCTCCACATCAAAGCCTTCTCCTCTCTTCTTGAATTCCACAAGAAGCTGAAGACCTAGCTTTTCAATCAACCAACCTACAATAGGTAGGGCTACGGACACACACCTGCTAAGGGCCAGGATACCGTTGTGGGTGATGGTGTGCTTTAAAAATACACATAACACCACCACTGGACACCTTCTTCCGGACACTGCAAACTTGTGGAAGTCAGAAAAAGGATTGCACCAGCTTTTGTGACCTGTGAGGAGAACCCCAAGTGCTCCCACATGTACCCAGGACATAGAAGTAGACTTCAAAGGCCAGTTGGCTGACCTCCTGTTAAGCTACAGTGACATAATAGCTGCAAGAAGCCCAATTTCCTGAAGAGCCCAGCTGACCAGTTTAACTGGACCTGCCCTGGAACCTGCTGATGGCTTCCGTTGGAGTGAGTCCTGAACCCCAAAGTGTTGTTCCTGAGGTCATGGAAAGCTTGGGTGGGGTGACAGTGTACTCCTCCTGCCAAAGTGCCAAAGCTAGGACTTTCACATTTGTTCCCAAATGTTTTCTCTGAAGAACCGGCGGGAGACCAGGACCACTGTCAAGCTAAAGCAGTCGACATTGAATCACCGGTTGGATCCAATATGCTGGTTCATCCCGCTGAAGGAGATCGGACTTCCGGAAAAGTTTCAAAGTCCGAAAGTAGAGGGCTTCACCATGAGCAATTAAGAGCAGAAGCCGAATCACATCCAGCATGGATGCCGGATTGCGCCATGCTCGAAGCTTTCAAGCCTTCAACTACTGCACCAGGACCCCGATCTTAGGCCGATCGTTGTTGAACCCTCAGTTCAGATCCAGCTTGCAGTTTGCCCAGTCAACAACTTATTGATGACCACCTTTTGTCCAGAAATTTCCAAGTCCGGAGGTAACTCTTTGGCCAGGGACCCACCATGGCTTTGTATCTAACCCATGCTCCATCGCAGGCGACCTTTGTCCCATTGTCTTCTGTTATTTAATCCTCTGATGTATCATAGGCCAACACCTAAAACCACAGCACTATTTAAGATGGGGTTTTGATACAACAAGTATGAGGATCCTATAATGGTTGGGTATGCTTCTCTTTTCTATTTGATGAGTGCCTGGTTTAATATTGGGAATAAGGAGAAACACATGTGCGACTGGTATTCAATTAGAGAGTATTCTTTAGGTGTGACACCAGTGTGGCCTCCTAGGGATCTGCCTCATAGGATATTTTGACATGTCCCATTAAAGGAGCACAATTAACAAGAGTAGAGCTCTGAAGTTCATTATATGACTTAACCAAAGTACATGTACATTTTTTTGTTGTTGTGATATATGTATATGCTTTCACATAGAATGACAAACAATAGGTTTGCTAATGGTATAGTCCTACTATGACCAGACTGTTAGTTAAGTGATATAATAAGGTAGAAGTGAAGATACCACTTACCAGGCAAGTAAAAACAAGAGCCACAACTTCATAACAATGTTTGATATCAAAGAATCCACATTGAAGTTAACTTTTAACTTGTGCAAGGAAAGAATATGATTCAACAGGAAACCACAAGTTTTTAGTTTTGTAACCAATTATTGCTAGGTTACCTGTAATTTACCCACAACGGATGCAATAGAGTCACGTCTATTGTGTTGCTTACCATTTAAACCATAATTAATGGAATGCACAACATGGATTCGCAAATGGAGAAAGATCAATTAAAAAACTAACATGAAAGTCAAAATTAAGAAGGGGTATGCTTTCACAAAACTAGATCCTAGACAAACAGTTTGAATATACGCTGCTGCTTACCAAGTCCACCATTTTACGTTTGTACACAAATCTTCTTTGACTACACTCACAGTTCAGTCTACATTATGTTCTATGTCCAGAACAAATTGACCTGCATCCTCAATCTATGCCAAACAAGCAGGTTAATCCCCTTGCAATTTATATCTTCCATGTACTATCTAAAGGGTCCCTCATTCCTCTAAACGTGAAACCACCAGCATTTTGCGCTTACAAAGAGCTCAATAAAAAAAGAAAAACATACACATTTTAGGCTTTTTGTTAGGGAAACTCTTTAAAGGCTCCAATTCTGTCCATTCTCACCATGAGCAGTTTGAAACACTGCAAGTGGGGCCCAAACACACCAGACTCGAGGTAAACAATGCGGCACTGGTCAGGGCTCAGTCGTGGGGAAAAGACAGCCTTGGAATCATCTGAGAGGAGTTCTGCAAAGACAAGGTACAAGATGAGGGTTGGGGAGAAGGATAGCCACATATAAATATAAATCTGTTGAGAGGAGGAGCTGGGTCACAAAGTAAAGTGGAATAAAATGCACTTACCACATTTTCCTCCAGTTAGATCCACATAAAACAGAGCTGATCTGAAATAGGAAGAACAAAGAAAAGTTGTATTTCCTTCCGAAATTGTGCATCATCACATACATCAGAGGAACCTTTTATCAGGTTGGATTGACATGTTTGAAACCAGAGCAGAAGCACATTTTAATCTTTAAGAAACTAGCAACCAGGACAACACACCTCTAACTTTAGACTAGTCATGAAAAAGCAATATAAATGCTACTGTTCTCCTGCCAAGGTAGGCATGGACTACTCAGCTGTGCCCATCCCAGCATTTCAATCCATGTAGATTCCTTCCAAAGCTCCTATAATCCATATAGGCAATTTTCTTTACTTTATCATGTACATTTAGATCATGTATGTATGTAATGTGGTAAATGCTCTCTATAAATTCCAATTTCCTATAGGCACATCATTGATTTTGATGTGATCTCACTTGTCTCAGGAACCCAATGTCCTTTTGCACAGATACCCAAAATGGCCCATGTAATGCCCTTATAAACTGCCTCAGCAGCCGCCTGTCCGCATGTTTTAGTAGAATAAAGGGAGCCACTGAAAGATGCTCTTCTGACTAACGCAGGACTGTAACAGCTCAGTACAATTGCAGGCCAGGAACCGTCAAGTCTTCATGCAACAGGCAAAGGGTCAGCAATGCAAAAAGAGAAAGGGCATGCCATCAGTGGGAGCATAATGGAACAAAGTACGCTGTGCGCTTCTACTTTTGAAAAAGAGGGATTATTTTAGATCAGTGAAGGCACGAAAAGGGAGGGTGGTCAACAATTACAATGCATGTCCTCAAAGGGTCCCATCATTCACAGTGTGTAAAAAAACAATGACCTTATAAATAGGTCCCTTCTAATTCCAAAGGGTCAATGCACCCAATAGCTGAAGTGCAATGCCTGCTTCTTCGCCTGTGATCCTCGCTGTACCTAAGAGACAATGTGACTGTAGGAGGAGAGCCCAGGGTGGCCTAATGAGTAACCCAAGTGTTGGATGCTATATGAGCTGGAGTCTTAGTGAGTTGCCAGATTAAGGCCATGTTTGAGAGGGTCTGCTCAAAGAATGTCTACAGAAAGGAGACAAACGTAGCGTGTGAGCCTAACACAGACTACCTGCCCAAGCACATATAAAACCATGGGAGATTAAGTAAGGCACCTCATTACACTCAGTTACCCAATATATTTTTATGGGTTTCCATCTGGTTCCTAGGAGGGGGCCCTAAAAGGATGCGGGGAGAGTAACACTGGGTTCCATCTTTGAAAAGAAGCTGTAACACAGGTAGGCTTTGAAACATTAACACATTCTCCAATTCACATTTCTACTAGATCCATAGTTTGAGTGACTTAACAAAATAACAAGATCAAATAGTTCTCTAGTCAATGTCTTTTTTAAAGTAGAAGTAAAATATGTTTGACCTTTTTATTTTCTGCACACTCATTTTTTACAATAGCATGGCGTAATGTCGAGACTTACTCTTTCCAACCTATTCTGGTCTTTGAGGTAGAATACTGACATGTGACTGATCCTACTCCTGCCCAGTTTGCCTTTTACAGGTGAGCCTAATTTTCAACTGCCCAATCCACAGTCCTGTTAGTCTTGATGTAGGATGTTGACATGTAAATGACTCTGACCCAAGTCTTCCTGCCTGCCATATGACTACTGTGTAAGCAGCCCGGTGTCATGTGAGACACAGTCACCAAGTCTGGTATTGTAGCCAGCAGCTCCCAAGTTCCAGCATAAGAAGCACTATTGCCAGAAAACCTAAACTAACTAAAGATATCACATTACCAGGTCTACCATCCTTAAACAAGCAGATTAGAGAGAGGCAACCCAACAGGCAATATTGAAATTAAATTATGTTACTGACATACAAGTGTTTCCTAGAAACAAGGATACAAAAAAGACAATTTTTTCATTCAATTTTAACCCAATTAAAGAAAAACAAAAACACACCAAACCGGGCAAATATAATTGGTACAAGTTGCTCATCTGGAGTTTGGTGGAAAATTGCATGACATTTGTGACATTCATTCTGATAGAAGTGTCTGGATGCACACACACTGTTCAGATAGACCAGGCTGGTAGTGCCCTTCAGGTGCAGGTCAGAAGCCAGAAACAATATTAAAGAGGTGCTCATCTTGTCTAAATCTCAATCCAACTCACCGGGCGTTTGGATGTGCCCCCATTGGAACCCACACCTGACCTACAAATGGGGTGCAATTTCTACACCCCTCTACAAAGGCAGATATCTGACTTCTGGTTAAATAGTTTAGGTTATAGATGGAACCCCTATGCCAGGAGCTTGTGTTAACTGCTTCAGAACTAGCCCATTAAATCCAAAAAGATAAACTAAGGGCTGATCGACTTAAAACAGCAGAAGGAGCAAAGAACTGGAGATAAGAGTGGAGGAACTTGAAAGGTGACATCAAAACTTCCTGAACCTACTGGGCAATGGAGAGAACAGGTCCAGGAGAAACAACTTGTTGATTAGAGGGGATCCAGAGGAAATCCAGCAGTCACAGATCTAGACCGCTATGTTTAAGATCTCATCCATAGACTTTTGCAGTGACCTGACAACAACATAGAACTATATCGCACTCATAGGCTAGTTTAAACATAAAAAATGAGAAACAAGTTGATCTCAGAAGTGCAGATGAGAGCCCACTTTTCTAAGATCAAAGAGGAGCTCCTGGGGGCTGCCAGGAAAGCTGAACCTATCACATACAGGATTAGCCTCATCATGGTATTCCAGGACACTTCAGAAACCACATTTGAAAGGAGAAGGTCCCCAAGATAGTAACTCTACTTTTTTAAAGAAGATCTGATATTGATGGGGATACCCTTCCTGGCTGAATGGCAAGCAACATGGTGTGACGACTAGAGAAGAAGCAATCAAACTGTGGAATCTTTTGCCCAACTGAGGAAATGAAGGCGATTCATCAAATGAAGTGCTTTTGAAATGGCAATCTCAACATTCAAGGTGCGCAAAAACAAATGGTGACAGGAGTATGGACTGGAAACTGATGTGGACCCAGGCCTGCAGCCCCTTCCTAAAGTGGAAATTAAATCTTCTCTTTAATTACTTTGAAATAAGAGCCAGTGCAATTGGCGTTAAAACCTGGTCGGTGCTATGCAACTGGAATGTATTCATGTGTGCAGTTGAGTAAATTTTATCATGTTTACCTAATTGTAACTTCACTTATCAAATGTAATTTTTGCTATGCCCCTGGTAAGAAAATAAAGTTGTTTAAAAAGAGTATACAACTCCATATGCCACGCTCAGAGCAATGCACAGTCCTACTGCTGTGCAGCCTACCTCAATCAAGTCACAATACAGCTAACACAACACAAGATCACTTACCATCATCACAGGCCTAACAGGTCCTGGTACAAAATGCAGCACCACACTCACTCATCGTTCGGCATTGGGCAAACCATTAACTCATGACCCACAAACAGAATGGACAGTCTCTCAAATACCCCACAAACTGCTGTTGCAGTCTCCCCAACTCGCTCACAACATAACCATCACCACACACCCTACCACCGCAAGTCACATAATGCAAATAAAAAAAACATACATCAGATAATTTATACGAGAACCACACCCATTGTCCTGCCTGCACATACACCTACAGTCTCCCAGCTGTAAATCCACAACACAGAATGCCGCATGCTTCAGCTCGACCCCAGTATGCCGCAAAACCCACAGTCACATGCTATAGTATAACTGAGACAACCCGCAATACTATGCAAGTAGCAAAAGCTATCTTCGTCTAAAACATAGAAATATTAAAGTCTTAGGCCTTTAATGTTGCAGTCATTAAGCAATGTTCAACTCTTCATGGAATAAAATGCATCTAAACTATGAGAAGACTACATGCAAGACCCACTCAAGCTAACAATAGGAGCATTCGTCTCTCTGGAAAACTAAAAGTTAGTTACCCAAATGAATGGGATTTTAGAGGGCTAGTCCTTTGTACACATGGACTAAGCAGTCAGACTACAGAGAGCATCATTAAAATGTTGAAGAGCTCTATAGTCAGATTTAGTTTCTATTTAGTCACGAGAATTGGTAGGATGCATCACAAGCAATAGTTGCGCTTTAATGTAGGCATTGAAAACACACACGTTGCATTCCTCTATCATGAAAGTCATAGGTCTCAAAACAGGTTTACCGTGTCTTCCAGCATGGTGCTGAGCAAATATCAATGCCACTCCAACAGACTGATTAGGTGATGCCCTTGGAAAAAGCTTCAGTTATACTGATCCTTGGCATCCTACTCCTTGTTGTACATGATTTCTCTATTATACTTTAAATGTAATGCAATGCAATGCAATGATGCCCTAGTCCCTACCTACAGCACCCAGGAGCACTAAAATAAGTGTAACAGCTGTGCTGGCAACCACAGCTCCACTTCATAGTAACGCCTAATTTCAGAAGAGAGCTCCTTAGAAATGTAAGACTCTACAAGTTTGATCTACATCTCTCAAAACACTTGGCACGAGGGCCCATTTACCATACTCAACTGTTTAGACTCTCTAGAGCAAACAAATCCTCAAATGGTCCTAACTTATCTAGTTCTCAGACATGGGTAGTACCTCAAGATTTCTCACAAATCAACAATTTGTAAGGCAAGGTGTCATTCTGAAAAGTTACAAAGAATCTTCTGAACCAATTCATATTAGTCACTATGAAATCTCTAACATTCAGTATGCATGCATTGGATAGTAGGGAATGGAGGCAGCCCTATAGTGTTGATAGCCGACATAGGCAGGCAAGAGGTGCTCTTACCAAAATTGCGTTAGAGCCACTTATCTTTGCCATTTTATGTGCATTCTCGATACAGAAAAATGTGGACCCAATGCACGCAAGGCCACCTGAATTCACAAGGCTTTCTACACAGTAATGATTTATTTTTCCAGCATAGAGGTCTATCCCCGTTAGTAGAGAAACGTGAAACAAAAATAAACTCCATAAACCACTTTTGAACCGTATAAAGTGTCGCTAACTACTGTAATATGAAGTAAATAAACAAATGCATGATACAAATTTATCAATGATAGTATGACTACTCAGGACATCAAAAATATACTGCTAGCATGGAAGGTCTGTTGTTTCTCATAGGCAATACATCACATCCTCTCACGATTGAACCCTGCTGCAATCCTCACCTATAAACTATGCTGAACTTTTTCTTCAGTTAATTAAGGTACCTCTACCTCTGGGGTAATTTGTGGAACTGTACGAATACTGCACCACAATTGCAAATGTTAGTCAATCAGGTATTGAGTGATTCACCATCACAGGCATGATATACTATGGACTAAATACCAAAAAGTGATTTCGACATCAGTTTGTACTCCTTTCAGTGCTGAAAATCATTTTGGGAAAGAAAATGTTGAAACCCTGCTCTTGGTCATAAAAGCATTGAAATGCTACTTCAGAATAAAATTTCAATGCTGAAATTTCAGTTTCGGAAAACCTTGGAGCCTTATTATTGTTTTGTTAGTGTGTGTTCAGCGCAGAAAGTTCCTTAAGCTTTGATACAGACGTTGGCACAGTAAAGTCAACTTCTCCTCTTTCAAGGCATTACAGTTAGCTACAGCGTTGGCCTCAGTTCCCTTGTTTTTTTATCCTTTTTATTCTGCTTTTTGACTGCCTCTCAGTATCAACAGTGTTATTTCACTAGACAATGTGGAGTGCTTTGGTCTGGAGATGGTGATCTTAATCTACAATTCAAAAGAGCCCTTTATCTTTCACTGAGGCATATTCAGAAGGTTCAGAACGCGTGTCATCATCATGATACAACCCTAGAACGCCTGCAAAGAAGTATCACCAACAGCTTTTCTGCGAGTTATTACCTTAAAAATGGCAAGTACTCATTAGTTCTGCAGCTGTAGTCATCAAAACTTAATGTCATCCTTGCACCCTTCTTGAAAATGGTCCTGCAGTAAATACTTATTACACATCCGGCGTTTGTCCGTCCCTATGACCCCATTAAAAATATCTGGAACAGAACTTAAATTGTATATGCCGGACACTTACTTCGGTGAGAAAAAAAGACTTTCAGTAGCTCGATCCACTGGCTCCTAAATAGGAAAATCACTCTTTCAGAAATAACTGCTTCTGCCTTCTGGTAGCAATTTGGTACAAGAAGGTAGCATTTTTCCAGAGTTAGTGTGCTAGAAAAGCAAACAGCACCAAAACAACATTCGATGGATAAACTGCTCTTTAAAGCCCCCTAACCAATTTTCTAAAATTAAGACTACTCTACAAACAAGTGGAGATTAAAGGCTCCTTTTCCTTACGGGAACACAATAGATTTCCCAGCTCCAGCCAGCTGCTTGTGCCTTCAGAGAGGCCTGAACAGTAGGAAAGAGTCAGTGATACAAAGTAGGAGGGCATAGTTCAGATTCCAAACTTCCTTCTGTCCTTCACTGATTCTCAAGACAGGGCAGAGTTTTTGTTTTATGTGGGTCCACACCAAAGCCAGTAGGAAGGTCCCTGCTTTCTCATGTGCTAGTTCATTCTTTCTGTGGTCATCCTGAGCTCCCAAGTCCTTCATGTTAGTGACACCAGCGTATATTAAGTTGTAGTCAGTTTCATCCCTACCTTTGGTCAACTTGTATGCTCTAAAGGAGGAGTTATTTTCTTTATTTTTCAGTCACCTGAGGTAAAACAGCAAGTCAGCAATCTTGATCCTGTTGACATGTATGTACAGTCTTTGAAGTTGGGCAGCAACAGCCCTCTTCTAGAGTTGAACCAGTCTCTTATGCTTCCAAGCTCTGCACATAGTAAGTTCTCTGGCCGCCTTTCTGACGAGTTCAGATTTCCTGGTCAGTGCTGGCTTTTGAGAAGCAAAGACAATTCTTGGGTTGTGCAGCAAATGGCCCCACAAAAAACTCAGACTACTGCTTTCTTGCGACAAGTTCCTTTCCTGCACAGGAGCATGCGGACACTCTCCAGGAGATGTGATCATTGAAGGTTATTGTGAAGCTTCGACCTCCAACACCACTAAATACAGTGATATAGCAGAGGTGGGGGAAATGTCCACCAGAAACCCCACCCTGTATAGTGCAGGACAGTCACCATTAAAAAGCGAGCGGTCAGCTTGAAGCTTTTCAAAATGTTACAACTCTAACTGGTAAAAAGGGATGCTGATTGAAAAGGCCAGTAGCATTGGTTAGCTTCTAGAACAGAACACTGGTCTCACCAAAATTGGTGTGGTGACATAAGATCCCAGACACCTTAGAAAAACAGCTCAAACTAAATACTTTGTGTCCACTCTCAGCATCAGGGCCCCACCTTTCACATTCTTACAGCCAACTCCTTCAGAACCCACTGGGGGCATCTCCCTCCCCAGATATATGCTATTGGCCTTTGTAAGGTCATTCAAGGTCAAGGCCTGACTTCTCTACCCAGCTTCATTGTAGAGAATCACAAACAGGTTGAGCGTCTGCTACCAGCATACCTACAATGAGACTTTTTAAATTCAGTTCCTAAGGGAGGTGCAACCTCGCACTGCAGGACACACAAACACATTCACACACATTTAACTGAGTACCAGCCACTTGCCCTTACTGAACAGGTAAATGCACAAACAGGATAAGTCAATCCGTCTCCTTGATGTTAAAGGAAACACATGCATTGAGACATATCATTTTGCTCAACTTCAGAAGCTACTTCTGCTTCTTCAACTTAGGATTCACTTTTTTTGCCTTGTGTTTAAATGTGATAGCTTACTGGCTTTACCTTATTTATGTTCTCTAGCTTTATTACAGACTCCCTCTTAAACTCTTTTTTCCTGCTACTTTATATTTTTTTGTATTAGGTATTCTAAGTCCTCAAGTACTTCATCTGCTTTCTTTCATTTGCCCTCTTAACACGTAAACTGCGGCATGAACCTCCAGCCCACATAAAGCCAACATCATCAATATCCCGGTTTTAAAAATTGATGAAAGCCTATCTTCTCAAGTTAGCTAATGATTCTCAATCTAAATCACATTTGCTCTATTCATTTTCCTGTCTACAGCACTTTCAGTAAACATCATTTTCCTGTCTACAGCACTTTCAGTAAACATGCTATTAGATTATGAATATAATAAATACATACTTAAAGTACTCTGTTGAATAAAAGTTTAGTTAACATATTTCTCCTGTAACCTTACCTTCTGTTGGTGCAGTACCGGAGACCGAGGTGGAAAGGCTCATGCCACCAGCCTGCAAACACCACTCCAGTGTCACCAGGTGACCAGAAAGCCTACAATACAAAGGAAAGAATTGAAATTTACAGATAGTCAACTGATTAAGACTACCCTTCCCTTAATCTGTCCACCTTCGATCTTCCTCATAACAGCACAGACCATAATTGGACTGACAGAAAGAAAGATAATGCTGAAAAGAATCTTTAGAGAACTAGAAATAAGAACATGTAGGCAAGCAGTAACCCATTGGTTAGGTGGCTCCTCTATACCGCTTATTTTTCCTGGGAGTAAAATTTGTAAAAATAAACATGAAAGTATAAGAGCAATCAATTTAGGGCATCAGCACCTTGGCAAAGAATTATAACTGGGAAGCATATTGTATCTGCACTTTAACAAAGGGTTTATGTAACGTACATGGAAAGAACAGTAACTTTCTTGAGCTGAAGAACTGAAGGTCAAATCTACCAGAAACTTGAGTTAAAAGAGTGATTAAAACAAAAGAATAAAGACAACGCACTTTAAACCCTGTGACAACGAGAAAGAAGACACTTGAATTAAAATGCACCTCTGCATAATAGGACTTTAAACACTAGTTCTTGGATATTGAATAATGGGATCGTATAAAGCCCTGAGAAAAATTGTCATGTACAGAGTAGCAAGTTTTTCGAATTGAGGCCATACACAAACTGCATTAATGTAATTGTTATACTTATTTTCGAAATGGAAGTACAAGTTCGTTTTAAAAGATTTGTCAGAAACATAAGTTTATAATCACATTTTATGAAATGTAATGAATGAATGACTGTGTAACGGTTTTTATTGACCAAAAACATAAAATAAATAAAACGAAATAAAAAGAAAAACATATTTGGACTCAAACTCTGCTTTATTAGCACTTGTGAATGCTTCATGTACTCACTAACTTTTCATGGCAAAAAATCTTGAAAGTAAAATTCTGGACCATATCTCACTATCCACTTTTTTGTCCATCATCTTCCGCTTCCTCACAAAACCCCCTCCTCCCCCACACACACCCATAAATCGCGTAGCTTAAACTTGAAGCATTTAAGAAGCTCAATTTCATTTCATGGATGTATCATTTTCCAATGTATAGAACAAGGCAGAATATTGGAAATCAGGATTTTCAAGCAACAGGTTACAGGGTTCAGATAAGCTAAAGCAGAGTATTAACAGAAACATTCTTGAAAACGCACTTACATTTGACTCAGAGGTTAAAAACTGAATACCGTGCAAATAAATCTAAAACTTAAAGCAAATATGGCAGCTGTTTCTTTGTGTGCAGTATTTTCCGGCTGATCACGTGCTTTCTGCAGTGCATGAATCCACACACTATTCTTTTATAATAAACCGACTCCATTTTTTGTGGACCAACTTCCGAGAATTCAGTTATTTACCTATATAATAATTCTGGTGTGCTTCTTTCTTTTTTCGACACAAACGCACAACCCAAGCATGGGACATGACCTGGGAGATCTGCACGGGGTGTTGTGAAGGAAGGACATGCTACAATCACCATGAAGGCAAATTAATCTCTCTCTTTTGTCTTGATGGCTCTCCCTCCTAACTAATGCAGAATGTGATGGTACAGTCCAATAGCACTTGGAGAATGAGGAGGCATTTATCCAGGGAGAATTCAAGCACATAATTTGGGTGGTACGTCCTCAACAAAGGCAACATCTAATGAGCATTGCATCCAAAAAGCATCAAGATGCACAAATTGTTGCACTGAACATCTTAGGAAGGGGCCCATGCCCCCGAGAGGTCTCAAATGCTGCTTTTGCTCAGCTGTAATGAGCGTTAAGACTTTGAAGATCAGAATGAATAAAAGGTCTACAGTTTTTGAGATGTGTGTAGGTGTGTAGATAATTGTGCAGTCAAAGGTTCCTTTCATTGCTTTATTTAGTGGGGCAAGAACACTAGGTGTGAAGCGATAATACACCCGAGGAGGGAGATAGCAAAATGCTGATAATAACTATGAGCTAACGTGTGACATAGCTTTAGTAAAATGTATATGTGGAGTTAGGCACTGGATATTGGTGAGCATGTGGTGAGCATTGGTGTGCGGGAACCTATTCTAACCCAACACCTTAATGCTGCAATGCGTGGGTCTCTGCCTTCATGGTCAGCTCGGCCTTTACCAGGGTGAATAAATCTAAGCTTTGGGACGAACTGGGATCCATGGTGGTCGACCCGGCTCTTCTTGTGCTCTCCACCCTGGCCTATTAACATCTGTGAGGTATGGACCCTAAAGAAAATGCACGCAGTACTTTAAATTACGTAGAGGCTTGCACCCAATGCTGCAGCCCGGCTCCTTTTCTTTTTATTGTGTATATTAATCGTTTGGAACAGGTCTTATGTGAGCCAGGGGGCGATGTCCCAAAAGTGGATGGCAGATTGCTCCCTGGTCTTTTATATGTGGATGACATGGTTTTAATTGCATGCATGGCAAAGAGTCTCCAGTGCCATTTAGATTGTTTTATGGACAGCATGGACCTGGCACCCAACTTTAAAAAAAAGTCACACATTATGGTTGCCGGCTCCAAGTCCAAGTCCACTAGACTGGGAAACAGCCTTTACTTGAGGCTTTACTTCAAGTTACATTTACCACGTGTTTTTTACTTTGTACAGACTGTTACCACGCAAGTCGTAACAGCACAAGCCTTTACCTTGCAATTGACCAGTAGTTGGCAGTGTTTTTCTGTGTGGCAGGTTTTTAAGGCTCAGGGTTGGCGTGGGCTAGGGTTCCTGTGTTTACCGGCTCAAGTCATGTGCTTGTTTTGTCCATATAGGAATGCCTGCGGGAAAAGATTTATTTCCCTCTTGCGGTTTCAATAAACTCCAGGTGCAGATATTTCTGGACTCTTCTCAATGTCACTTTAATAGTACTTCTTCACTTTCAATAAAACTTCCAGGACATAGGGCCTCGAACGTCTCTTTTTAAAGAATATAGAACACTTTGAAGCAGGACGGACGATTGGAGCAGAGAATGCAGCACACAGGTAAGTTTACTTTACATTCTTTACAGAATAGAAAAAGAAATGGCATGCATCGTGAAAGTGTGCAAGCTGTTTTTTTTGTGTGGTACATGAACTGTAAATGTTAATGGATGTACAAGCATGGTAATTGTATGCGTGGTTAATTATGCGTTGTAAAGACGTGTGTGGTAAAACCACACACGTGGTAATGTCATACAACCCACTAGATCCTTTGGTTTTTTAGCCAGCAGCAACAGCTTACATAAAGTGGATAATTTTTCCTACCTGGACATTCTATTAGAGTTAGGCCTTTAATGGTATTCCTTGACGAAGAGGAACGCAGTCAATTTTAAGGGAGCTATTGTTAGCCTTCAGGATTTTTCATGTCACTTGGGGCAAAGCCAATAAAGATTGTTTTCGATATATGCAAATGCAAATCTGGGGATATGCCATAATTGCTTCGCTCCAGGTGGTGGATAATGTCTTTAAGGGAGGTCTCTTAAGCGTTGCAGAAGGTACTTCCTCATTAATTGCTCATGAGAAGATGGGCATGGGCTATCTTTTGGATTTTGTATGGTTATGCCCACTCTTACTCTGACTCTCAATATGGGTGAAGGAAGAGCTATTGTTAAACAGGCACATTATCAGGGACTGTACAAGTCTGGACAATATGTTGTACATCCCATTGCTGCTTTATGTAAAGACTAATCTCAAGGACCTTGACAGACCGGAGCTCTTTCTGGATCCTGACCGCATTGTCATAAAAGATCTGGTGTGATTGAAGGAGGCCTTCTTGCTCAAAGCAGCAGCAGAGCGAGAGGCCTCACCACTAACCGAGCAATCTGTCCACCAGTATGTCATGATCAAGTCAGTGTCTAGTACTGAACCATATTTCCAATTGGGGATGTCTAATTACCATTGACGCATACTGACCCATTTCCGGGTGGGTATTTTTCATCAGCTGATATTTACGAACAGGGCCTGGTACAAAAGTTCTGATCTCTCAGCATCTGTGTGCGACAACCTCTCTGTATGTAACACTTTAAACATTATACTGATTTGCCCGAGATTCAATTCTCTTCAACATAGATGTATTCGGCCTCTTTTACTTCCTGTGCACTTTAGACAAGCTAGACCTGCATTTTTATATTTGCAGCTTTTATCGACGAGCAATATTTGTTTTTATGTGACACAGTCTTTAGCGGGAGTTCTGCATTCTCATCATTAGGATACTAACAGCGGGAGGCACTGTCTCTTGTGAATGCACTGGTCTTAATTGGGAAAGTCATTACAATGCATTTTCTGTTTCAGCTACACGATTTTTACCTCTTGACCCGATTTGTATACACCTTGATTGTGATTCTATTTTCTTGTACCAGGTTTTATTATATTGTTTGTGGCATCTTCTTTTTCTTGTATGAACCTGGTTGGCTGGTGTGATCTTATGATTTTTAATATAAAATCGAATAAAGTTTTGTTGACTGATTGAACAACAATTCAGATACATTTTGAAGGTAGGACTAAAACAAGGACAGTCACTATGTTAATCTAAATATCCTCAAAATATTTATGGCACACCTCATCTAACTGCAATGTTACTTTTCTGTTAATATGCTGTTTTGAAGGTTCAGTGTCATCAACAAAATTAGGAATAAAGTTGGTGTTGCATTTGCACATACCAAGGAAGGACAAGAGCTGTTCCTAATTATCAGGTGCTGATGTCTGTTCAATTGCCTTCAAGGATAGCCTTGGATAAGAATAAATACCACTATCAGAGATAACGTCGCCAAAAATACTCTGCTTGTTTTTTCCTAAACACATATGTTCCTCCATGAAGTTAATTATTTGTTAATCCTTTCATTAAAATCATTAAAGCTCTTGACAAATCTTGATCGTTTTCCACTCTGTCAAGCCAAAATGCCAGGATGTCATCTTGAAACTGAGTTATAAAAGCAGTTAGATTATGCGATTTCAGCTCTAGTTCTATCAAATGACATGCATTTTCAATATCCAGTGAGCTGAAAACCTGACCACGCAGCAAAGTGGACACCAATTAGTTAATTTTAGGCAGCTGATCGTAGTCTACACAATGTGCTTCTAGAAGGTGAAGATCAATGCATAGTATCGCTTCCCCACTCTTCTTTCCAGCTACTACAATAGCGGAAATAGGAAGGGATGAATCAAAGGGCTCACTCACAGCTTCAGTACACAGTTCTTTTGTTAACATCTCTGTTACTGTCACTACCTTCAGCTACATAAACATTTCTGTATGGGCTACTATCTTCAAAAGAAATTTTGGTCCAAAAATATCCATTAAGAAGAACATGGTTCTTATGATATACACAGGGTCTAAATAGGAAAAACAATATATTCAGGACTCTGGGGGGGAAGGCACTGCTGGTGCTGCTCGATCTCTCTGCGGCGTTTGACACCGTTCCTCATGACCGCCTACTGGATTGCCTTGCGGAGATTGGTGTTGGAGGAACGGTGTTCAAATGGTTCAAGTCCTTTCTGACCAACCGCCAACAGACAGTCTGGGCCCCTCCGTACTCTGCGACAGTGCCGCCTCTGGAAGTGGGAGTTCCTCAAGGATCTATATTAAGTCTGATCCTTTTCAATATCTATATGTCCCCTCTGGCGGCGCTGGTCGAATCTTTTGGAGCCCAGATTGTTTCTTACGCTGATGACACCCAGCTTCTTTTCACATGTGGTAAAGATATTGATTTCAATGGAGGCCGCATTAAGAGCTGTTTGGCTGCGGTCTTTACATGGTTCCAATGTAATCAGCTCAAATGCAACTCAGATAAATCGGAGGTTCTTTTCTTCGGTTGTCCTCCGGATCCCTGTTGGAGGTCTTGGTGGCCTGCCGATATGTTTCCCCCTTGTGATGTGGCCTTGGTGGCTAAAAATCTTGGTGTTAAGATGGACAATTGTCTCACCCTGAAACCTCAGATTATGAGCCTAGCTGGTCAATGCTTTGGCATTTTAAAAATGTTAAGAAAATTTCTTCCTGTTCTTTCCATCGCCCATAGGAAAATCACGGTGCAGGCCATGATAGGTTCTAGGCTGGACTATGCCAATGTCCTGTATCTGGGTCTTCCGAAGTTCCTTCTTTCACGCCTTCAGGTTGTGCAAAACTCGGCCGCTCGGGCTATCTTTGGCCTTAGCCACCGTTCCCATGCCACGGGACTGCTGCAATCTCTGCACTGGCTCCCTATTCAGAGACGCATTGAATTCAAGGCACTTACCATGGCATTCAAGACTCTTCATGGCACCGGTCCCCTCTATATGAGGAAGAGGATCGGTTTTCATCGGCCTACCAGAGACTTGCGCTCTGCGTCAATGTCCCTCACCACGGTCCCGGCAATTAGGCGCACCCGGATCGGAGGGCGATCTTTTAAATATCTAGCGCCTCAGGCCTGGAATGCCCTCCCACTGGCTCTAAGAAAGTGCGAAAACTTGACGACCTTCAGAAAGAAGCTCAAAACATGGCTGTTCAGCCTATAAGTTTTCCTCCCCGCAGAAGCTTTATGGTCTCGGGTCTGTCAGCGCCGGGACACTCTGCTTGAGTAGCTGAGCGCTTAACAAAACCCATGATAACATAACATAACATAACATATATTCACTTACCTCTCTCGGCGTTTATTCAGGCTAGAACCAAGCAGGAAGCACACAGGCTCCCCTAAGCCAATCACAATGCTGAAATGCAGCATTGTGATTGGTCTGAGCGCCGTGGTTCAGCTCTCAGACAGGCAATGGGAGCCTGGGCATGTTTTCAACCTAGGCTGTATTACAGCCTAGGAGGAGAACATGCAAAGTGCACATAACTGTTTGGCCGGCTCAAGACAGCCAGCCAAAAAGTTATGCGCACTTACAAAGTGCTCACCACTCCTTCCCCTGCTCAGTGAGCTGAGCAGAGCAGCACAGCCCCTCCCCACCCCACAAAACTGATTCAGCAAGGAAAAATAAAAGGATAATAGCATTGTGTTGTTATCATTTCATTTTTCCTTTTTTACACTGCTGAAAAGCAGCTGGGCGACGCTCCTCCGCCTTAGCGGTAAGAGCCGCCACTGACAGGGATGGAGTATGGGCCGGCTATAAGGATCCAGTTAGGTCTGCTGAACAAAGTACCTTAAATCCTAGTTGCGGAGCATTACATTGATCCATACCGAAGATGCGCCTTGCAGCAGAGGCGATGTGTGGGTCCAGGTTGCGACTAGGCTGCGTTGCGAGCTCCCGATGTGTCAAGATGGGGATCTTGTCGATAGGACTTGCAATGCGAAGTCCCGTTTGAGGATGCGAGGTGCAGCAGAGGCAATATATTGATTATCATGAGCAGGGAAGCTGCGATGTGGAGTTTCGGCGTCAGTGTCAAGGCTGCCGTCTACAAAGGATACAAGGTGCTTGCACTGGGAAAATCATTGGTCAGCATCGGTTTTGAAGGCGATGTGTGGTCCCAGATGCGGGAGGCTGCGGTGAGGTCAGTCTTTTGATAAGGGACCAATCCACGCAACAGAGGCAATACGTCAGTACTGCTCAGGGATAAGTCGCTCAGCTGAGGATATGCGTTGATTCTGCTTGGGGATGCAACGTTCATCCCACGTCCAAGGGTCCCGGACTGGGTTAGCACCACTTGGCAGGGTAAACTCACAGATGGCAGAATCCAGGTGCACTGGTTGGAAGTATTTTATGTCCCTGAGACTTCAGGTCAGGAGGCCAGCCAGCTAGCACTTGGGAGTCACTCTGAGTTCAAGTGTTGCAGATCCAGTCCTTCTCACCCAAGCAGGAGGGCAGTAGGTCAGCACAGCAAAGCAGGAGTTCAGCAAAGCAGCAGTTCAGCACAGTGGCAGTTCTTCAGCCAGCAGTCCAGCAATGCTTCTTCCTGGCAGAGTATCCACAGGTACAGAAGTGTATTGAAATGGTGGTGTCTGAGGTCCAGTACTTATATCCAGTGGTGTCTCTAAAGTGGGGAAGACTTCAAAGACTGGTCTTTGAAGTGCACAGAGGCTTTACCCTGGCTCCAGCCTCCCTTCAGGGGGTTTGCAGCCCTTTGTGTGGGGACTGGTCACAGTCTTTTTAGGTGTAAGTGAGGCTGGGTCCAGTTCCTATACCCCATCCTGCCAAGATGGCCCATCAAATCAAACCATAGCTCCCATTGTGTATGCCTGTATATGGGGAATACACAAAGCCCAGCTGTCCCCACCCCAGACATGTGATCAGAGACAGGCAGCAGGCACCACTAAAGTAAAAAAAGGAAAACTTTCTAAAAGTAGCATTTGAAGAATTTCACTTTAAATTCCGACTTCTCCATAAGTTTGGATTTTAAATTGGGAGAGATATGCCTTGCAGTGGCAAATAACAAATTTCAGAGTTTTTCACAACGAGGACATGTAAAACTTAAAAGTTCATGTCTTGCCTCTTAAATACATTGCGCCCTACCATCAGGGTAGTCCAGGGCCTACCTTAGGGGTGACATATGTATAAAAAGGGAAGGTTTGGGCCTGGCAAAAGGTTAATTTTACCAGGTTGACATGGCAGTGTAAACTGCACGTACAAGCTCTGCAATGGTAAGCCAAAGGCATGGTTAGAGGAGCTCCTTAAGTGGGTAGCACGATCAGTGATTTCGGCCCACTAGTAGTATTTAATTCACAGGCCCTCGGCACATGTAGTGCACTTTAATAGGGGCTTATAAGTAAATTAAATATGCCAATTGGGGATAAGCCAATGTTACCATGTTTTAAGCAGAGAGCACATGCACTTTAGCAGTGGTTAGCAGTGGTAAAGTGCTCATAGTCCCAAGGCCAGCAAAGTGAATTCAGCAAAACGTGGAACAGGAAGACAAAAGGTTTGGGGGTGACCCTTCAAAAAGGGCCATTTCCAACACATACACATAGATTTATCATCCCCATCACACCAATCTGTTACTTTATACGAGTAAATTTCAAACTTCCCTGTGAAGCTGCAACGTCTGAACCGCTAGCATTTTGTGACTCGCAAAATACCCACTGAACTTGCAGGGTTGCATGATAACCACATTTTTTACCCCTTTTGCTGAAAAAGCCAATAAAGAACGTCTTGTGCTGTCATTTTCTTTTATTTCCTTGCTTTACTAATCTATGTTAGCACTACACTCAAGTGGCGATGTCATAAAGCTCACAACGCTCATCATGTGACGATGACATCACAAAGCTCCTCTGTCCAAGACCATGCCGCCCACTTCCTGAGGACACAAAGAAGGAGGAAGTGGGACCATGCTTCCGGCTTTCATTCAAGGTCATGCTACCTAATCTTGCAGAGCTACGTAAACGTTGAACTGATCCATGCACTGTGTAACTATACAGCATGAGGCCTCTTATAGCCCTGGTCCTGCGAGCCACTTCTAAAGGCAGAGAGATGGGGCACCAAGAGCTGTGCAACAGCTGTCCTGCCAGAGCTGAACCTGTTCTGCACAGTGGACATTAGTCCACTGGGGAGGTCCCAACTCTGAGACCTCTCCTCAGGAACATCTCAGTACTGTCGGCTACTGGTGCACACTGATGCAGTGAGGCTTTTCAGCTGGATAATGCACAGAGGAGGGGCAGCGAGAGAGTGAGGTGACCTTGAGGGAGAGTGCCCAGTCTGGAGATAATCTGGAGCTCTGACTGCATGCTTGTCAGTTAAAAAAAAAAAAGCTTATTCTGCCTTATTTAAATTAACGTTTATTCACGCAACGCAATTAGCTCAGTCTGCTGCAAAACAACCACCAAAAACATTTTTGAGTCACAAAATCTCCACTTTTTTGCCGCAAAACGTAGTGATTAATGCAGAAATATCCTTGGGGTTCAGTTACGTTACTGGTATATTTTACTGGAGACAATTCAAATATGAGTCTTCACGTTCACCCAGCACTCAAGATCAGTTTGGGTGACTTCCTTTGCCTTCTACAGGATTTAACTCAAAGGCATTATATTACCATTAATAACTGACCTGTCTGCTCCCCAAATCATCTGCTATGGATCTTCTGGTTCGATCATTATGAACTAATAGGAAATTACATTTGTATTCTTCTGCCGAAAGGCATTGCGAGTCAAGCGTGCTTTGCTTAGATACCATGATCACTCAGCCTTCCTTTACGGAAGTTATATTAGAGATTTTTGAGCCTGTGTCAATTTTTGATATTTTATTTAGTAAATGTCAGAGATTTAAATCTTTTTGTTTGAGTAGGCTGCAGATGTCAATACCTTCTTGATTAGATGTTATAGAAAAAAAGAGTAAAAGGAGTACCCCCTCCCCATTCTGTGGTGTCTATGGATGTTTATCAGATCAACGGTTGATGCAAATGATTTTAGAGTTCTAGAGCTGGAGGCTAGCAAGAGGTCTACTGGATGCCATACAAATAATCCAGTGTGTGCTATATAAATCCTAAACAACAATAGTAATTATATTATGAATTCCCATGTTGCATTGAGAGCAGCTCCATCTTTAATGCTTTCAATAAACGTATAAATCAGAAAAGATCAGAAAAAAGCATATTTGTCTCCATTAGAAGCATAGATATAGTCAATTGTCTAACCCTGGGCCCAAAATGCAATCACAAATGTTCATTTTACTTTGGTGTCCCTTTTAACTTTGAAGTTGAAAACATCAGCACAGAAAAATTCACCAAAATAACCATTTTCTTTTTCACTAAACTTTCGGGGGGAACACAATACAAGGGAAAATACCTAGATCTCAAGCTCCCTTTATCGGTTTTGAGAAAATTCATCTTCTGTAGTAGGACAATCCTAACCTTTATAAGATGCAGGGTCTTGAAATAGAGCCTCTTTTCAGGGGGACTGTAGGGTCTAAATATTCAGGGATACTAATTAAAATGTGATTGTATGTTACAGCTTCTCTTATTTTATATGTCAATGATATCAGATGATAGCATTTGTTCATTCCTCCATCCCCTTACCAGCAGAGAGAAAAATAATTCCTCATAGTTCATCTCTGCCTTGTAGCATCATAACTTTCAACCCTTTTAACGTAAATCAAACTTACTGCACTTTTCAACAACCACTCCCACTATTAAGTAAACCTCCCACACCTGCCCCTGAAAACAATGCACATGTATGTGAAACTGTGGTGATCTATCTTATCCTGGCCTCTGGAATGTTGGTACGTAGATAGAATATGGAATTGAATGTTTGTATTGATTACATGGGTGAATGCTGAGGCCAGGTTGAGAAGAGCCGGTTGGAGGCGCAGGCACCTGCTGCGAGTGCCTTGCCAGGAAATAAGTATAAAGTTATTGAAAAGAACTCAAGATTGCAGCTCAACTTTACAGAATTTCGCGACAAGCGGGAGAAGTCCTGGCACAGTGACCCGATGCTGAAGATCTGTGCTACCCATAACTGCCTGACAGTGCTTAGGCCTACTGAAGGTGGCGGTCGGAAGGTCTGCATTTGTGTGGCTTGCAAGAAAAGGATCAGCACATTGTAAGAGGTACCAATAAATGTAATTACGGTGGCGGTGGCATTGGTGGTGGTTGCTGCGCATGGGAAGAGCGAGGACAGTGGTGTGCGAATGCTTGCAGCTGCGATGAAGATACCGGAGCATGCTCATTAGCTGATGTCACACACATCATCGTGTGATATTGTACGCTGCGCCAAGTCCAGCGGCCAGACTTTGGGAAGGAACAGCATATCGAAAGGCTACGCTGAGCACAGCGAAGTCACCGATGGGCACGGTTTTGAAAACAAGCATTGGCATAGCCAATAGGTCTCGCCTTTGGGACCTTATAAGTGTTTAGCCATGCAGCACATTATCACCCACCGGGCAGATTTCTGTAATGGAACTAGTACTAATGTAAAGTGCTTTGATACCTTCATTCGCGCTACATAATGCAAAAAATAAAAGGGATGAAAGGAGAAGTGCTTGCAGATGTCTGAGGTGGGGGAGCGAAAAGATGCACGCTGTAGAGTTACGCTGTGCCTACCTGCTGTAGATGTTTGGTTTTTCTCCACAACAGTTAGGGTAAAATGCTGATTGCTTACGTTCTTCTGTTTTGTTTAACCAGAAGCATGATCATCCTGTCAACAAACGGTTAAGCATCACAATGCAGCTATTTACTGAAACCCCACGAGGATCGTTCCCTTCCTCCCCAAGACATGAGAGGAGCTTTATCTACTGTAGCAGCTGCTTGTTGCCTTCCAGGGTAGGCTTTGTTGGCCAAGGCTCGCTCATTAGACGGTGCTGACGATTTCCTGAAAAGTAAGATGTCACTGTAATTGATTTCGTTTCTGTTCCTTTGTGTTTTAGAGAAAATGAAAGCGCACTCTTGTGGAGGTGGGGTGGAGGGGACGCGCCTTCTAATGGAAGCGGCAAGGTTTGGAAATGAAACCTGACCCAAAACAGATGACAGCCTCAACGCCGCCGCTGCTGGCTCCTATTATATAATGCCAGTACCAAATCAGAAAGCGAGCACAGTAAAGAAAATCAGGTGCCGAATTGAAAGGAGGCGAAAGTGAGTTATCCCAGTGTGCAAGTGAAGGCGGGGCTGGAGTATGCTGCATCTTGGTGCAGAGTACCAGATGTTTATTGCCAACCAAATGAATGTTAATTAGTCCGTCGGCCTCTAGTAGGATGAAAGGGTGAGCAGACGAGCTGGGGTTCGAACCTGCGGTTGTGAGGTCAAACATAAGATTAATAGGGTGCTTGCCTTAAAGTTAAGATTGCATTATATAATGCCAGTACCAAATCAGAAAGCGAGCACAGTAGAAAAAATCAGGAGCCGTGTGTGTAAGCAGAGCCCTCGCTACCTCTGCCTCCACTGTCAAAACACGATTCTGCTGCCTCCCTCCTTTTACAAGTCAACAGCAATGGGCCTAGCATGACAGCGAATGTACAAGTTTCTCACTGCAAACAGGGCATTGGCAGGGCTGTGCGTGTGCATGTGAAGGGAGGGTTGGTTAAATAGAATGGCGCGAGAGAGAAGCGGGGGCGAATGAGCAGGGCAGCGCAGCGTTAATTAAAAACAGATGGTGACATGACCCGAACAGATGGCGCCCCTGCTCATAACCGCAAGCAGGGGGTGGGTGGTACATTTCCTGGGAAAGGTGGGACATGCACACACCTTTTCCCAATTGTGTTCTGTCTTTTTAGAAAGACGCACACAAAGCCCAATAGAAAAAATGCTAAAACAAAAACACACGCATGAGCGTGTGAAAAGTCCAGAGTGATTCCAAGAGGTTGTTTTCCTAGAGCAGCGCCTGCGCGCTGCATAAGGCTTGACCTAAACAGCCTATCAATTACGAGCAGCACATCCAGCGACAGGCAAGCTTTAATTATGCCTGTCAGATTATGGTGAACAACTGGCATGGGTGCGAATTCAAGACAGTCAGTGTAAAAATTCAGGACAAAGGGTCAGAATTCAGCACAAAAATTCAGGACAGAAGGTCAAAATTCAGGACAAATATTTGGGACAAAACATATGTTTTGCAGACATATCAGAGGAGGTCACACAATAGTATACAAGTAATTTGACAACCAAAATAAGTACCAGTCAAAATAAGTTTATGTAAGTTTGAGACAATCGTGCACTTAACAGTTTCAGTCTGCGCGCAGCTTTGCAAAACGACATCAGGCCCCTTCTGCAATCAAAATTTGTGCAGGGGAAGGCACACCACATGCTGTCACTATGATAGGGCCCATTGTCATTCTATCTGTGATAATCGTCTGCAGTCTCAGAATGACAATGGGCCATATCCACAGTCTTTGTGAGATCCGGGAGGGGCTGCTGCAGGCAGCCTCAGTCTACAGATTAAAGGAGAAGTGAGAGAGGCCTCGAGTGGAAACTTTTAGACTCCTGGGGCCTCTCGCAGGGGAACAGCATAACTTCCTGAAATTCCCCAATTATATTTTAGTATGAGGTCTGTAAGGCGTACGTAATTTGGGGACCCCAAATTACAGACGCCTTACAGACATCATACTAAAATAACGGATGGTCCGTGAAATTTACGGACGGTTGATCACCCTATGTCAGATTACATTTAATACAGCGACAGGCGCGCTTTTAAAGTATTACAGTGAATACTCTGGGAAACTCTTAAGGCAGAATCTGGTTTCTAGGTGTTGAACCCAGGGTACTTGCCTGTCACCTGTCATAGATATAAAAGACGTCCTATACATTAAATTACACAATATTGCTATTCTTTCAATACCATGCTTCTCGTTTGTTACTATGGCTTCAGGTAACGTGTGGAATTTATCACCCCCACAAGCTTTTTTGGCTGGTAAAGGAGAAACCGTATTAAAGTGGAATGAGTTGGGGGGGCACCAAGCTGCCGACCAAGAAGGCCGCCTAGTCTTGGAACTATGCCGAATTTCCCCTGACAAGAAGTATGCATGGCATATAATCATCACATAAAATTAAGTGGGAAGCGCTGCAGGTACTACAGTTGCAGCAAAGACCGAAGATCTTGTGGAACTGACATGACAACTCATTGTTGCCTGTAAACGAGGCAGAGGCCTCGCGGTTGGGTGCGCAGCTACGCCTGATGGAAGACATCGCGCACTGGAGAAAAAAATCCAGACAGATTGCGGGGGACTGCGCCGGCCCTCGCTGCGCGTACTAGTTGCTGGAAGGAAGTAGGTCAGGAACACCTGGGGCGCTGCGGCTGGGATCCCAGGGTGTCAATGGGAGAGGCCTAGAGCATGAGGTCAGTGAAACAGACACGCAGCGAGAGAAATCGGGGAGTGCCCGCCCTGCCAACACCGGAGCGAGGTAAGGCCGTTCCCACATTGACCCCGGAGAAACCGGTAATTCATTACCTACAGCGTCACCAAGTAGATATAGCCTTCATACAGGAAACGTATTTACTACCTAACAGGATGCCAACATTTGCCCCAGACTGGGGACCCCATCGCTATTTTGCGAACTATAGCACATACGCTAGGAGAGTTTCCATATTGATACACAAACGCATCCCGTTTTGCTAGTCAGAAATAAAGGCTAACACGGAGGGGCATTACCTGCTGGTGAAGGGATACTTGTTAGGACACCCCATATTATTAGTTTATGTATACATGCCACACATTGACAATCCCTATTTTTACCTAGACCTCTTAACCCAAATTGAGCGCATGGGGCGACCTGAATATATTGCTAGACCCTAAACGAGACAGCATGGCAAACACACCAGACTCCAAGCCTAGATCCAGAAGCAAGGTAAAGGGCCTTAGGGATGAATACTATTTAGAGGACACTTGCCGCCACCTACACCCCACCCAGGCAGCATATACACACTACTCGGCATATCACAACACGTGGATTCTCCTAGACTACTGGATCCTATCACCCAATCTAACTCGTTGGATTGACTCCATGCAGCAGTTACCATGCACCTTGTCGGACCACTCACCGGTACTGGGGAGAATGTGTATCTCTAGGGCAGGAGGAGTGGAGAGACAATGGAGATTCCATGAAATGGCCCTTACGGACGAGGTGTTTAAGTCCGAACGGCGATCGGCTATTGTAGCCTATTTCAAGATAAATAAGGGAACAGTAAACTCCTGGGCTACACTGTGGGAGGCCTTCATGGCCTACATAAGAGGGATTTGCATATCTAAACACGCTGGTATCCTGAAAGACCTGTGACGCACGCGGTCTCAGTTAGAAAATCAACTATTAAAGCGAGATCAAAAACAAACAGCACTCCACCAGTCGACCTATACGCAACAACGGGTCGCATTGTTGACAGAATATCAAGAAGTGGAAGACTCAGAAACATGTTACCTGAGGAAATACGCGGTAGCAAGGAGATACGGAGAGGGCGATAGACCAAGGCGTACACTTGTATGCATGCTACAAGCTCCCAAAGGCCAGCCATATATATCGGCTCTCCAACAGCCAGATGGCACGCACATGTAAGATACACCCACTATAAAAAACACAGTGCTCTCATACTACACTGATCTGTATACAGCACAACTGTGGACACAGGGGACTGCAATAGATATTTAGATGAAGCAGCCATAATCTGGCTCAGTGCAGCACACAGGCAGTTCCTCAGTGAGCCTTTCTCAAAAGAGGTTGTCACCCAGGCAATAGACGTAATGGACGGCTCAAAGGCACCTGGCCTTGACGGATTTTCAGGTGGCTTCATAAGGCATACAAGCACCTACTTGCCCCATATCCCTTAAAAATTTATCAGGAAGCAGTGGGGAAGGGTGAACTCCCGCAAACTCTCCGTGAAGCCGTAATATTATTGCTACCTACACCAGGGAAGGATGCACTACAATGCGGATCGTTCCGACCACTATCCCTATTGAACTTCGATAATAAAATACTGGCCAAAATGGCAGCTACTAGACTTTCCCTCTCACTGGATCAGATTATATCAGCTGCTCAATCTGGGTTTGTCCCACACAAATCCACAGCCATGAATCTGCATACGCAATTCGCAGTTATCCACAGAATTTAGCCCACTATACCAGCTGCTGCGGCGCTATTAGACGCCGAAAAAGCATTAGATTCCCTAGAATGGCAATTTTTACAGGCAACGCTAGGCAGAATGGGAATTCCATCAGGCTTCATCTCCATTATCAACCTATTATACACTAAACCCACTACATATATCTGCTTAAACAGAACATTAACGCCAGCATTTTATCCTACAGGAGGGACTGGGCAGGGGTGCCCTCTCTCCCCTTTATCGTTTTTCATAGCATTAGATCCCTTAGTACGCCACCTGCAAGAGCGACACCTCTATAGAGGACTCCAATGAAAACTGGGCCTGCTCCTTATTCCGCTATATGCAGACAATATTATTTTATATGTGCCGCAGCTGAGTGACAATCTAGACCCGGTACTCAGGGAAGTCCCTGTCTGGACTACATGTAAAGTGGGGCAAGTACGAAATATTCCCTTTGGCCCCAAGCACTGGGAAAGTAGACACTGACTACCCGCTTGTAAGGTGGGAGGACTCAGTAAAATATTTGGGGATACACATACACAGAGATCCAGATCAGATACTGCAGCTTAACCATAGAGTCGCAATGGAAAAGCTGTCTAGTCAAATTGAGCGCTGGCTGAAATTTCTGGTATCGATGGAAGGTAGAATAGCAATACTTAAAATGGTGGATCTCCCCAGATTCCGCTATCTATTTCACAATATCCCACTCCCACTGAAAGCCTCCTTTTTCACAACACTGTTCACATCATTGTTATGACTTATATGGGGAGGTAAACAACTCAGGATTTGCTGGGGTACACAGATGCTGCCATACGAACTCAGTGGATTCGGGGTTCCGAACTTGAACGTATATTATCTGGTGGCTCAGTGCAGCTTTGCCAGGCATTGGTACCACCCAGATGCAAGGATACCATACACCAAACCAGAGGCAGACCTTACACACCCTATCCCACTCTCAATTTTGCCAGCAGGATTAGCACATGATCCACAAGACATTCAATCGGTCTTCACATTCAGCTGGGCCTGGAAGAAACTGGTCAGAACAACAGGGAGGCACCTACTTTACTCACCTGCTCTCCCCCTGGCGGGGAATACATGGTTACCTATCACACAAGAGACACTTGTAAAGCGCACATTGTCCAAATATTCCTTAGACACTATTGGTGACATATTTCCTGCGGGACATGTCTTTACACGGACAGAGGATGCTAGATTCTGAGAGGCCCCGCTGATAGACCACATTGCACTGCACCCCACAAGAGTGGCGTGGGAGCGGGACTTAGGGCACGCACTTTCAGATTTCCAATGGCAATACTGCTGTACACAAACACGCAAGATTTCTTTAAACCACCGACATAAGCTACTGCACTTCAAATTTCTATGGCGTGCATACGTCCCCCTATTAAAATGTAATCGAATGGACCTCTCTTGCCCGCACACGTGCCCCAAATGCCTCGCCCCCTTAGTGTCCTGGACCTGTACAATGCTGGCAAAGTACTGGAGGTGTATCTTTGTTGAGCTTTCCTGCATGATTCACGTTGTGTTTGTACCCGACCCTCTGCAGGCACTACTGGGGTTTGTGCATACCAAACCTAAATCTGTGCACCGCAATGCGGTACTTGCCCTACTGCTTGACAAAAGGGAATTCGCTATACACTGGGGTAGCAGATACTCACCGAACCTTAAGGCATGGATTACTAACCTAACATACTGCAAAACTAATAGTGATCTTTACGCACAATTCCAGACCATGTGACATGGCAACCGCTTCATACATACCTACTTGAGTCACAAACAGCACTAGGTTCACCGGTTGAAACCGACATACTACTGTAGCACTTGAAGGGTTTGAAGCTAGTGTGGGGTAACTCAATGGGGCAGCAGATAACCACAATTTAGACATATGTAAGATCTGGACACACGCATTGTGAAAAGGGACAAACATCTTATACATTTTTTGAGGAACACAGAATGTAAAATAAGATGTTTAACCGTATTGAAAACATTTGCCTGTTAAGCATGTACGGTATTAATCTGTGAAAACTGAAAAATAAAGTGTTAATTAAAAAAAAGCGGAAGGAGTATTTTGAGAACTAGATTTCCACCATTGCAGATGACGAGGATATAACACCGAAAAATTTGCAAAATATTCTATTACATTGCTTAGGTGCAGGAGGGTTGAAATTTACAACCGCATACAAAAGAAGGTCAGACCGGGAGGTCAAGGAAATGTGTACAAACATGCTCTAGAAGATTTAGATATATACTTCAACCCTACAGTATGTGTATTGGTATATCGATATAAATCTTTTTGTAGGAGACAAGAGAAAGAAGAGTCAGTGGAAACATCATTTACACGATGAGCTCATAAGGGATCGAATTGTCATGTGTTGTGCAAATTCCAACATTCAAGACAAATTGTGGACAATGGGGGAGTCGTCCCTGCAGGAAATTATAAATGTTGTGAAGAAAGCAGAACTGACTGGAAGGTGTGCCAGAGAAGTTGTTCCACAGAAAGAAGATAGAGTGTGTGAAGAAATGGAGAAAGGAGTTGTAGCAAAATTGCAGACGAAGGATAAGTTCAAGAGTACTGTTAGATTGGAAAAGAAAAAGAAGGGTATGAAAGAAGGAAAAACTTTTGAAAAGTTTGATAATTTTGCATTTAGTGGTAGATGTTTTAGGTGTGGCGACAAAGGGCATCTAGCAAATGATAAGAAATGTTCTGCGAAGTACCAAACATTTTCAGGATGTGGTTTAGTGGGACATTTCCAGTCAATATACAGAAAGCAGAAAGGGAATACCAAGGGAGTGATTCTTCTCACACAGGATTGTTCCTAACTTAGGAGAAGCACTGGAGTCCACAGAGTTTGCCACAAGACATTTACAGGAGAGGACATTCAATTGTTGGGTGTGAGAGAATTGGACTTCAGTAGCTGCATCAGGACCATCTGTTCTAGGCTGGGGAAATCAGGGAGTTGAAGGGATTGCAGCATTGGATTGTGCTTAAAAGAGATGCTGTACCACAGGTGCACAAAATAAGGAGTATTCCTTTAGCCTTGAGGGAGAAGGTCAAGAATGAATTAGATCAATTGTGTACTGGAGGTGTGATAGAGAAACTGGATGCAGCGGAGTAGGTGTCATCTTTGGTAACTGACAGGAAGGCCAACGGAAAGCTCAGGTTACATGCGGACTTAAGGGACCTAAACAGGAGTATAAACCAGTTTCCATTACCTAAGATAAGGGAGATGCTTTAGGTTACTAAGGGTGTGAGGTGGTTCACTACGATAGATCTCATGGCTGCTCACCACCAGGTCCCTTTACACAATAAGAGTAGAAGCCTGACCACTCTTATAACAGCTTTTGGGTGTTTTAGATTCAGGAGATGCCATTTGGATTGGCATCTGCTGCCGCAATGTTTCAACGTGTTATGTCCGAACTATTTAAAGATGAAAGAAATGTCATGTTTTTTCAAGACGACATACTTGTGATGGAAAAACAAAAGAAGAACATGATGTTACGGTTAAGAAAATAATGGATGCGTTGAGAAATAAAGGGCTGACAGCAGAGTTAAAAAAAATGCAAGTTCGCTCAGCAGAATGTGACATTCAGGTCATGAAGTGTTAGTGGAAGCTATCAAACCTAAAAAAGAATTACTCGAGGCAGAAGAAAGATCTCATGTGCTGAGTAGTAAGAATGAAGAGCTTTTCTAGGCCTTGTTGAATCTTACTCTAAGTTCATTCAACATTTCTTAAGCAAAAGTTAAAATATAAGGCAACCTTTAAAAAACAGGTGCAAGTTTGAATAGTCAAACAAATGTCAAGAAGAGCTTAGGTCCGTTAAGAAAGAGATGTGTATGCCAATACCCTTGCAGGGATTTGACCCCACGTTGAAATCCATTAACACGACGGATGAGAGTGGAAAAGGTATTGGTGCAGTGTTCACCCAGAGGAATGAGGCTGGAGAGGAATGTGTGGTGGCATTTGGATTGCTCTCGCTCACACCTACCGAAGAGGAATATTCAGTAATAGAATGCGAGGCACTCGCGTGTGTGGGGGGGGGGGGGGTTAGAGCACTACAGGCCGTTTATTTGGGGTAGTCATGTGTTGCTTAGGGGTGACCATAAGCCCCTCATCAAGGTTTTGTCTACTAAAGGGTTGTATAAGGCTTTGCCTAGTTGGCAAGATTATCAGTCAAGCTCCTCGATTTTAAGTACAGTGTCCAGTACATGCTTGGAGTGCATAATAAGGTGGCAGATTTTAAGCAGATTGCCTCTTCCTTGGACAGAAGAACAAGAGGAGGATATTGAACAATTCAGTGTGGCGTGTTTGAGTGAGGGAGCAAGTGTAATTCCACCAGAAGAATGGAGTCAAGCATACGAAGAGGATCTCGTTTTTGCAGAGGCTAAGACTAGGATCACAGGAGGGTGGCCTACTAAGAATTGTCTTCCCTCAGAGATGAAGGTGTTTTGGGAGTTGAGGCAAGAGTTGTCAGTGGAAGATAAGATTTTAAGGAATGGCAGGATTGTACCACCGGAAAAGCTAAGAAACAGAATTATGGATATGTGTCATGAGGGTCAATTAGGAATTACTAAAACAAAAAATCGTTTAAAGGAATTGTATTGGTGGCCCAGTATGGAGCTAACTATTGAAAGGAAAGTCCGGGAGTGTATGCTATGTGAGAATGCTGATAATAGTAAAATTACATTAAGACCACCTTTATGTCCTGTTTATGTTCCAGGGATGTCATGGAAAAAATTGAGGGTCGATATTACGGGTCTAATTTGGGATGGACCAGTGTAGAAGTACCTAGTATTTGATGTGGACCATTTTTCTAAGTGGCTGGAAATGGAGGTGGTAGACCATGTTGATGTAAGGACAGTAATAAGTTTTTAGATGAGATTTATCAAAGGGAAGGGCTGCCCAAGTCGGTAATGATGGACAAGGGCACACAACTTGTACCGGACACATTTGATGAATTCTTAAAAAGGAATGGAGTAAAGCACTGTACCACTTCACTTTATCACCCGGCTGGAAACGGGGTTGTTGAACGTTTTAACCAGGTGATAAAGGGGGCGATACAGTTAGCAAAGTGTAATGGTCTGGAATAGGAAGTGGAATTGTTTCGGACTATATGGGTGTTCAGCTTAGGACCTTGTGCTTCAACTGGACATAGTCTCTTTGAACTAATGAGAGGGAGAACTGCTTTCACGAAGGATAACAACGGTGGATGCTGAGTGCTAGGAGAGTGTATTGGGAACCTGAGGAGGTGAAAGGACGCATTGACAGAGCCAAACAAGTATACAAGGAACATTACTATAGTAAACATGGTTGCAAATCTGTTAAATTGCAGGTAGTAGATATGGTGAGGGTTAAGAAGTGGGCATGCCACATAAGGTAATAAAATTGTTTTGCTGTGCTGCGTTGTTAAGCAACGGTAAGTGCGACATTTTAGTGCCTAGTCTGTGTGCAATAAATCTATTGCACATGCTGCTGAAAAGTAGGGGAGAGGCTGTGATTGGTGGACAGACAATGAGGAGACTAATGTGACACAGGAAGCCACCACGAATGGTGAAGTGGTGAGTGCAGACAATTCAGGAGAAAGTATGGATCCTGAGGTAGGCACAGCAGGAACAGAAAGTAAAACTGGAAAGTTTGGAAGAGCAGTAAAGAAACCCTCCAGATTGGAAGACTGTGTGTGTGAATATATCCATTCTATCTGAATTCTTTCAAATGTATTATGCTAGTGATTATATATATATACATATATATATATATATATATATATATATATTATTTTTAGAATATATCAAAATCAAGATTCCTTTTCTTATGTGTTATTATTCTTGTTGTAAAATCTAATGTTTTTTTTTTTATTATTTGCTGTATAATCAAAAAGGGGAAGATGTGTGGTGATCCATCTTATCCTGGCCTCTGGAATGTTGGCTACGTAGGTAGAATGTGGAATGAAATGTTTGTATTGATTGTGTGGGCGAATGCTGAGGCCAGGTTAAGAAGAGCCGCTTTGAGGCGCAGGCACCTGCTGCGAGTGCTGTGCCAGGATATAGGAATAAAGTTATTGAAAAGAACTCAAGACTTCAACTCATCTTTACAGAAACGTACGACTAAATGCTGTGAACTTCTAACCAGGAGTAATTTTAAAACCATAATAAAGGGTCCTTGAAAGTAACAAATGAACAGGAAGTTGGTGCTCAGGATAGTTCAATCTTCTTCTCATTACTTTATATTTAAAGAAAAACCACAGAGGACTAGTACACTAAGGTAGTCAGGATATATCCTAATTAATATTTAAAAATCCTATGCATCTTCAACTTTATCCACCACGTGTGGTTTTTGTCACTGACTTCCTTGTATTTTTTGTTTGTTTGTATGTTGCATCTTCTTTGCCTGCTGCTCACTTGATGAAGAAACTGTCAGGCATGAGGCACCTCAATTAGAGGATTTCCATCTAGGTTGTTGATCTGAAGGTTGAGAATCTTTGGAGGCCTTGTCTTTTGGAAACCGCTATCAAGGTATTATTATGTTTGGAAACAAGTTTAAATAGGAAATCCCATCTGTTTTGCAATTGTGTCTGCAGTGATGATTTGATTTCACTACCAACACCGAGTAAGGTGCTGTAAAGGAGAAACCATTTGTCCAGCTGGGGTGCTATAGCATTAGTGGACCTGGAAAACCAATGGTAAACGACGATACCCTCACAATCTACTGCCAATAACCAATAATAAAAAGAAACAGGTTCACATAAGAGGTCTTGAAAGTACTTGACCTTATATTCTCGCAGGGTAATTACATTTTGCTGCCATTGCCCTCCCAAGTATGACTTCCTATACGCCAACAAAACTAATAGAAAGGTCAAATTCTTGCAGAGAGAGATAAAATGGATAAACAGAGAGAAAGACAGAAAAAAAGATTGCATATGTGAGTGTTTTCAGAGTCTATAATTTTGGTCAGTAGAATAGTGATGACCTGTTTAGTACTGCCTTCTAAAGGATTCGAACAATAGTCGAGAATAACAGCATTCACTTATTTTGGAGTTCGCTTATATTCCTGGTCTACTTTCTTTGTCCTAAAGTACTTCAAGAATGCTGTCACTCTGGGTGTCATTTGTGGGAGGAAAATGATGACTTGCCTCATGGCTGGAAGTCAAGCAACAGATGCATCTTTTGTCGTTATCAATGAAGTTGTCTTTTTACAAGTTACATTGAACTTTAATGTGCACATATGGGCAGCTAACTTTCAATGCTTCTATTTAACAAATGTAACAAAAAGTACTCAAAGATGGCCATCCTTGCATCTGTGCATGTAGGTGAGGCCATCCTCAAATGATTTTTTTTATGACGTGTAATAAAAACCACTGAAAGATGGCCACCATGCATGCACATGAGTGCATGTGCAAGCATGCACAGCCACATTTCAATGGTTTTTGTTTTACTTTAGCACCAGTAAATTATGGCAGCCGCCGTGATTTATAACAGATATGTGGCACAGTAATTTTTTATTGATAACAACTACAGTAAAAATCGGATGGCAGTTGGAATCAATTTCCATATTAAAACAATATACAAAAATACACTACTGAATTCATCAGTTCAGAGGTGGAATGAAAAACTCAAACAAATCACAATACAAAGGCTCCTTTCTAATCTAGATAACATGCAAAATGTGTATCTCGTGGCAAGAGGCACTTTAAATGATCTATAAACGTCTCGTAGTGTGATGCAATGTCTTCTTACCTGTCCGGGTGAAATGTGGTCAGGGATTCCTTCCAACACAGAGATGTTGCTGCTTTCAATATCCAGAACACATAGCACAGGGACACTCTTACCGACTAGTCCCTCTCCCCAGTCTTCATGGAGCACAAACTGGTCACCCTACAAGACAAGAAGCAAAAACGTAAAATATTAGCTTACCCTTTACTTCGTCTGCAACATGTTCACCACTGTGCAGCTCAACGACTGCACACATGGAACTCTCTGCCACCGAACATTCGCTCCCTGAATAACTTGTCCGCCTTCCGGAAGGCAATTAAAACTCATCTGTTCCCACTGTCTTAGGCCTTCTGTCTCTCCCTCCCCTTTTCCCTCAGCAGGTATTTTATGGTTTTTAGCTCCGGGACGCCTCGTTGCTGGGGCAGCTGTTCGCGCTTAATCAAATTCACAACATAACATAACATGTAAATAGTTAGGTTTTTGCTTCTCTACTTTGTGTTTATTGGACTGATATTGTCCAGTGGAGTACAAGAGCTCCAGAATCCTTACAACTGTTACAAAATGATGACTGATGCTGGTCACAGGGAGTGTGGCGGGGAGGGCAAAGCCACTCAGTACCACTGGATTACTCACTCGTGTAGCGGAAATCAAGTACAACACATGCTTCAGTTTCACATCCCTCTCCTAAGGTGTATCTTGACACAAACAGGGCGCTCAAATATGAATTCCTTACAGGATAGTATAGTTAGTCGTCCTTACACATAGGTTCTATTCTTGCAGACTGCACAATGGTTCTCTTGACATAATTAGTTGTTTTAGCCACTAGCCACTCAAAGCCCAGAGACTATCCTGGCACACCCTTTCAGTACTACCACCGTGTCCATCATGATCGAGGCCCTTGAGCCAAGGGTCTACCAGCAGTGCATTTCCATTTTCAACTTACAGCTGCTGGGAGATCCTCCTGGCACAATCTCATGTCCACCTATTTTCACCTGATTAATGCAAGATCAGCCTGGCACACCCAACACATTGCATGACACATGCTATTGTGGAACACCCTCTCAGAATAGCCTCTCTTTTATTGCACTCACACCATGGTGAGGATACCATGCTAAGACAGTGTTGTAAGTTACGAGTACTTCAGTACAGCTTTGAGACCATCATGACACACTGGTACAGTTCTGTTCTCTGCTTACTGGGCAAGACATTACTGGTACGTTTCTCATTTGCTACTGCTTGGCCTTCTTGATGAGACGCTCCTATGGCTCTCTTCGCTGAGTACATTGAATCTGCACTTTAGGCCGAGAAGCTACAACAACTGGCACCACCTCTACAGGTACTGGTGCTCGCTGCCGTGCACTCCTCTGCAGCTTTCTACGTTGAAGGTTTCCCAGCTCATACAACCTTGATGGGTTTGTCCTGCTTCTCAGACTTTAGCACATCATCCTCATCAGCAGCTGCAGTGTTAAGCTCAGAAGGCTTGGTTTGGAAGAATGATTCTGTTTTTCTGCGCTTCTTCTCCGCCACATAAAGCAGGTGTGTCTCCGAATATGACCAAGCCAAACAACCAAACTGTTCTGGTATCGGAAGAAAGAGAAGAAAATAAAATATCTGAACACCAAAGCACCCGTAGCCTCTGTACAAAAGCAATTATATTTTGTTTGGTTTTTCACAGTAAGCATCTTCTTTACTTTCTTTCATTCATTCATTCATTCATCTAGGGTGTCACTACTTGGCAACTAAACCTTAACTCATCAACCAGCAAGAACCTACACTTTTCCAACCAGTGTCTCCTCCTTTTCAAGTTTATTTTAATCTCTTGACAGGAACCCTAAAAACACAATACAACAATGTATAGGCAATAACATCACAGTTAGAATGGAGTACAATCCTCTATTATGGAACACAGATACAAAAATTGACAATTCAGAGTTTAAATTCCCCATTCACAATTTTACATTTTCTAGATAATTCAGGAGTAAACCTTTGTTGCTCAGTCTCACTAACCTGGGAGACTAAAGTGCTCAGAGGAAGTCCTTGGTAAGACAGTTTGAGTGCACCAGCAGTGTTGCCAAAACAGGCACAGTAAACACAGACGGAAGAATACGATCTAAACAACTAATGCACACAGGACCTGAATTTAGGAGTCAATGCTCCAACTAAGATATATGCTTCAAGGGTCTTTCTTCCTCCACCTAGTAGTTAAGGAGGAGGCCTTTGCCATTTACATTTTTCCGCGTCAACAGTAAATCACTGTCAGGATTAACCTGCACATCCATACTGCAGGCATGTGATGTTGTGACAGGCAAGCACCATTATTCTAATTAAATATCATATCCCAAGGACAGGTTTTGCCTTCCTTCGCCGAACAAAGTGTGTCTCTTGTATGAGAATGATGAAAGGACCATACTGCCGCAAGCTCAAAAAGAATGCTTTCTTCTTCCATCTATTATTGAATCCAGTCTCATTATGGCAGACTATAGCAAAGTCCATTCCCTTATCATCCTTTCTGTTTAGGTCTCGGGACCATCCGGTCTGCCGAAGGCAGAACCGGAAGTCGAGAGATTTAATGACTTGGAGAAGAGGGGCTTGAACCCGCCCCTCTTCTCCCCTGTTCTCCATTGGCTGGCCTCTTGAATGCTGGCCAGCCATTGGAGAAGAGGTCAGTCATTTAGATTAGGCCCCATCCTTTTCGGATCAGGGGGCGTGTTTTTTGCAAGAAGTCTCAAGGAGGAGATAACAGCAAAACACGCCCCCGAATCCGAAAAGGACGCTGCGTTTCTCCGAGGCATTTCTGCTCTGCCTCGGAGAAAGGCGGTGGTGTCTTCCGGTGCCCTCGGCTTGTTAAGGATGGTCAGTGATGGTGAATGTTGTTTTCCTTTCTTATTTACCTTCGGGAGTGGATAGCGTGGTGGTAAGTTTGTGCCCCTGTTTCATGCGCAGAGTAAATTGCAGCAGAACAGAGCTGTGAAGTCAAATGGTTGACCCCTTAATCGATGCGCGCGTGACGTGCCCGCTACACTAGCAGAGCATTGAATTCTTTGCTGCCTGCCGTTCGGCCTAGTCAAAGCCGCCAAGAACAATATCTGGCTAAATGAGCCCTTCCTTTGCAATTAATCCTCTCCCTCACATCACCAGTGATAAGTGCTGCTGGGGAGGGCGCGCGGAGGGGTGGACCAGAAGGACGGGGAGGGGCAGCCCTCGCCGCCTCTCTCTGATTTCATTTCAGCGTTTAAAGCCCCAGATAAATTCTTTCATTGCCTGACACTGCATCTAAACATCTGTGCGTAATTACGGCTCTAAATGGAGGCCTCGCAACGCTCCTGTCAGCCGATTGCAGTGCTTATTTGGGGGGTTGTAATCAGCTCGCGCGCGCGGTGGAAGCTACGAGTTAGAGACAAGAGGCTTGCTTTGTGCTCAGACGAGACCCTTTAAGTAGTCTGGAGGTACAGGGAAGGTGGGTATGGGTTGGGGTGCAGGCAGTTTTGCCCCCCCCCTCCACTTCCCCCGGGTTGAGGGCATCGGAGTTACTTGACTTACATAGAAGTTGAAAACAGTATTCTTCTAGACTTAAGGTGCAAGTGCAAAAATGGTAACACTTTTGAACCCTTTTTGCGGCTTACTATGGAATCATGCAGATATTTTGCTTCAAAATGTGTGGCCTTGCATAAAGTTTTGTTGCAAGGGAAACGAGCTACGGTTCGATTTTGGACTATTCGTGGAGCAGAGTAGACTGTCTTTGCATTAACCTTACCTCTTCTTTCAGATTAAAAAGGTAAGGTGCTCACACGCCCATACTGTCTCTAAAGCACTTGTTTTCTCTCCTTTTCTTCCCCTGGCACAGTTGCCGCTCCTCATTTTACCATGCTAACAAACTTAGTACATTTTCCGTGGTGTTGGCGCGTGCCACGTGTTCCCTTACGTCTCGGCATATTTTATACCTCGCTGCCTGCTAGACTTCTAGACTCCCCTGCATGGCATCACGTTTATTAAAAAAGGACTCATGGGTAGCGTTCGTCCCTGTGACCAATTCGTGACACGACCAGTGGTTGGTGGCAGTTGGTCCGTGGAGTTGTGAGGTAGAAGTTTTTCTGCGTCCTCCCAAGAGCCTGCTGCCTATCTCTGTTTGAATCTGCGTAGTATTGGCCACGTCATTTCCCACCGAGTGCATGCGGCATGTGGTAGATAGTACTTGAGTATGTGAGGGGTGGGGCTTCCCAATCTGGGAGACCCCAGTTTATGTGCTGCTCTCAGGTTGTAAACCTTACAATGTAAGGTGATTAACAAGTTCAGTGGTAGGAATATTTTGCTCCTCGTTCCTAGCATGACATGCCCCGGTGACGCATTAACAGGCCTCCTGACAGTGGCCTCTGGAGCCACCCATTTTGTCACTTCTGTTTGAGGAGTGTTTTCAACACTCAAAGAATGGTTCCCATAGGCACCCCTTCGCCCTCCTCACCACCATTATTCATTCTGGATTTGTCTTTTTTTGTGTACAGCCATCTACTTTCTTGCTCCTTTTAAAACCACGCCTCTCATGCTCATGTGAAATCTTAACAGATAAGGGACGGGTTTTAAAACCACGCCTCTCATGCTCATGTGAAATCTTAACAGATAAGGGACGGTCTGCAAGAGCATACTAAACGTGAGCCCACTCATATTCTAAGCTTCAGAACAGTGGTCAAGACATCCTTGCTTAGCTCCCAAATCCAAGCTTATTCTAATTCATCAGTCTGTGAGTTTCTATTTTCCCATAATCCTGTTAGCGTGTACCCACATGCGTCTTTAGCCACACTTCTATGCTGCACCTGGGGTGTTCTAGGGAGTGTCTGGATGTGTGGCGCTAGCGTATCGCTAGCATTATTTAATGGAGGGATGAGTTATTACACCCCTTTGCCCTCCCTATCAGTTTGCATGGCCTTAACACTGGCTACATCTTTTAACAATACTTTAAATAGCATGCCTGGGATGCTAACCAGGCTCCCACAGACAAGTGCACTCACACTTTGCAGCACCCAGTACTGTTTGTATCATTCAACAATCGAAGGTATAATGATGACCTATTCCGTGGCACTGGAATTATGCGGCAGTGGAGGGCTAAATTATGCGGCAGTGTTGAGTAAATTGTGCGGCAAGAAAAGGCAAATTATGCTGCACATATTTTGATAGTATGATTTTATTTTTTTGTCAGTTTTAACTTGTTAACATTGTTTGGGCCAGCTAAACAAATATAGCAATAAGCAACAGAAAGGTGACCAGTCCAACTTTGCAAAGCGCCTTCCACTGTGCAGCAATACGTGTTGCTGCGTTTATAGTAACTTTTGATCAATTTGAGCTAGAAACAATAATTTGGGTGTTAAAATCTGCAGAATATGCAACAGGTAATCGATTATGTGGCAAATGTGGCAAATCTATAATTATGCACAAATCACTGCAATTGCAAAATTTCAGTTGTCCTGCTTATGCCTCAGCTTCTAGACAGTGCATTATCAAACTTTTCTAGCTGCCATTAGTGAGGCTAGCCCCACAAGCAGAACTCGTGTCGTGAGCGAATAATGTTTTCTTCTTCCCTAACTCTCTTGCTGTCATCTTGAAACAAGCATTTACAATGCAATGGTCTCGGCATTGTTAAAGTTAGAGCTATTGGCATTGCTCATGACATTATTTTTGTTTTTGTTTTTAAAACAACTCTCTCTCTCTCACGAAAATAAGACTTATTTTTGTGAGAGAGAGAGAGAGAGAGAGAGAGGGATGTTTTAAAAACAAAAACAAAAATAATGTCATGAGCAATGCCAATAGCTCTAACTTTAACAATGCCGAGACCATTGCATTGTAAATGCTTGTTTTTAATTGCACTGATGACCAATTTCTCTACTTGGCCCTGTGAGTAATCCCAAACCATACTCATCCACTGTATCTAAGCAAATTCTTCCTCCTGCAGTGACTCTCCCCTCCACCGAGCCCACCTCTCCACCCCCCAACCATCCCTGGCTCCCTCACCCCCAACTTGAGCAGCCCCCTCCACCCAAACCCTTAGCCCCTGGAAGCCAGGAACAGGACTATTGAGGATCCAACTTTGGATGTCAGGGGCAATTATAATTCCCGCCCCAAGAGATCGCTTAGGATATTTTATTTGGATTCTGTCCTGGATAGATATTGTTTAAATTTTGTCCCGCTATTAACCAAAATCCATTTTATCTTCACCATTTGGACTTTATTAAAGTCTGACCCCATCTCCTTGGTCGGGTGGAAATCGGTACTAAAAACTCAATCCTTTCTTTTATATTATTTCTCTTTTCAACATTCTTATGGGGTAATAAATCTCCCAGGGTTAGTTTAAAAATACTAGAACTGACCCCACAGCCTTGCACCCTGCCCTCTCCCACCCGCTCCTGACCCATTCTTTCTTTCCTATGTTCTACCGCTCCTTCCCCTTATCCTCACTCCCATAGCAGCCTGCTTTAAGGAGGCAGCAGGGAGCAGGCAGTGCCACGGCCTGCCCACGGGGTGTGGCCGACCTGCCCCCTCCTCGGCACTGGAAGTGCCCTGCGCACTGCGCGTGCACTGCGGACTGCGCCCGGGTCAGAGTTCAGCTTTAACTAAACCTCCCTAAAAGTTTATTTTTTTTGTGCACCCCAGGCTCGGCGCGGGGAGGCAGCAGCGGGGAAGCCCTGGCTTCCGCCACAGGGCGCTGCTCGCTCCCTTTAACTAAACCTCTCTAAAAGTTTCTTTTTTTTGTGCACCCCAGGCTCGGCGCGGGGAGGCAGCAGCGGGGAAGCCCTGGCTTCCGCCACAGGGCGCTGCTCGCTCCGTCTGTTGCACGTTGTGTTTAGGGCGGCCCGGCGCTCCTGGGAGCCCTCCAGGATGTGGCTACCACGGCTCAGCAGCCCAGCCTCCCGCATTCTACTGACCTGTAAGCAGCTGACCTTGCCACTATGTCAAGTTCCTCTCCACCAATGCCTATACAGCACGTTTACCCTGCCGCGGCAGCCGGTACCACCGCTGACCCAGACCATGGACCGCTATCTTCACGCTCTGGAGCCACTGGTGAGCCCAGAGGAGCTGGAGCAGACCCGGAATATGGTGGAAGAGTTCCGTCGCCTGGGTGGGGTTGGACAGGCGCTGCAGGCAAAGCTGGAGAGGCGAGCCTCCAAGATGGAGAATTGGCTGACTGAGTGGTGGCAGCAGTCCCAGTACCTTGAGAGTCGGCTACCCCTTGCTGTGCACTCCAGTCCGGCGGTAGTGTTACCCAAGCAGGATTACAACACGTGGCGAGGACAGCTCAGGTTTGCTGCAAAGCTCATCGCCGGGATGTTGGATTTCAAGGCCAAGGTGGACCGGCACACCCTGCTGGCAGAGTACATGCGAGGCCGTCCCCTCTGCTTGGACCAGTACAACAAGATATTTTCTTCCTGCCGTGTTCCGGGACCCAAACATGACAGCGTGCTGCTCTGTTCCCGCCGGCCTCCCACGCATGTCACCGTAGTACGCAACTACCAGTTTTTTCAGCTGGACGTATATAACAGCGATGGAACTCCGCTCACAGTCGATCAGATCGAGCTACAGTTACTACAGATCCGTAACAACTCCTGGAAGACTGACAAAGAACCTCTGGGAATACTGACAAGCGACCATCGTCGCACCTGGGGCAAGGCATACACCACCCTGATGAAAGACAAACTGAACCAGGACTCTGTACGCGCCATCCAGCGAAGTATCTTCACCGTGTGCCTTGACGCCTCTGTGCTCAAGATGGCTGAGGGCAAATACTCCAGTGGCATGGCAGCCCAGATGCTGCATGGCGGTGGCAGCTACTCCAACAGTGGTAACCGCTGGTTTGACAAGACCCTGCAGTTCATTGTGGGCGAAGATGGCTCCTGTGGGCTGATATACGAGGCAGCCACTGCTGAAGGTCCACCTGTTGCCACCATACTCGATCACGTCCTGGAATACTGTAAAGGCCCACACTCCGTACGATCCCCTATGACGCGACTGCCGATGCCCAAGAAGCTATACTTCTATATCACCCCGGAAATAAAGAGGGACATTGAACATGCTAAGCAAAACCTTGACATACTCATCAATGACTTGGACATCATCTGCTTCACCTATCGTGGCTTTGGCAAGAATCTCCCCAAGAAGAATGGACTGAGCACAGATTCATTCCTGCAGATGGGCTTGCAGCTTGCCTACCACAGGATGTACGGCTGCTTGAACGCTACCTGTGAGACCGCCTCGCTACGCATGTTTCACCTGGGGCGCACAGAAACCATACGTTCAGCGAGTCAAGAGGCGCTAGAGATGGTCCAGGCTATAGATGACCCTAGCAGACAGGCACAAGAGAAGCTGGCCTTGATACAGAAAGCTAATCACGCCCACAGTGCATACACGGACCAGGCTCTTCAGGGCCAAGCCATTGATAGGCACCTGCTGGGCCTGAAGCTGCAAGCCATTGAGGAAGGGTCGCGGGTGCCTGAAATCTTTATGGACACATCCTATGCAGTGGCCAATCACTGGATGATCTCAACGGGTCAGGTGGCTGCCAGGACAGACTGCGTCATGTGTTATGGGCCTTTGGTGCCAGACGGCTATGCTGTGTGCTACAACCCCCGCCCGGAGCATGTCAACTTTTCTGTCTCTGCCTTCAACTGTTGCGATGACACCAATGCAGCAAAGCTGGCACGGGGCTTGGAGAAAGCGCTCGATGACATGAAGAACCTTCTGCTACCCCCAAATGGTCCTAGTACACCCACTCCTTAGGCAAGGCATACCTATCTGGGTGTCACATCTTACAGCGCTGACTGGGAGGCTGTCTCCGTTCATCGAACCTTTTGGGTCCTCTGTAGGATGTTGGACCTGAAATCCAAGCACTTCCTTTGGCCCAGAAACAAGAGGCTGTCAACAGCCTTCTAACCTGCATTGGCTCTCTCTCTTCCGAGCTGATATCGAGACTGACTACTATTGTTCTACTCTCAAAGACACCTGCTAGAGTAAGAGCTACAAATATCACTGGCAGAAGTAAGGTCTCAAACTGAGGTAGTGGATTGGAGAGATGTAAAAATGTCCTTACCTGTTTTTTGGTAAGCTTTTTGTCCTTGGCGAGAGACTGAACAGCATGTTTTCACATTAAAAAGAGGTGGGGATGGTAAAAAAAAAAAAAAAAAAAAATACTAGAACGGTCTAAGACGGGGTGGTTTGGCATTCGTTTGTCTCAGAACCTATTACTCTGCATCTATTGCCGTACAGTTACGCCACTTTTCTATACAGTGGTCTTAGTTTGATAACTTTTAACATTTCATTTATGCTGACCGCTGTAGTATAGCCAGTTTGTTGTGAGCCATTACTGAACCCAAAATACTAAAGAAAGTGAGGTATAGGACTTTGTCAAGCATTATTGATTTATAGCGACAATGTTTTCGTGAATTTAAAATACCAGTGATCCTTGCTGAAACCCCATTGGCATGCAGTTCCCATTTCTCTCCCTGTCTTTCGCCATCAGCTATTAAGAAGTGGGCAAAGATACATAGTCTCAAGATTGGAGACTTTTTGTATTAGGATGGAGTAAAGTTGGTGGCACAGATTTACTCAGGTAATACCATACAGAAAGTTTCTTTTAGCTTCTCTTATAGACAGATGGTCTTGGTTCTTAATAGTCTCTTTCTATAGGAGGTTTACGGGTCTGGGTTGGCTGGGACAGTTTTTAGGCCTGAAAATGAATGATTCTCAGTGTTTTTGGTATAGGAAACTTCAGCCCAACAGTTCTTTATTTGCCTCTAATATTTGGGCAAAACGGCAGGAGCATACACAGATAGAGATAAGTACTTTGAGCACGGATTCTCGTTGCTGCAGGGAGAAATCTTTTACAGAGTGATGTTTTTTCAAGCTTGGATGCTCTAGTACACCCCAGAAAGGTTTAACAAAACGTTCCGCACATCTGCTAGAAAATACCCCAGGTGTAAGGGAGTGGAGGATTGGGGAAATATGTTTATGATTAGGACTTGTAAAGCCATCTCCAAATTTTGGTCACTTACGGTTGGATGTGACAGAATACTCGTATTTTGCCTATGTGAATAATATACAACGCTATAACCTGGGGGTCATCCTTTGAGGAAGATGAGGTTCTGGTGAATTGACATAGAATCAGCTTAACATGTTAGAAGTATTTTAATAGTATGCTTGGTTCTTGCACAGTCACTTTATTCTGCGACTGTCATTTAGCTAGCAATTTGCTAGCTGGATCGTGATAGAACTGTATTAGAACTCTCTCTTTTTGCTTAAACACCTGGTTTGATGAAAAGGGAGGTTGTACTTTGGCTGTTTTTTGCACTGTCACTTTACATTGTTAGCCATGTAGTATGCTAGGTCTTTCCCGCACGGTTGCCCCATTGCTTCTAACAGGCACCTGACCGTTCATTTTTGTACTGTATTCTGCATTTTATAGTGTTGTTTCTTTCTTTCGTTTGATTTCCAGTCTTCAGCACTGAATGCAGAGGCAATATGTTTAGTTATGCACGGTCACTTTATTGATCACTGGATACATCCCAGTGCTGTTGTTACATGGCCACCCTACTGTGTTGCTGGGAGAGATTGGGGAAACGTGTACTGTATTTGTATTGTCGTTTTTATGAATTTATCTCAAATTATCAATATTGCTCTATGACGAGATGTGGAATCAAGTGTGCAATGAATGTTATTTATTATTCAAGGTCATGGGAGCTGACTGTGCAGGAATAAAAAAAAATTGTACTGAATTCCAAGCAGTAAATAAAAATAAAAAATACAATAAGATGGGTTTTTGGCCCCATTACTGGAGCTGGGTGAGCCAACTGTACATGACTCCAAGGGCCAGGGTGCGGAGTGGTGGACTGGTGTGAGGAGAATGGGAGATGAGATGGGGTATACGTCAGGGCTGCCTACTGTCCCCTCTCCTTTTTAGGTCTCGGCTAGCGAAGGCTGCGCTTGCGCAGTCTCGCTCGCGAGATTTAATGACTTGGAGAAGAGGGGCTTGAACCCGCCCCTCTTCTCCCCTGTTCTCCATTGGCTGGCCTCTTGAATGCTGGCCAGCCATTGGAGAAGAGGTCAGTCATTCCGATTAGGCCCCGTCCTTTTCGGATCGGGGGGCGTGTTTTTTGCAAGAAGTCTTATTATCTCCTCCAGCCATTAGAAAAGACAAACACGCCCCCGAATCCGAAAATGCCGCTGCCTTTCTCCGAGGCATTTCTGCTCTGCCTCGGAGAAAGGCGGTGGTGTGCCTTTTGCTCTGCCTTGTTTCTCATTGGGGGTGGGGGGGGTGAGTTTGAACTGTTGTCGAACTCCCCTTGTTTTACATTGCCTCGGCTCGTGTGTTTGAAATGTTGTTTACTGGCTTTCCTCCAAAGCAGACTCCTCCCACGCCTGTGGCTCACTTTAATCACTTTGCTGCTGATTGAATTACACTCCCGCAGTAATGGCAGGGAGATGAGCGCAGGGAGCTCTGAGGAGAGAGAACGACTCCAAGGTAGGCACGCCTCGCAGTAGAATGCTCTAGAGTGAAACACGCTCGCCACTCAGCTGACACAAGGTAGCATTTGTAACCAAACTTTGTTGGATGCCACACGCCTTTTAAGTGCACGCCCACTTTCATTTTCACCATTGCGGGTTTCATTATTTTATTTTGGAGGCCACTGCCTTTTAAGTTCACACCTGCTTCTATTTTCACCATCGCAGGTTTAATTATTTTAATTTGGAGTTTGCGCGCATTTTAAAGACATGCCAGCTTATTGCAGCTCTTCCTTCTCTTCGCTCTCCTTCCCCGCATGAAGGCTCTTGCAACGTCACCATCTCATTGCCATTTTGGATTTAAAGCGTAGCTTAAACAAGAGGAAGCCGTTTTGAAGGAATGCTGCCTGTAGCACATCATTTTTTGTTTAGAATTATTCTCACAACAAAAATTGAAACTATAATTGCCATACAGCATGAGGGTTTATTAATGTATTGAGCTTAAAAGCACGTCATTGCACTTTTATCACTGTTAAAAGAAATTTGCTTTCTTTAGTACAAACAATGTGTGTATTATTTTTGTGAAAGTAACATTTAATTAAATAAAAATTGTCTAACTTTAAGAATATGTAAAGTTACGTAATACACCCTTTAAAATGGCCGCTCTGTTTCCATCCATCCCTTGTTGATTTGCGACTCCGCTGCTGCACCCACTCCAGCAGGAGTAGTGAGTGGGCGGGGGTAGATAAGGGTTTTGGAAGTTGTGTTGTTAGCGTGTCCCAAACATGCCAGATACCGGCTCCTGCAGTAACCTGGAATAACAAACAGGCAGATCCCAAAGTACAGGACTTTAAAGCTAAAGGTACTACTAGATGAAAAATAATTATTGCTGCTTCTTGAGGAACTTGTTCCATAAGGGAACAGGGAGCACTTGCTATTGAAAACCATTACACATCTTCAGGTAATGTAGCTCGCGGGGAGAGTGCAGCGCGAAACATTGCACTGTGCATAAAAAAAGCAAGCCATCTGCCGCACTGGTCAGGAGAATGCTAAAAATTGAAACAGACTCTTGCATTGCATGAATGTCAACGTGCACAGAGTAACGAGCCGTAAAGCACAGCACAGAGGTCACATCACTTCTATACCTCTGGGAACTTTTTTTGCAATTTTTATTTAGCGAAAACTAGCGTAGGTACATTACGTGATTTGTCCAGAATCACAATGTTTTGAGCATAAGACAGGATTTGCTTTGAGATGTCCTGTTAACTAACACTTGCCCTCCCTTCCTCCCATCTTGTTGTCCACACCCAGCAGAATAGCACTCGTTTTCTACATGTCTGGCTCTTCAGCTTTTCCACTTTTCTGTTGCCAATTTGCCTCTCTTTGTATTTGTCTGCTGTTTATCTTCTGGCTGTCTGCTTCCCCCTCCCCCCCCCCCGCCCGTTTCTTTCTCTGTGTTCTCTCTCATAGCCGGCCGAGGCCGTGCAGGTAAGAGCGGTGAGGCCGGGTGGGAGGGATTTCGACAAACAGAAAATTATTTATTTAATTTTTCCTTGTCATCGTCCGTCAAAATTCCCCCGTCCCCCCACACCCGGCCTCACCGCCCTTACCTGCACGGGCGGCGGCTGCTCATAGCACATTCTTCATTCTCTGTTAAACTCGAAGTCTCATCTCTGTACATTCGCTTGCTTCTTTTTTTTTTTTATATCGTGTTTATATACATGGTTGAATGTGTTCCGCCCTCTTTTTTTTTCTCCAAATCGTTTGGGGTTTTATAATTGCTAGCAGACTAAACTGTCCCTTCGTTAAATTCAGCATTCTGGAAATGCCACCACAGTGTAGATTGTGCTGCAGCTCTCTCTAATATGTTTACCAGGGCTGTGCACTGCCGAACAGAAATGCCACACCCTCCCCCCTTGCACTTGTTATCAGATCTGGACCTTTTACTTTCGACTTTCTGACGTGCGGCTTTTTACAACTGAATGACCGTTTCGCAGTACTGAGGCTACACAAGATCTTGGAGCCAATGGTCTCGGCATTGGTAAAGTTAGAGCTATTGGCATTGCTCATGACATTCTTTTTGTTTATGTTTTTGTTTTTAAAACATGTAGAGAAACGGCATTGTTGTTTACAATGTCAATAGCTTAATCAGTGTGTGTGTAGGTGGCTCTGTGTGTGGGTGCAAATGCAATAGGTCTCGCATTTGAGAGTGATTAAGCTATTGACATTGTAAATAACAATGCCGTTTCTTTACATGTTTTAAAAACAAAAACATAAACAAAAATAATGTCATGAGCAATGCCAATAGCTCTAACTTTACCAATGCCGAGACCATAGCATTGTAAATGCTTGTTACTCTGGCGCTGGAGCATTTGGCAGTGAGGCTTTGAAGTGAGATGGGGGGCCTTCGGTATCAGGGTGGGGCACTCCACACATTTTATCTTCCTATATGGAGACATGGTCTTATTTTATTTACAACAGCCCACTGGATCTGTGCCACCGCTGCAGGTGCAGTTGGAGGATTTTGGGGCGGTGGCGTGATTGAGAATTAATAGGCATCAATTGCTGCTTTTACAATTGGGGGCGCTCAGTGAGACCCGATGGGTCTGTGATGGGAGACTAAGACGTTCAGATACCACGGTGTTATGGTGGGACACTCACTGGACAGTCCGCATCAGTTTAGTATGAACACGTTGGTAAGCGGACTGACATCTGTGCGATTTTGGAACTAGCTGCCACTGTCTCTGGCAGGCAGAATTGCAGTGGTGAAAACGGTATTCCTCCCCAGGTGTGTCTATATCATTCAGAACGCACTGTATACCTTGCCGTGCAGCCTTTTTATAACTCTTGACAGACTCATAACCTCCCTAATATGGACTGTGAAGATGAGCAGGGAGGCGCTACCACTCCTCAAGCGGGACCTCCTGAAGGGAGGCATGGGCCTCCTGGATCTGGTAAAAAAACAAATCAGTCCCTAGCAACAATAATGGTAAATCACAGGCTTAAACAATGCTGGTGGTCAGGGAGTTACCGATTTGAGAAGACATTACAGTTATACAGTATCATAAAGTCAACACTACAATTAAAAAAAAATCATATGAGCATTAAATATTTATTAAATACAATTACGTATACAATATCATATAAAAACATTTCATTAAAAATACATTATTATGAGAACTGTTTTTTTATGTTTTCTCATAATGATGTATTTTTAACAATAGATTGGATGATAAACTGCTGGATGACTTAGAAATTTGGCCCATATTTTTAAATGCCATGCAGATGGACACAGAGGGGGCTAGTGAGCAGGGGTTGCACTTACAGGGTACTGAAAGTTCTGACATGCAGAGGCAGGAGTCGGAGGGCGATGGGGTGGAGGGGGGATGGTCCAACCTTGAGGGTTGTGGTGCAGATAGCGAGGGAGTCATAGGGAACGGGGACCTACGATACATGCTCTGGGGATTCAGATGTTTACATGGTGGGGGACTAATGATACAAACTGTAAAGCATTAGCTGGGAGAGGACAGAGGGATAAGACTAGGAGGTGGGGAGGGCCGAATCTTTGCGGCTAGCTGGAACCAAAGATGAAGTGCACAGTGAGTTACTGTAACATTTGATGCATTGTTTTGGTTATTGATGGTTGTATTGCAATTGTGCATCTGAGCTTTGTGGTTATATGCAACCATGGCAACGGGCTTGCTCAACAAAAAATTTATAATAAAGAGAGTTTTAAAATAAAAATATATATCATATTTCAACAGGGTTGGCACACAGAGGACTCGTCCTCACCTACTATATTTGAAGAAGAAGCCTTAATATGCCTAGCAATCCTGGTTTTAAAGCCATTGCTTCTAACTTTTGCTGGAGTATTGGTCTGTCAGCTTTCAAAAACTGCACATTATTACAGAAGACAGAAAAATTGCTGTTCACTCATTGTTGATTCATTTCTGAACCACAAAGCTCATGAAAAACCTTGATACAGCACACATACCAGAGTGAAAAATTCCTGTATAATTCAGCAAGTACCCGATTGATTCTACATACATCAGCAGCATCCTGGATATTTTTTCTAGTGAAATAAGCTTGATCTGTTGAATGGGGGATCAGTTCTCTCCCTTCCTTAGATGAAAAAGTCTTGCTCATTGAACAACATGTTAAGGAAGGTACTCACCTTCCAAAATAAAAAATATTACACATTCAGTCGGAGGAGAGTGTGTATCTACGTATCAGAGGAAGAATAGCCATTGCAGAATGTTTGACACTACCACACTGCAACAACCTCACACCCTTTTCTTGCACTTCATATAACTGTCCAAGACTGAGAAATTAACATCCTACAAAAATGTTCCTTCGAAGAATAGCATCCAGACAGATCCATCATCTCCTTCAGCAAAACATATTATACATTTCTGTCAATGTTTTTATAACCCGTCACTTGTTCTTATAATCAAATCTTTTCACTCTAGTGGGATTGCTAATTCAGTGTAATAATTTCTCATATCTCTAAATCTGTAATAGTAAACAGACTTTCCTTAGCTGCTTCACACCAAGCCAAAGGGCAGGTTTTTAATCTCTTAAATTTGTAGCCCTCTTCTATCCATCTTATTTATTTCTTTGAAAAGTTTTATAAAGCGCGAACATGACCCTTGCGGGTATCAGAGCGCTATACAAAGTAGTGAAAGCATGATTAAACTCAGTACAATGGAACAAGTGAGGTAAATAAGTCAACACACTGTCAAACAAAAGTGAATAAACAATCAAGTTCAGAGGCAGGGTAGTTGGCCCCACTAGACCAGTTTCAGACGTGCCCTAGAGTAAAATAACAATTTAACACAAGCATAAAATCAATTGAAACAACATAGTAAAATAATTGTCAAATCTTGCTTCATATTTTTGTCTAAAACTAGAGCCATTATACGATGGAATTTTATAATCGTAACAGAGGTGAATATATACTGAAATACATTCAAAGAAGTCCAGAAGTGCAACATTTTGCATGCAGCATTCTAATTCCAGATGGTCCCTACTCTACCTTTCTTCGGTACAACTACAAGAGTATTAACTCTAAAAACCATCTCACTACTTAGCATCAGACTGACCTCTTGATCTCCCACAACAAATACCAAATGAAGCCCGAATTGTTCAGCAGATATACAAAATATGGTCTATAGGGGAGTTTCAGCATACTATGCACATCAGCCTTGTTAGTAGGTAAGTCCTTTAAAAAGCGACAACTCAAAGTCCTTAGTTGCAGTTTATCTGCCATATCAGGTAAGTGCTTGCCTCTGAAACAATCCTGAGAAACCTTAAATACCAAAGGCATGCTTGCCCCTAGCTTTTCCTAAAGTGCTACTGTTGGGTTTAGGTTAACAAGAGACAAATGATTTTAGCAACAAAATTGACCTGTCATCTTCATTGGAGTCTTGTGGTAAGATTCCAGTGCTGCATTGAGGATGCCTTCTCATACATTTTCCCCTTTACACCTTTCACTCACTTCCACGGATTAAGAATTTGGAAGCCATTAGGCACAACGAAGGTATGGTTATCAGCTCACACCGCTCCACATTCTATCAGAGCAATCAGGCAGTTATTACTATGGATTGCAAGGCAGGGGCCTTGCAATGCATGGCTGCGTAAAGTACTATTCAGATGGATACTTGTATCCACCTAATGCTATCAGAGAAAGATGCTGAATAACTTTAGAGAACTTGTTTTAAAAAAAAAAAATCTACAGTGAGATCCTTTATTAGAAATGGAGGGAGGGACTTTGAGGGTTGTTTGGACCCCCCCCCCCACACTAACATCTTCTTTCAGCTATTAGAAATGGGGGTCTCTAGTTGGCAATGGCTTGCACTATTGTCCAAGTAGTGGCCCTTCGTCCTAGTCAGGGTAAGGAGGATACACTTCAGAAATAACCCCTGCTCACCCCCTTGGTAGCTTGGCACAAGCAGTCAGGCTTATCTCGGAGGCAGTGTGGAAAGCATTTGTGTACACATACAGTAATACAGTGAAAACACTACAAATGGAAACCACACGAGTTTAGAAAAATAAGTAATTTTATTTAAACCAAACAAGACCAAAACTACAAAAATTCACAATACAGTAATAAAAATATGACTTTTAAAAGGAAGAAACAGTTCTGTCAATATCAAACTATCGATGTGACACTTTCAACACAAAGTACCTCGGATGCGTCAAAATCATAAACAAAAACAGCCACAGGGAAGGTGATGTGTTGGTTCCTTACGCGCAGGGAAGGTGTTGCGTCGGTTCCTTATGCACAAGGAAAGGGTTGCGTCAGTTCCTTACTGCCACGTAGGAGAGGTGATGCGTTGGTTCCTTACTGCCACACAGGGGAGGTGATGCGTCGGTTCCTTACTGCCACACAGGGGAGGTGATGCATCAGTTTCTTACAGCGGCCCCAGCGTTGATGTAGGCTTGCCTCCCCACTGCGATGCATGAGGATTGGGGATGCGGCAGATCTTAATGCAGCAATGACAACGGAAGTGCATTGATTTCTCCAGCCACACTCCCATGATGTGTTGGTTCTTGCTGCCGCACAGCATAAGCCTATGTCTGAATCGGTGCGGGGAACTCGGACTCCGTAGATCGATGCACTTGATGCGGCGTGCAGCGATTTCATCAGCTGGGGCTAGGGATGTGCATTCTCTCAGACAGCCACTGGTGGGGAGGGGGTTGATGGGTGTCCTGCCTTTCCGGAATGAGTCAGGGCTGGGCTGAATAGACCTCGGCTGCATTTAGAGTAGGGGGGAGGAGATTTCCTTACACCTAAATGCGCCTGGTCTGCCTAGGACAATGCTGTCTCCACCACCTGCCGGGCAGCTGCACCAGAGAGGACAGAACTGGTTTTGGCTGGGCAAAGGGCTTCTCTGCTACCAGAGAACAAAGGAATTTGTGCTTTAAAAAGTGGGGCCAAGATCCCAGACCTTTAGAATATTTCTGGGATTCAAGAGTAACCTTTACCAAGGAGAAGAGCTGGAGAAACTGAGGAGAAGTACTGCCCCTTTGCTGTGTTCTGTCTGGGGTTGGCCTGCAGTGGCTGTTTCTGCCAAGGAAATGATATGGACTTTGCAGTGTGCTGTTTGAGGAAGATCTCCAAGGGCTTGAAGTAGAGCTTGCCTCCTGTTCTGAAGTCTCAGGGACACACCCTGTAACTCCAAAGCCAGAGTGTCAATACACAAATCTAGCACAGGCACACTGGATGGCTAAGCACGAAAATACCCACTTTCTAAACGTGGTATTTTCAAAACTCATCCTTACTAAAAGATGCATCTTATATTCTGAGTCACAGGCTTCTCGGGAGGTTATTGTGGGATTACAACAGACTCCGAGCTCAACAGACACCCAGCATTACAATAACGTAGTAGTTCAGCCCACTGATTCTCTTAAAAAAAAGAAAAGTACTGGATTACAAAATAAGACATACTACACAATAACACAAAAAGTATAAAACACACAATATGAGGAAGCGAGACCAAGATTATTACAGCTCGACAGCTAGAAAGGCAGCCCCCCTTCACTCTGCCTCCATTTCTGTCACTCTTGCATACTATGTTCTTTTAAGTGGTGGTACCAGTGAAAGCTTAACACTACCCCTCTGCAGTTATTAGTGTCTTTAGGGCTATCTTATTGTTGAGTCGTTCACTCATTCTCAGAGCTTCAGTAGGCCACTGGCTGATTGCTCGCTCTCAGTCTGTGTTTGCTGGAAACTTCCCAGCTGTAAGCAAGTCACTCGGTTGGCCCACTCTAGTTGGGCGGTGCAGGATGCACTTCAATGTCATGGAGGTAGCGACTGCCTTAGGACAGTGGCCCTTTTCCAGGCTTAAAAGCAGCAGTAGCAGGTGGGCCCTGTAGTTGCAGCGGGTTTACCCTCTCCGGATGAAGAGTCTTGGGGATAGTGAATGGACATCCAAGGAGCAAAGCAGTAATGTAGTCCTCCTTCCAGGTGCAGGTCCTGAAGCAGTGACTTGCCAATTTCAAGGTGCTTTCGCAGCAATGGATGGGTCAGATCGGGTACCCGAAGAGTTTACGCCATATACAGCCAATCAGTGCTTCGGCACATGGGAACAACGCACCACAAAGCAAACATTTCTTCTGTTCTGCAGTGTATTTCACCCAACACAATTAACAAGTGCTTACGCAAGCCACATGTTAAGTCCATCAGGGCAGTCTCAGGCAGAAGCCACGGGCTCACAGTGTTGTTCTTCAGCGAGGTGTAATGCTCAGGCACAACTTGACAAGTGCCATAGTCACGCCACCGTTAGTCTCTTTCGGCACACAAACCAGTGCCACAAGTCAAGATCAATTCCTTCTAAAGGGCAGCCTGATCAGACACAATGGCTACTGCCTTGGCTGTGATGGCAAGGAGGACAGGATTCACTTTTGTACGCTCCAGCAGTACCACGGATCCTCTGCTCAGGCTCTGACATGGAGTCAGGAGCATTCCAGCCACGCTCTTCTTAAGTCTTTGGACAATGAACCAGGGCCAACCACCCTATTCCAGACCAACCGTCAACTCCTCCAGCACAACAAACCCCCTCCATCTTCATTCACGCAGGATTCTCCAGGCACTGCAGTGCAAGGAATACAATTCTCTACAAATGAGACACCAGGTGATTTCCCGGGAAGCTAGCTGTCAGGTAGACACCATCTGTGGTTGCGCAGTAATCCTCCTAATACTCAGTGAAGCACCCCCTCCATGGCCATAGAGAACTTGGAACAACAAGTAGGTCAGCAGCCCCCAATCTTATTCAGGGGGTGTGTATTCTCAGTGTGGACTTTCAGAACCTGTTTGGGTCGATTCCCTTTTCATGTGTCCTTCTCAGCCTTAGTCTTGAGTGATGCTCCTAACAGTCACTTCAGTGTCTAGGTTCCCTCCCTTCAGTCTCAGAAACGTCAGCAATACACTTCCACTCTGTGGGAAAGTAACCTCACCTCCATCTTGTGCACAGGTGAAGGCCAAGTGCCCCCTAAAGGGAACCCGCAGGCCTGTGGTTAACTAATACCATCACACAGCGTTCAACTCACTTATCACACATATTCCTGCACTCAGGATCTCAGGAGTAGAATCTGGGTTCATCGCTAGCAAAAGATGTGCTAATAGGCTTCTACTCACAAGCGACTCACTACAAAACTCTGTAAGCTGTCACCACAGCATAGATGCATAAACCCATTACATGGACAGTTGCTCTCTGCACCATTGAGGTGGGGCAGGGTCATTTGGTGCACCCCTTCAGACCCAGGACTTATCCTGGACCAGGCGTTTGGTCAGAGGCAGACCTAGGCCTTCGCACACATGCTAGATTAGCGCGAGGCTTTGCCAACTCCAAAAACTGGGACAATACTATGGCATGCATGGGACATTAATTTCCTAAGAGATTTCCTTCAATAAAACACGGCACTGTTTTAACCATGATGCGTGTCTCTGTATCTTGGGAGCATAAGAAGTTCTGCTTTTGAAGCCTGGAGTCCGCCCACATGAGATCAATTCAGGCCACCAACTGCTTCCCCCTTTTGAAAACCACCATCATAAAATATGCATGCATAGGCAAGTAAACACTGCAATTGTTTTTGTTTACATTAGGGATCTTCATGGAAGAAATGATGAAAAGCACCAGAGACATACCATCCTCGTACACCTTCCCGTGCTTCTCAAGTGCAAACAGATTTATGCTTTTTACTTTTCTGTTTTTACTCCAGACCTGGAGAGAGGGAAGAAAAAGTTATGTTTGAGACAAAACTGAATAGATGACTCAAAAGCCTAAAAAAATGTTGGGTGAAAATATTCTAAACCAAGGGCCAGAAAGCCAATAACTGGAGCCTAATGGAAGGCCTAACAATGATGTCAGTGATGGAGGAGAGCAGAAAACAAGTGAAAATTATAAGGTATCTCTAGATGAGAAATGCATGCAAGAAATACATTCTGAATCCTACCAATGTCTAAATCCAGACCTCTGTAGGTGTTAATCAAATTAGTAATTTACTCTTGATTTATGAATCCCATATACTGTTGTTTTCATAGAGCTAATTTGAATTAGAAGGCTTGCAAAGTAATCTATTACCGGTACTACTGTCTACCAACAGTCTTATTTTAAAAGGTTTCCATTAATACGCACTACTAGAAAGTAGGCAGAAGGGATACAGAGTCAGAATTAAAAACAGTAAATTAATTAAAGAAGTGTTCTATTGAGATAAAAACGACCACTAGTGTTTCAGAGCCACACATGGAGCCACCTTCCGCATGTTGTGATTTAGGAACACTCCGATCAAGTTTTCATGATGGAACGAATGACGTAACAGAATGCTGGTGTGAAGTGGAAACCAGGAGACAAATGGAGTTGAAGGGAGGATGAAACCCGACAGCACCTTCCTTTTGTTCCTGTTACCCAACTCATACCATGACATTAATAAAGTACCTCCTATCTGAGTTGCTCCAGTTTCTTGTTTGAAGACCCTGCCCTTCAACTACAAAAGCCCATCCCATCCCAGTCACCAGAATGAGAAGACTGGAATGCTATTCAAATTGGACTCACCTCCAAACTTCATTATGTCAAGATAGCCTGTGGGATACCAAAGAGTTTTCCAGTCTTGCAAGTGTTTCCCAACTCATCTCTCACTACGCGTTCCAGGTAGGAGGGAATGTCCAAACCATAACCCATGGAAAGCCTCTTTACACTTGCACACCAAATTAATGCCATAGTTGCACTACCTGGCTACTGGTGTGAGAACTGCTTACACTGAGCCCCAAGACACTTATTAAGGGTATCACATCTATAAAGTTGAAGTTTAAAATGAGATAAATGCTAGAGGACGTCAGGTCAAGTAGTAAGGATATCATCCAAGCCAATGCAGAGTCTTCTTAAAGAAGGTTCTGATGCTTTCTGTCCGCTTCATTTTGCCAAACATCTAGTAAGTCTTGATGACTTTGGTTGGGTTTGGCTATCACTACTCCACTTCTAAACATTCTGGGACAGGACCTTAACTGGAAAGGGAGCGCTTTGAACTGGCAATGTTCTCAGTAACATCTGTGTGTGAATGTGCCCAACTCGAATTCCAAAATAGGCTACCTTTAGGTGTAACAAAGCCATGTTGTCAATGTAGCTAAACTAGTCTGTTATGGACGACGGATAACCCTCTTCATTTTTTTCTGTACATGAACTCGAGGCTGTCAAAGACCAAATTAGGCTTAATTTTCTTTTCTGGCAATTTGTCAGCTAAGAAGTACCCCAAGTAAGCAAGCTGAATTATCGAAGAAGATATTTCTCAATAATATCTTTCAACAAAGGCTTTTTACTTCTTGCTTTAATAAAAACTGGATTAATAATTCATTATTGGCATGAATATATAAAGGGGCAATGTCTGGAGGTTTATATGTATATTTGAAACTACAACCAGGAGCATCAGCCTTCATTACTTAGCGATCAGGTTTATTATCTATGACCTGGTTAAGTAAAAAAAGCCATTCTCAATGTACAGTTTGGGATTAATAGCAGAATTAAAACATTACCATCATTGGATTGGTGTAACAGCTGAGGGGGGTGAAAATGCTCATCTACCTCACCTGTGTGATCACAAAGGATGTCTTGGCATTTGTAAAATTGTTGGCAAGTTAGGCACGCTTGAATATACTGCCAGAATTTATGAAGGTATACAGCCTCTGAGGGTACACAGGCTCCGTCAAAATCTGCTAGGCACATTTTATATCTGTTGGATCTTGTCAACTGTAAGTGAACTGAGAGTGACTACAGTAAAAGGAGCAGTAACATACAATCTTTTATTGAGCCTCAGGTTTTAAGTCTGACGTTATGGATCGCGTGCATCTTCTTGAGTAACATTAAATCAGATAATTGCAGTACCTGGTATTTATAGCACTTGTAGAGCTGCTAAAAAACTTTGGTATCAAGGACCACATAAAAACACAATATTACTCTACTGAGACATACTAACTATACAACTTGAATTGACAAACGTCCAATCCCGGATGAAATTCTAAACTGACAGAGAAAGGTGGTGTCTACTGCTTTCTGTAAATGTACATTCTATCATATCATTGGCGACTTTTGGAACATGTGAAGTAAATTTGTGAAGGCAATAAAAACTGAAGAATCACGTCAAGAGTGAACATATGTAAAAATCATCATTACTGAATTACCTGGCTCCAACTACTATTTGGATATAACTAATTACAGATGTTGCAGTGAACCTCCCTGCCAAATACTGAATAAGCTTCATTGTCCCTAAACCATACAATACTTGCAAGGATACAAGGTACACCTAAAAGGGTTCTCCTTCCAATTTCTTTTGTTTGTGGGCCTTTTCTAGGCCATTTTTCACCCTGGCTATATACACAAACATTCGAAAAGTAGCAGATATTGGAGCTGAAAGCCTCAATCTTACAAACAGGGCTTCTACATAGAGACAGAGCATTTGGGCGTGGCATATTAGTGGAGGTTTTACTTAACTCAGTCTGGCCCTGGGGCGTGGCTTGGCCGAGGATAATGGCAGACGCGTGAGCTGAGAGCTCCGCATCAACCCGCCTGTTATCCTTTTGAAATTTACAGCCGGGGTCGAATTGCACATCCTCGCAGCCCTTGTGGGGGCCCGGGTGCCGAGGTGAGTGCCTAGGTGAAGCATGAATGCTGCTGGTGCCGAAGGCTGCTGCAGCTTGCAGTATGCAGCAAGGTGCTGAGGCCGCAACAATGGCAGCAACGACAGTCTCTGAGGAGCGCGGGAGCTGCCCTGGACGTGGAACTCACTCCTAGGTGGGAGACTGCTGCTGCCCCCGAGGTCTGTGGAGTGCCCTGCAGAGTGGGGGCGTGAGAAGAGGCGGGAGCTCCCCGCGGTTGGTGCTGAGAACAGGGAGAAGCGGCTAGAGGTGAGCCCCAGGCGTGGGTGGAGCACGCTAGGTTGGCCCCTCCCCCCCCACTGACGGGCGAAACCGGGAGAGCAGCAACGAGGGAGCGCGAGCAGTGCTCCGCCAGGCGACAACGCTGGTGTGCTCCGCTGGAACTGGACGGCCCCTCTGATTCGTGTTGGCGGCCAGAGTGTGGGGTGGCCGTGCAGGGACCCCGCGGTCTGCTGCAGCTTGAGGTGTGTGGCTGTGCTAAGGGGCTCTGAGACTTGCGGGGCCCTGCCGGCGTGCCCCGGCGGGGGTAGTGATGGCCCCGACTTGGAGACACGTCCTTTGTGGGTGCAGGGAGCGGCGAGGTGCCTAGATGCGGCTGCCTACGCCTGAGTAGCGGAACCCACAGTGGAGGCCGGAACAGAGGGCGGCGACAGCCGGGCCCAGTGCTCCGTCAAGTGGGTCTTAACCACCAGTGAATAGGCCCCAGGAGGGAGTTCGGAGCTGGGCCCTCCGGTGAGTCTTTGCTGCTGGCGGGCCACTGAGAGGCCCATGGCTGTCAAGAGGCCAGAGTGACTGGACTGGGGCGAGTGGCGGCTGCTGTGCCATGGGTCGTGCCTGGTGGACCCTCAGGAGGGTGAGTGGAGGTGCCCCCCCCCCACATGTTCAGCAGAGAATCTGACATGCTGCGAGCCTGAACCTGACTGGCGCACTGCGAGGGGGCCCCATAAGCGGAGCGGAACAATCTGAGAAGGGCTTGGTGCGTACCTGGTGAGGTGCCCGTGTGCCGCGAGACAATGCCTGGGCTGAGTGGAGGTCGCATTTTGGTGGAGGCCGTGCTGGGACCTGAACGGAGGGGAAGACGCGGCCCAGAGTGGCATCATACTGGAACGCCTGGTGGTGTGTTCCCTGGCATTGTCGTGACCGAGGCCCTATTGCGCAAGCAGTGTTCGTGGATGGGTAGAACTCGCTTGCCAGGGCTGACCTGGACTCGAACACCTTAGCGATGCCTGGGAGGAACAGCACGTGGGAACAGCGTCACGCACCAAGACCCCTGGTGGGACATGGGGGTGGCCCGAGCGGACTAGCCTGGAAGCCAGCGGCGAGGACTGCCTCGCGGGGGAACAATCCTTCGATGGCTTTTTACAAGGCACCCTGTACCCCACACGTGGCGTTAGAAGTGGACCTTGAACTGGACTAGCGAGAACCCGGTGGTATGGGCAAGCCAGGCCCTCCAGGACCCGGAGGACAGTGCCCAGGAACAGTCGCAACCTCCACCGGAAGACCCAGTGCACCAGCAACTTAGTAAAATATTGGAGGCTATAGCGGACACAAAAGCTACTCTCCATCAGGATATTAGTACCGTTGCGGTGGGGCTCGGCCTGCTGCGGGAGGAGCATAAGGAGTTGTCGGAGAGGGTCAAAGATACTGAGTCTAACATTGCGGATAAGGCGCTGGCCCACAAGGAATTGGAGCAAAAGATGGGGGCCCTCACGGACAGGGTGTGGTGGTTGGAGCGCAGAGCGGAAGATCCCGAAGGGTGCAATAGAAGGAATAACATCAGAATCCTGGGCCTGCCGGAAGGGACGGAGGGCGACGACATGGTGTCCTTCCTGGAAGGCTGGCTCAGGAGTACAGTGGCGCTGGAGGGCCTATCCTCCTTCTACACGCTGGAGAGGGCCCATAGGGTGCCAGCTAAGCCTTTGGCCCCTCAGAGGCCCCCGCGTCCGGTGGTGGGCAGTCTGCTCCACTTTGGAGATAGGGACCTCGTCCTGCAAAGGGCGTGAGTGGATGGCCCCTTCACTGTCGACAACAGCAAGGTCTCTGTCTTCCCGGATTACACGGTGGAGGTACAAAGGAAGCGAGCCTCCTACATAGAAGTCATGAGGGTGTTGCGAGAAGAGGGCCTTTAATACTCACTGATGTTCCCGGCCCGACTGTGTATCATGTTGGAAGGGAACACCCACTACTTCGACTGCCCTAAGGATGCAGGGACTGGTTGGAAACCTATAAAGGTGAGACTCCACGGGATAAGAGTGCTGGTGTCCTCGAACAGCAGGCTGTGGAACATGGGAAGAGCCTGAAACTCCGACCTCATATGGGGACATCAAAGAAACCGTCCTCATCACAGACTGAGAAGGATAGAGCTGAGGCACTGCAGGCAGTGGCGGAGCTAATGCGGAGTCGGAGTCCTGTTCTGGAGGCAGTTGCCAGCTCCTCACGAGAGACAGATGGCACCGGAACAGACACTTCCCACAGTGACAGTGTGAAGCTTCCAGTGGTGAGGCCCAATACCGCTGATATTATTTGATGTACTTGTTAGCTAAGGCGGTTGTGTCTTTTAGAGGGCCACTGATTGATGTGTGCTTGTTATAGGCCCTGTGCTGCTTCTCTACCCGTGGGGCTGGTGCATTCTTACTAGTGGGACGTCCCTTTCTAATTCTGTTTGGCTCACCCCGTTGAGAGCCGTACTAGTTTAAGGCCTCTCTTAGTAATGACTGTCTCACATGATGTTTGGGCGGCTGACCATTGTCAGACTGCCCTGGGGTTGGGGAGTTGACCACCTGAAGTGTCTTTTTGTTGGGTTTTTGGTCTTTTATGTTTGCAGAGGGGTGGAAGTTACAAGATAAGGGAGGGCGTTGAGGGGGGCTTCCCTTCGTAGTGTCGCTTACCGATATTCAGTGGGAATGGCAGGGACTCAAAGTGTAATACGGTTTCTAACGTGGAATATTAGGGGGATGGGATCTATTGCAAAGCGCCATAACACCTGCGACGCAGGGACATTCATATAGCGTTCCTGCAGGAAACCCATTTGAGCAGTGAGGAAGCTGGGAGGTTGAAGCGGAGGTGGAGGGGCCAGGTGTTCGCAACTACCTATTCAGCCTTTGCTAGGGGGGTGTTGATCTGGGTTAAGCCGGATGGGTCCCTTTTGCTGTCGAGCGATCCTGGCTGGATGCGGGAGGCCGATATGCACTGGTTGTTGGGAGGCTGGCGGGACAGGAGGTCACCCTAGGGAACATTTACGCACCTAACCAGGATCAGGTTGGCTTCCTGGATAATTTATTCTGCTGTATTGGCAGATAGCTTGACGGGCAACCGGATTCTTGGGGCGGGGGGGGCTTTAACTGTGTGGCGGACATTGTTGCGGACCGTCGTACCCTCCCTTAATCGGGTCTCAGCCACGGCGCACAGCTCTGGGGTTTAGTGCATGGATCGCACACTGGGGACTCGAAGACACGTGGATGTTGCAACACAATGACCATCAGGAGTTCTCCTTCTTCTCCTCGGTACATCAAGTGCATACTCAACTAGATCTTTTTTTGTGTTCCCCTGCCTTTAATAGTACTATTAAACACACTGAATATTTAGGACGTACCCTGTTGGATCACAGTCCATTGGTAATGACCCACCAACCTCTGGGAAGATGCCCCTAATCCCCACCTGGAGGCATAACCCGGCACTACTCGAGGATGACCCTTTCGGCGCGTCATTGCACACACTCCTAGATACATATTTCCCCATCAACGCCAACATAGCCTCCTCCGTGCAGGTTAAATGGGAGGTGTTCAAGGTGGTAGTGCAGGGTCACTGCATGGGGCAGGTGACGGGAGCCTAAAGAGAACTCCGTCGGGAACTACTGGATCAGGAAGGGAGCATCTGCAGCTTAGATAATGCTCAGGGTACTGGGGACGCCACCCAGGTCACACTGCAGGAAGCGAGAGCGAAATATAACGATGCAATTGGGCGGCTACGCTGTTATAATCACATCGCCATCGTCTACAGGAACACCCTCAGAGTCTCGACCAGCACCGACAACACCCTCAGCACCGCCGATCACCTGCACTTCCAGATCCACACCGACCCCAACACCACCCTCAGAGGAACCCACGTCTACAGACCCCCCGGACCCTGACCACAGTTCAGCGACTCCATCGCCGACTTCGTCAGCACACACGCCCTCGCCTCCACAGACTACATCCTCTTCGAGGACCTGAACTTACACCTCGAGAACAACAACGACACCAACTCCACCACCCTGATCGACAACCTAGCCAACCTCAGACTCAAACAACTCGTCACAACACCCACCCACTCCGCCGGCCACACGCTTGACCCCATCTTCTCCGTAAGCCATACGTCTCCTTCAACACCACCACCGAACTCCACTGGACCGACCACCGCTGCATCCACTTCACCTTCAAGAAGCCCTCCACGCACCACCGCACCCAACAGATGCCTCGCCGCTGCTGGAGCAAAGTCACCGAAGACCAGCTAACCACCACCCTCGCCCGGAGCCCACCCGCCGAACCAGACACCGCCGCCCGCAACCTCAGACAGTGGATCGACGACTGTCTGAACACCCTCACCCGCTCAAGAAATCCCCCAACAATCACACCAGCAAGAAAGCCAGCGGGTTCACAGAAGACCTCCAGACCTCCAAGCAAACCTGCCAAAAACTGGCGAAGAACTGGCTCGCGAACGAATACCGGACACCTACGCAGCCCACAAAAATGCCACCCGCAGACACCATCACCTCATCAGATCCGCCAAAAGGGCCTCCTTCAAAGACCGCCTAGACAACAACTCACACAACAGCAAAGAGCTCTTCAATATCTTGAAGGAACTCTCCAACCCCAGCTCCAACACCAACGACATCCCACCTTCGCAAGACCTGTGCGACTCGCTGGCCACCTTCTTCCACCGCAAGATCGTAGACATCCACGACAGCTTCAACGCCACGACCGCCCCGACAACCACTAAAACCTGCGCCCCCACGACCACCACCCGCGCATACTTTCCTGGACCAACATCGACGACGACACCATCAAGATCATGAACACCATCCATTCCGGATCTCTGTCAGACCCATGCCCACACCACTTCTTCAACAAAGCCAGCACAGCCATCGCACCCCATCTACGGAAAGTCATCAACATCTCCTTCGAGACAGCAACCTTCCCTGAGAGCTGAAAGCACGCCGAGATCAACGCCTTACTCATGAAACCCAAGGCAGACCCCCAAGGACCTCAAGAACTTCCGGCCCATCTCCCTGCTCCCGTTCCCGGCGAAGGTCATCGAGAAGACCGTCAACAATCAACTGATCCGCTACCTCGAGGAGAACAGCATCTTGGACCCTTCCCAGTCCGGGTTCCGCAGCAACCACAGCACCGAAACTGCCCTCATCGCCACCACAGATGACATCAGGGCCCTGCTGGACAACGGAGAAACAGCGGCCCTCATCCTCCTGGACCCGTCTGCCGCCTTCGACGCGGTCTGCCACCGCACACTACGAACACGCCTCCACGACGCCGGGATCCAAGAGAAGGCCCTGGACTGGACCACCTCCTTCCTCTCCGGCAGCACACAGAGCGTCCGTCTTCCCCCCTTCTGCTCCGAAGCCACCGAGATCATGTGCGGCGTACCCCAGGGATCATCCCTCAGCCCCACGCTGCTTAACATCTACATGGTATCGCTCGACCACGTCGCCCGACTGCACGACCTCAACATCAGCTCCTACGCTGATGACACCCAGCTGATCCTCTCCCTCACCAAAGACCCCCACACTGCTAAGGAATGAAGGCCTTCGCCGAATGGATGAGGAACAGCCGACTGAAGCTGAACTCGGACAAGACGGAGGTCCTCATCCACGGATCCACCCCTTCGGCCTGGGATGATTCCTGGTGGCTGACCGCACTGGGAACTGCTCCAACACCCACGACCACGCACGCAACCTAGGGGTCATCCTCGACTCTACCCTCTCCATGACTAAGCAGGTCAACGCCGTCTCTTTCTCCTATTTCAACACCCTCCGCATGCTCCGCAGGATCTACAAGGGGATCCCCACCGAAACGAGAAGAACGGTCACCCAGGCCCTCGTCAGCAGCAGGTTGGACTACGGAAATGCCCTCTACGCAGGAGCCTCGGCCAAACTCCTGAGACGGCTTCAACGCATCCAGCCTGATCCTCGACATCCCTCACCGCAGCCACATCACACCCCACGAGAGACCTGCACTGGCTCCCCATCAACAAGAGGATAACCTTCAAGCTCCTCACCCACGCACACAAGGCACTCCACAACACCGGATCAGTGTACCTCAACAGACGACTCGACTTCTACACCCCCACCCGCCAGCTCCGCTCCGCCGACCTCGCCCTCGCCACAGTCCCCCGCATCCGAAGAGCGACCTCCGGCGGCAGATCGTTCTCCCACTCTGCCGCCAAGACCTGGAAAACCCTCCCCATCCACCTACGCCAGACCCAAGACCTGCTGACCTTCAGAAGACTCCTCAAGACCTGGCTTTTCGAGCAGTAGCAGCACCCCCCAGCGCCTTGAGACCCTCACGGGAAAGTAGTGCGCTTTATAAATTACATGATTGATTTATTGATTGACAGGGTGCAGAGGAAGGAAAGTAAGGCAGGCCATCTGTTGGCGCAGTTAATTAAACCGGAACTAGGGGGATCCCCCATCACACAAATTGGCTTGAACACCGATGAGGTGGTGTACGGCCCGGATACGATCAACAATGCCTTCCTAACATTTTACGAACGGCTATATGCGGCCCAGACTATGGCCCCCCAGTGGTGAGGGAATTCCTGGAGCCTCTGCCCCTGCGTGTGTTGGAGGAGGAGGACCAGGACGAACTGGGAGAACCTATAACGCTGCAGGAGATTAAAGTCGCCATCCATGCGTTGGCGCCTGGCAAGATACCAGGGTCGGATGGCCTTCCGGCCGAATTCTACAAACGTTTTGCTGATTTGCTTGCGCCTCACATGGTTCGGCTGTATGCAGACTAGTATGAAGCTGGGGAGTGGTCTAGTTCCACACGGGCAGCCTTGGTGATCCCCCTCCCGAAATCTAAGAAGCTGGGGGCAGGGGTCAAAGAGTATAGGCCCCTTTCCATGCTCAACATGGATTTTAAGATTTTAAGTAAAGTGCTGGCCGGTAGGTTGATACCGCACATGAAGACATTAATACACTCTGATCAGAATGGGTTTATCCCTTCCCGTAACACCTCTTATAACCTTCGTAGGCTCTACTCTGTTCTCTATCACACCGAGACCCCGTCCAAACTCCAGGCTGCGGTGCTCTCTGTTGACCTGGAAAAAGCTTTTGACACGGTGGGGTGGGACTACCTGTTGGAAGTTATGATGCACATGGGTTTGGGAGAGGCTTTGGTGCAGTGGGTGCGGCTCCTGTACCTGGCGCCTACTGCAAGGGTCAGAACAGGCAGAACAATTTCCAGAGAGTATAAGGTATCTCGGGGAACTAGACAGGGGTGCCCCCTTTCTCCCCTCCTATTCACCTTGGCAATTGAACCTCTCGCTGAGAGACTTCGCCAGGGAGGCGACAGGATCGGACTGGATGTCAGAGGGCGGACGCACCAGGTTTCTTTCCCTTTATGCGGATGACCTTTTGCTATATCTGTCGGACGCAGTCGAGGGTACCTCAACGGCTATACGTATTTTAGACGACTTCGCAGGCCTCTCAGGACTACGAGTCAACAAAGCAAAGACGTATCTGTTCCCAGTTGCGGAAATGTATTCCATTCGCTCGATGACTTGAAGGAAGGCAACCTGGGTAGAGCGTTGCGCTCGTTACATGCGTGTGACCACTTTTGGCGTACGTTGCAATTGCCTGTGATGTCCCGGGTCTCCTTATTGTATTTCTTTGTCAACCTACCGGTTCTCATGCCTAGCAGCTGGTTTCGCCCCCTGAATACCTTGCTGCGAGACCTGGTGTGGGGCGACGGGCTCCCTAGGGTCTCTTACAACGTTGCAACTCCCCACTTCTGAGGGTGGCCTGAGAGTGCCGAACTTTGAATATTATATGTTGGCTGGTCAATTGCAATGGCTGGCACAATGGATAGAGGGTGTGAACGAGAATGGAACGTTCCTGTCATACGCGGTTTCCCTCCCTAGCTTACTAGTGGCGAAATTGCTGATATCAACGACGCCCACTCTGTACTGCTCCTTGCTTCAGCGCACTGCCTTTCAAGCCTGGAAGCGATGCCAGGGCAGAGAACGGCGACTTGTTAAGTACACCTCTATGTTGCCCCTCGTGGGCTTGCCACATGGAGATCCGCAGTCTGTCTTTACGACAGAGCAATTAGCCCACCGGACTGAGGCTGGGCTTGATAACATTGGGGATTGCTTCCTAGATAAATCCCTGCTCCCATTTGTCGGACTTGGGGAGGACTGTGGTTTACCTCCAGGTCAGTGTTACGAGGCCTTGGCACGTACGTTTGCCCAGCCGCGGAATAAGGGGGAGAGACGAGCCGGATACACACCCAGTACTGCATGCCCTGCTCATGCTTGGGACGGCGGGGCATCTAGTGAAATGGTTTTATGTGGCCCTGCAATCAGTGTCGGTACGTCCCTTAGACAGGCTCCAGGCAAAGTAGGATAGAATTGGAGACAGAGCCCTCACAGATGCAGAATGGCAGAGGGTTTTGCATTACCCTAAGAAGATCTCCCGCACTACACGCCTCAAATATATACAGTTCAATTACAAGCACATGGCTTACATGACACCCCACAGCCGTAATGTGACCTATGGGGGGGGGGGAAGAGGTCCGTGGCTGCCCTCGGTGCTTATACCCAGATGCGGATTTCAGCCACATGACCTGGGATTGTCCGGGCCTGCGACCTTTTTGGGGGGGGCGGTGCTCGGTAAACGTGCTGCGGTGTTGGGCAGAGTGCTGCCCTCCACAGTGCAGACGTGCCTTCTGGGTCTCTTCCCCAGGCCACCAAAGAGTAAAGTTGGGAACAGGCTGGTGGATCGCGCGCTAGGTCTGGCAAAACGTAGTATTGCGATGGAATTGAAATCTCAGAGAGGACCAGCATTTGAGACCTGGAACAGGGACGTAAACATGTGGGCTGGAGCAGAAGGTAGAGCACTCAGCTGGGAGCAATCTAAGGGCATGAGAAAGCACCCGATTGCCAGCCAATGGAGGGAGGTGATGGCGATTTGGGAGAACCCGGAGGGGCCAGCGACTAGTGGGACAGGTTTGAATTCTGGTCAGGGGTCTTGCCCTGAAGAGACTTAAACTGCAATGCCCACTGCGCCTCTTAGATAGCGCTGGGAGCCGGTCCGTATAATATTGAATACTGTATGGGGGGCTGTACCCCGAACACTTACTGTCCTGGTGGAGCGGCACTGACTGCATTTGGAGGCCCCCTCCCCCCTATGCCCCTAGCACTTCACTATTCTATGCCTCCCCTTCAGGCAAGTTATGTATGCTATGATATGCTTCACCGTTCTGCACAAGACCCCTTTGTTTCCTTCTTCTTTACGTTGGGATGATTGTTTTCAGTTTTTTTTTTCTTCTTACGACTGTTCTTAAACAAATTAAGTCGCATTTTGACAATCACGAATCTCATACGTATAGCTCGATCGGTTGGTGGAAACTCTCATATGTCAATTATTGAGAACAAACTGATGAAACACGTACTAGGGACTATGGACAGATCCTGTAGGTGGCAGTTACATGTCAGGTATTGGCTGGAACGAAGCCTTCTGGGTTCATGGACTGTGCGATATCAGCTGGTCTTATTATTGGGTTTGACCTATGGACGCTATAGGGTGTATCAAAGCAATGTCCTAACATGGCCACTGAGTAACTTGGTCTTAATATTGATGTGGTATCATTAATGCTATGTATGTAGAGCATTTCCGTGGCCTCCAATTCCCTGCCGGACCGCTCTTGATATCCCTGTATGCGGACGATGTCTTGCTTTTCATACGCCACCCGCAAACCAATCTCCAGCCACTAATTGACTAAATCGAATGCTTTGGTTCCGTTTCAGGTCTTAAGATCAACTGGGGGAAGTCGGTATTGTTCCCATTACGGACGTTGCAGCAGCAGACGAGGCGGAGTACCCCCTGCGAGTAGACCGAGAGACCACTAAATACCTTGGGGTGCAATTGCACAGAGATAAGGGCCAGGTCATACAGCTGAATTATGGACCTGCTATTGCCCAACTTACCTCGCAAACAGATAGGTGGATACAACTGCCTCTCTCCATGGTCAGCCGTATTGCCCTCATAAAGATGAAAGTGCTACCCCGTTTCCTTTACTATTTTCGCACTATATCGATCCCGCTCACTAATGAGTTTTTTACCCACTGACGTAGTCTCCTTATCCGTCTGGTATGGGCAGGCCGTAGACCACGGGTGGCTTGGGATACCCTTACCCCTCCCATATGCCCGGGGAGGATTCGCGGTCCCGGACCCTCAATTGTACTTTCTGGTGGCGCAGGCACAATTTGCTTATCACTGGTTTCATCCTGCGCCAGAATACCTTACACAAAAACAGACCAGGAGCTAGCTGCTCCGACTCCCTTGGCGTTCCTACTCTCAAAGGGAGTCCCCCTTGATGCACACGACATTTAACCTCTGCCCACTACATGCTGGGCTTGGCATAAATTTAATCAATTGTATGGGTCTGGTCCCCTCTACTCACCCGTGCTCCCACTCGCCAATAACCCCTTTTTACCTCTAACTACTGATTGAGGGGTGCTTGCAACTTTCACTAAGCTGGGGCTTGACACCTTCGGATCCCTATTCCCGGATGGTCGGGCACGTAAACTGTCCGATTTAACACAAATCCCTGGGCACACCGGCGGGGACTATCTTAATGTGGCTCGACTTCAGGGGACGCTTCGCACTACAGTTTCCACTTATCCTGCCCCTTACGAAGACTTCCCCCGCTCACCCTCCTCATAGCCGATAACACAGGATCACAAAACAATATAGGGCGTCCACTACTGACAAACAATAGGCCTACTGTTTAGAACAAACCCACAGGTTGTCCCCTAATCATAGACATAAGTTGCTCCATTTTAAATTCATTCATAGAATTTATGTGACCCCTGCCTAACTGGCCAAAGTTGACCCTTCTAGGCCAGCGAATTGCCCCAAGTGTAACGCCTTGAATGCCGATTTTGCTCACTTGTCCTGGTCCTGCCCCCACATTCTTCCATATTGGCTGGAAGGATTTGCTGTGCTAGCTGAAGTAATAGAAACGCCTCTGGTACCCTCTCCGGAGTTGGGACTGCTGGGGATGGTACAGCGATTGCCTTATTACTGGCGAAACAGCTACTCTCTGGGGAGCTAGGACTCGCCCAACCAAGGCGGCCTGGCTCCGGAGTATGGCGTATTGCAGTGTCCAGTCCGAGATATACACTTCACTCCAGCCTTCAACCTCGTGACATCTGGTGCATCTATCGCACATACCTACAGCGCAAGCTTCACTCATCACAGGCTGCTTCCACACCACCAGTCCCCCCACATGTTGAGCAGACTATAGTCGGATCTCCAAATGCACTTGATAGATCGCTGCTCCCCTAACTGCATCTTTCACAGCTACAGGATGGCTATCGCATATGCACTATCGACACTGCCACTGGTATTAGACTGATACTTCGTACAGTGTTGTTCACGGAACCCACCTCACTCAACGAGTCACGAACTGTGTATTTTTTCTTTTGATTATTGTATGTAAAGTTATATTTTGTTTATGGTTTATACGATATAATTATCTCTCAGCACTCCTTTAACGCTCTCAGAACTGCTATAATCCATGCTGTGTTCCATAATATGCAGCGCTGTCATTCTGTCGTATAATTGATTTGATATAAGTGGTGCCTTTGTAATGTTTTGTCACATGTCTTTAATTTTCAATAAAAATAAAAATTTATGTAGAGCATTTAAAAATGCCAATAGAAATACTTTAAAAAAAAAACCTCAGTCTGGCCTTCAGGTTTGCACACATTGTATTTAGTTGGGATTAGGTAGTTAACTTTATAGGCTCATGGGGCGTGGCCGAGCTGCAAAATGGCCGCTTGGTAAAGGGGCTCTGCCAGCCGAGCACAATAGCCGTCAGCTATCCGGCGTTCTACCAGCGAGCTAAACTGGAAACAAAGGGGAGAGTGTGCGGCTGGGACGGAGGCACACATTGCTGCGACTTGTACAGCGCAGGATGGAAGATTGCCACTGTAATCAGCCTCGCGGTTCCGTGGCCTACTATCGCCCGGGGAGCGCGCTACAGCGGTGAACCAACAGCGCGACTGCACTCGCGGCTCACCTGGCATCCCTGGCGGGCTACATCGGTGTGGACCACAGCGCTACTGGAAATCCACACTGGGACTGTAGGAAGCGGCTGTAATCTGCACGGACGGGATTCCGGTGCGTCTGGGGGAGCGCACAAAGAGCCGCAACCATCCGGCAGGCCCCGCAGGCAGGCGGACTGGTGAGTGGAGAGCCTGCTGTTGAGCCCGCGACTACGCCTGGGAGGCTGGCGGGAACTACCAAGACCTTCGCGAGCTGAACTGACGGCATCGGGATCCCTGGCGGGCTACATCGGTGTGGACCACAGCGCTACTGGAAATCCGCGCTGGGACTGTAGGAGGCGGCTATAATCTGCACGGACGGAATTCCGGTGCATCTGGGGGAGCGCACAAAGAGCCGCGACCATCCGGCAGGCCCCGCAGGCTGGCGGATTGGTGAGTGGAGAGCCTGCTGTTGAGCCCGCGACTACGCCTGGGAGGCGGGCGGGAGCTACCCCGACCTTCGCGAGCTGAACTGACGGCATCGCGCAGAGTGGGTGCGGCCTCCGCTGCGGCCCCCAGCGCAGGAGAGGCCAGGTGCACGGCGGACCCCTGGGAGCATGGGGTGCTTGGCTGCCTGCACCCAGAGGAAATTGGGGGGAAATATCCAGTCTGCAGCAGCGTCCCGCGTAAGCAGAGATCCTGTGGCCGGCCTCTGGTAAATAAGCGGCATAGTACAGGTCGGACGTGCTGCCTGCAGCACGCGGGGGCCCATACGCACAGAAATAAGAGCTGCTGCTACCTTATGTACACGGAGCCTCCAAGGAAGGCGCAGCAAGCTGGCCAACTGAAAGCTTGTGCAAGAGGAAGTGTGGGGGCAGAGTCTAAAAACTCTCCAGAGGTCATCACAGCTGCTGCCTGTAGACGCATCTGCGTGGTAAAAGGCAGCCACACTGTGTCTTGGAAAAGACGTGAATACCCAGTATACCTCAAGCGCGACCCGGGTGTGTCGGCTGTAACTGTGCTTCGCAGGTACGCGTGCTGGAGAGGCGCAACACCAGAGGGAGATCAACCATGGGGAAAACGGACAGCAAGCAGGCAAAGCTGTGCTTTGATAAACGCTCCTCACGACAACAGGATATGGAGTCGGCACCTCCAACACTAGTGCCAGAAACACAAATGGACTCCGACCAGGAAGATGACATCAAGGCCATGCTGCGAGAGGTTAAGGTTAGTCTGCGTGGGATAGACTCAAAACTGGACGCCCTCACAACACGAATGGATGAAGTATCGCAAAAGGTTAAGAAGCACGAAAATAGGATCGACGCACTGGAAACCAGCGTCTCGGACTAAGATGACCAGCAAGCCGAAGCTCAGGTGCAACTTCTCCGCATGGACAAGGTGCTCGACGTTATTAGGGTAAAGAATGAAGACCCTGAAGCGAGATCACGGAGAAATAACGTATGCATAACAGGAATTCCAGAGACCACAAACATAACGAACATGAACAAATACATAGAAGGGCTCTTAAATGACTTATTTGGAACAGATCTGTCCGCAATGCTCTTGGTAGAACGTGCCATCGCACGTTGGGACCCAAGCCTCCACCCCGTGCGATAGGGACAGAGACACTGTTCTAAGGATGGCCAGCAAGCAAGGTTCACTACAATACCAGGGGAACACCATCGCTGTATTACCGGACTTCACCCAGGTGGTCCAGGCGGCGCGGAGGGAGATCATTCCGGCCAAAAATCTGTTCCAGAAGGCCGGCACCAAATATGCAATGCTCTATCCTGCCAAGCTCCGGGTGCAAACTGGTAGCAGGCCTATGATATTTACGGACGTAAGTGCAGCACTGAAATTCGCTAAACAGGTCGCCTGGAAGCAGCACAGCCAGAAGGGCGAGAACGGCACATCACCGCATGGCCAGCTGAGTGACAATGACTAGGATATAGGACTTAACGATTCCAACTCAGGTTATCACCACCTGCCCCAGAGGTAATAAGATTAGGGGAGGGCAGGTGTGGGATACCGAGGTGCGCATTAGTTGTTACACCCTAGTATGTTAACATGTAATATTACCAGTCTAGTGCTGGGATAACTTTGTCTGCGCTCTCTCTCTTTCAAAAATTGTTCCAGGATAAATGTACATGGCAGCAAAATGAATGCTCGGCCACCCTGCTGCTTTGCGACAGGGCAGGATGCCAGCAACCACACGTTTCCCCCAGGATAATTCCCACTAACCCTAAGATTTCAGGTTGTATGTTGCTGTTGGGGTTGTTAAATGGGGAAACACAACCTGTTTGGGGTTTGGTGTGAGTGGGTAGGTAATGTTAATGTTATTTGTTGTTCACTGCAGTATACATTTCGGAAGACCATGCTAGCCTCAGACCTGAGGAGTAGTCTACACAATCCACACACCTTCCTCAAGAGTCCCGTGGGGGCCTCCATCACCGTGGCGCGTCCAATACTAGTCGCCGGGGTGCACCGGGTCAGATTCACTCATTCAGGTACATACGCTGGCGCCCAACGCGCATAGATGTCTACACTAACATGCATCATTTGGAACGTGCGCCGTCTAAATGATCACAGGAAATCCAGAGTGGTGCAGTCATATCCCACCCGACATGAAGCAGATATATGCCTCCAGCTGGAGACGCATCTGAAAGATGCTGCCCGCTCTAGATTAACCTCCAATAGATGGAGTGCGGTATATACGTCTAATTATTGGAGCCATTCACGGTGGGTGGCAATCCTAATTAGGCGGGGGACTCCCTGGCAAATCCAGCAAGATATCAAGGACACTTGGGGTACACTACGGGGTACACTTTTCGATCGGCAGGTCATTATCACCAACACATATGGCCCTAACACTGACAATCCTGAATTCTTCTACAATGTGTGGCACAAAATTCTGTCTTTGGGAGAAGCCGCTTTACTGTGGAGGGGTGATTTTAATGTAGTACTGTCGCTCACGGCCGACAGAGCTGGTTCCTCGCGCATGCATCATCCGCTGGCTGCTGCTGCCCTTAACGGACTAATGTCCGATCACCATTTACTGGACTCCTGGTGCATATTCCACCCCACTGCCCGAGAAGGTACATATATCACGCAACAACACCACGCCTGGTCAAGACTCGACTTCTGGCTAACATTTAAGGATTTACACTCCTGGTCCACTGAGGTCACGCACCATACCAGCACGCTTTCGGACCATGCCCCAGTCGTGCTAAAGCTTTTAATACCGAAGCCCTATATACAGCCATTTGCGTGGCGCCTCCCCCCTAACGCGTTACTGGATGCCGTATTCAGAAAGGAGATTAGGACACACATAACTGAATACTTCGATCACAACACAAGTTCCGTTGACTCTGCTGGGACTTTATGGGAGGCGTTTAAGGTGGTGATTTTGGGGTCCTGTATAGCTCTTCAATCAGGGGTGCTAAGGGACCTCTGGGGTTGTCTAAGCAGGTTGGAAACGGAGATAAAAGCATTAGAAGTGCAATATTTTCATTCCCCATCGTCAGCACTATTAGGGCGCATGTGTAGCAAACTCACAGCTTTTCAGGAAGAGACGATAAGGGAAACCAACTTCTTACATAAATATGCAACTGCACGCCGGTATGGTGAGGGAGTCTAGCCCGGTAGGACGCTAGCGAACCTCCTGAAGCCACCCAGAGGCTCTACATATATCACAGCGCATCTGACGACAGTATGGCACTTACGCCATCAGCTATCTGAGACACAATGAGAAACTTCTATACTCAGTTATATACCTCCCAGTCCGACCCGCCCGACTCTGTTCTACCAAAATATTTCGACTCGATAGAACTTCTGTGGCTCAGCAGGGTCCATCGCGAATATTTAGATGTTCCATTCACAGTCGAGGATGTGCGTAGGGTCATAAATAGCATGCCGGCGGACAAAGCTCCAGGGGCGGACGGCCTTAAGGCTAAATTTTATAAAGAATATTCAGAGGTACTCGCCCCCGCCTCCTAGCAGTCTACCAAGAGGACTCATTGGTGGGTGTCCTACCCAGGTCCATGTGCGAGGCCATCATTATAACACTGCTAAAGCCTGACAAAGATCCCTCGAGGTGTGACTCGTACCGTCTGCTCTCCCTGATCAATTTAGATGCTAAGATCTTCGCCAAACTATTGGCCAATAAACTTCAGCCGGTACTCCCGTTAATTGTGAGGCCGGACCAATCCGGATTTGTGCTGGGTAGGTCCACCTCACATAATCTTAGGACTATATTTGCATTACTACACTATATCGGACGCCACAAAGGCATTCAACTCTTTGGAGTGGGGGTTCATGTTCCCTCTCCTCCGAAGGTTGGGTTTGAGTCCCCTATTCATACAGCAAATCAGGCTGCTCTGCACTTTGCCAACAGCGTGCCTTAAGGTCAACGGTTTGATCTCTGAGCCCATAACCATCACCAGAGGGACCAGGCAAGGCTGCCCTCTGTCACCTTTATTATTTGCGATAGAGACAGAGCCCTTGGCAGCCAGAATAAGGCAACACCATGCAGAACGGGGGATTAGGTTTACCACGAGAGGGCTAACCGTGTCAATGTACGCAGATGATTTTACTTTATACATTACAAACCCAAGGGACAACTTCGCACCAATGACAAGAGAGCTGGTATGATATGGGGGCATATCCGGGGTGGTGGTCAACTGAAGTAAGTCCATCATCATACCGCTGACACCTGAAACTCAGGCCTTTGACACCGAATACCTGATAGCATGGGCGGGTGGCCCGACGCCGTACTTGGGCGTCTGGATCAGTACCAATCACAGGAAATCTGGAAATCTGGACGGCCAACTACGGCAGGGCGGTGGACTGGATAGAGGACCGGGTAAGGAGATGGAATACTGCCCCTCTCTCTGGCAGGCCGCATTGCCGTAGCGAAAATGATAATTTTGCCATTACTACTGTATTTATTCGTCAACATTCCTGTACCCATTACGGTACAACTTTTTAAACGCATCAGGTCACTCATGATTGAGTTGGTGTGGATGGGTGGACAACCTAGGATATCCTGGGAGATACCAACTCTGCCGCTGGCACAGGGTGGCCTGGGAGCTCCGGACTTTGCACTTTATGCTTACAGTCCTCAGGAACAATTTTTACACTTTTGGGTACACCCCATACCATTTCAGCCACAGGTGGCAGTCGAGATAGACAGGGAAGCACCACTCCCCTTAAGCACAGCACTCTACCAAAAATATAACCGCCCACGTAACGAAGTCGACACCACAGAAACCTTGCGGTGGGCCTGGGGCGGACTCTGCAAATGGGCTAACACTAACATATTATATGCTCCTTCAATACCGTCGGTGAATAACCCACTATTCCCACCACTCATGGATGGTAAGGCGCAGGCACGAGCGCACTCACACAACATTCACACCGGCCAGGACCTATACCCAGGGGACAACTTCTTAACGCTTCAACAAATGTGCAGCTCTGCACAGCCATCAGCGTTGGATACGCTATTATATTACCAATCACGTGGCTCATGTCTGGGCAGATTCAGCACATTTCCAAATCCACCTCCGGTGCTGTCGGGCCGTAAACTAGTGTCTGGTATCTACACCATCAGGCAGAGAGACTTTCCCATAATCGTCCCAACATCACGTAGAGCTTGGGAGGAGGACCTAGGTATGGACATAACAGACGAGCAGTGCGACTTCTGTTGTGGACAGCTGGAACAATGGTCTCCCAACTACCGCCTAAGGCTCATCCACTTCAAATATATACACCGCCTTTATCGCTGCGCCCAGACGATAACTGCTGGCGATGTGGTGCCCACCAAACGACCTTCAGCCACCTAGCTTGGCAGTGTAGGTCTATAGCCAACTTCTGGCTGAAAATACTGCACCATATCAAGAATATAACGGGGCAGGGGCTGCCTATCACACCACTGTTGGCGCTGCTGGGGATTGTTCAAGATGTTCCACCACCGTCGAGGCAGCTCACAGCAATGCTACTGCTGCTAGCAAAGAGACAAGTGGCCCTGCACTGGGGCGCTACTTCACCCCGACCACGAGAGAATGGATAAAAGACGTCACATACTGTAGAGACCAATGGTCTTATTATTGGGAATTATCACCCACACAATCCCGTCCCAAGGACATCTGAGGACCATTTACAAGTTGGCTGGGATCTACTGCTGCGGATGACCCCTGACACGATATGTGCTGAAGTTTGGCCCTCGTTGGCACAGGGTAAAGGCATGTTGAACAGAGTGACGGGCGGAAATGCGACACTGATATGACCTGTATGTCATGATATGGGGGAGCGCACAGCGGGACTGTATTCTATTTTTTTTCTTAAACGTGGATGAACTCCAATGTAATTCTGTTAAAGTTCGGCCTCCTTAGGTGGCCGGATGACATAATAGCCATGTAATGTAACTGCAATACAATGTTATAGTTTATGTCTTTTACACGAAATGCCAATAAAAACTATTTAAAAAAAGAAAACTTTATAGGCTCAATATATCCCACCAAGAGGAATTCCCTGCAGTCATACTAAGAAATAAAATACGTACTTCCAGAAACTGCTGCTCCTCTCCTTTGCTGTTTTTGGTATCTCGGATGACTGCCTTCAGAGCACCAGAGGGGGATTCCCTGCTTAGCAACCTACATATTAAAGAAATGTTAGTGATTAATCCTGAAAGTCTTAGATAAGAAAAGAAGAATGTTAAGGCAGAAAACAATTAAGTGATACACACTGCTGACTGCCATTTCTTTCAGCAGCTAATTTACAACGAGGGACAGAGACCAGGGATAAAGTAATTTGATGTTAATCACTAGATATTGTAAGCAGGATTTTAAAATTAAAATTACTGGCCTGCCGCCTACCTTCACTCTTCCTTCCCCTTTCTTTATCTTTCAGTCCCTTTTTACTGCAAATATTCCTTCTAAGGTTGCACAAATCATGGTGGAGGGAGTACATGATCTGACAGATCACATGAAAAAGGCATCGGTATCAGAAAAACATAAGGAGGTTGCAGAACTGAAGAAAACAGTGAATCGAGCGAGGGTTCCGATTCTCTAGCTGGATGTGAAAAACATGGGTTTGCTTGTTTTGAAGCATTCTTTTGGGCGAGTCTAGGGTTTTGGCGGCTGTGAGCTAAAATAGCTCAAACTTTTAGTCTATGTTGGGATGTGTGTGCAACCTAAGAGCCTCAGGTTAACATCAGTAGCGGGCGGTGCTATTTAGCAGTGGAGAGGTGCCAAAGTGAATGTTTTAACCCAGTGACAAGCACTGTGATAAATTCCATAGGGGCTTGATGCCAAAGCTCTCAATCATGGTTCGTTAAAAGGGTTTTATTTATAATGGACCATAACTGAAGTTGAGGCTGAAGGCAGTGCGAGTTTGACAGTGTCTGTTATTGGGTCAAAACAATAATCATACAAAAAATGTTTACTCACCCACAGGTTCTCGGTGTTCTCCTCTTCGGCAGTCCCAGCATGAGTCCCAAAGTCTCAGCCAACTCCCCTCTACCACTCCAGACGCTGCTCTCATGGTGCTGATAATGTTAAGCAGCATGAGAGAAGCGCCAGGATTGGTTGGAGCGGGCTGGCTCAATGTTCCTTTAAGCACAGAAGAACAAATGTCTAAGAAAGCTTCGCTTGGAGAGGTTTAAAGTATGCATGTCAGGCTGGACATCGCAAGACAGCCGGACAAAGTGACATGCGCACTTTAAAATAGGAGTGTTCACTACTCTTCCCGAGCTGAAAATCAGCAGCAATGGCACTACCCAGCCCTGACTCTTGGCTCAGGCTGAGAGCAGCAGTGACAAATAAAAGGGTAATAAATTCATTTTATTACCATTTTATTTTTCACCTCTGTTGCTCTTGCAATGGGGGGTGGGGAGGGATGGACGTGATGCTCCTCTGCCCAAATGGAGGAACCGGTGCTGGTTAACATACCAGCAAAGCCAAAACGTTTTCATCCTTATGCAGTTGATAGGAGTACAACTAATGCAGAGCAGTAATTAAACCAGTTTTTTAACAAACCGTCTCATCTTCAAGACGTGTTAAGTAAGCACCATCTAGAATACTTACACACAGTCTAACAGACTATGGTTGATGGAGCACGAAAAATAGAAGTTGGTACATCTCAGCCCCCTCGGGGTCAGGCTCTCCATCCCTGTCTTCCTCCTCAGCCTTGCTTTCTCGGCGTGCCTCCCCCCAAGCCCTTAAGCTGGTTTGGAGTGCACCCTTCTTTGCTCCTGGGGGACAGTACACCCCCTCCCGCTGGCAAAACTCCCTGAGTTGGGCCACAGTGTACGTTTCTAGATTCTCTAGTACAAACTCCATCTTGCCCACTCAGGTTAGAGGACAGGTTTTGTGCAGTAGCAATGTAGGGGGGTACCTTTAGTAATACCTCCTCCCACCACCAGAGTAAATTTGGAAAAAACAAAAACCCACAATTAGGAAGGCCGCTGTGAGAAAACTCCCGGTGTAGGCCTATGGACTACCCACAGTTATTGTTGAGTATATGTAGGCACAGCTCTATCCCACCACTGAACACCAATTTATGTTGGAAAACCACTCCCACACTAGAGAGGGTGGTGGTGGTCTTCCGGACACACTGTGGTAGCTTGGCTCGAGTGGTCAGGAAACAGGCGCAGTGCTAAGCATACAATATACCCATACAAGAACCATGCGTGCATCCATTCCAAAAACGACTCTACACCGTAAAAATTATGAAAATATTCTTTCTTTATCTTTTTCTCTTAGTTGCTGATTGGAAAAATAAATAGGTCAATCACAATATACAAATTTAAATTAGTGCAGGTCAAATAAATATTGGCTGTTTGATGAAATAAATAGGGGTGATCATAAATAACAGGGCATAAATACAAGTGCAATATATACAGACAATTAAATACTTTGAGGCAATAAATACTGTACCAATAAATATTGTACACCAACAAGTCCTGTGGACCTATAAATATAGTGCAGCAATAAATAGGTAAAAACTCAATAAATACAGTATCCCCAATAAATAATTAAAAGTATACCGCAACCCTCATATAATCAGAGGACACTTCAATTCTTAAGGGCTGATTTGGCCCAGGCACAGCTTGTAGGGTTGTGGAAGGCTTGAGGGGGGCTACTCCCTGGCTGGGACAAGGCTGAGGCCTAATCTGAGGTAGATCAAAGGGGGGAATACCAGTGCCCTGGCTTTCTCTCTCCACACAACCTCTCTAGGTTAGTCCCAGTTCACCCCTTGCACAGTCAGGTTGGTTTCAGCACCTCCCTAGCCCCTTAGAGCAGTCTCTCAGGTCTCCACAGGGCCTTAGGCGCCCTCTACTCCACTTACTGCCCTTTTTCTGATGTTCCGACGCCGCTGGAGTCGTGTCGACGCCGTGAGGCGGTTCCGGTTCGGTCTCGGCGGCCTCGGCACAATGTCAGTTCTTTGACGACGCCGGTAGGCGGTTCCGGTCCGATGTCGGTGGCCTCGGGTCGATCTCGACCTCCGATTCGACGGCGTCGGGCAGTCTCTTCACGATGTCGACTTCGGGCGGCTCCGGTCCGATGGCGCTCTCGGCTCCGATGACGTCGGCCGGCCTGGCCTCGATGTCGACTTCCGGCGACTCCGGGGTGCGATCCTCACCCCCGACCTCCGGTGCTCCTCCACACAGGCTCCGGGCGACTCCGGAGTGCGATCCTCACTCCCGTCCTCCGGTGCTCCTCTACCTCGGTCTCCGACGACTCCGGAGGGCGGACTTCACTCCTCCGATGACGCCGCTCGCTCGACCTCGGTTCACTTCCTCCTCGACCTCTGGTATTCCTCACGACCTCCGTCGGCGCCCTCTCACGACCTCAGGCGGCTCCGGGTACGACGTCTGCTACTTCAGTCAGCGCCGCTTCTCCACCTCGGGCTCCAGGTCGTCAGGCTACTCGACGCCGGACTCCAGGGAAACCAGTTCTCAGGTCAGAATCTTGCTGTTTTCTTGGTTCTAAGGCCTGTTCCTGCTGTCCAGGTCCTTAGGATAAGTTTCTTCTGTCTTCTTCCCACACAGGGCTATAGGCTGGGATCCATCAGTAGGGACAAGTATCAAGGGTGGGTTTATGGACCCCACTCCAGGCACAAGTTTCCACCCCTGCTGCTTCACTCCTTCCTCCTTCACTGTTGTGCTCTTCTCTCTTCACCAGTCAGGTGCCAACTGCCAGCTCCAACTGCCAACGGCCTCTCTTATCCTCCCAACATTCTAAACGGTCTCCAACTGTCACAGAGTTCTGGAATCTCCTGGAATGTTCTGGAAGGTGCTGGTAGGTTCCAGTGGATGCTGGTGATGTCACAGGTGGCCACCATTTTGTGCTTCAGGCCCTCAGACAGAAGTTTCAGGGGTAGCTAAAATGGCTCCCTGAATCTGTAGCAACACGAAAAAGTCTGGTGGTTCCCAAAAAGGAAAAATTCAAACAGGGTTTGAGGCAAAAGTGGGACAAAATAAATAATGATGAGGAGGGACCACCCAAAGGGCTGACAGGTCTAACACGCGTCCCCCCCAGCTGAAAGTGGGGAGAGCTACCCAACCCCTTGGGAGTTCTCATCACTAAGGCGGAAATACCTTGAGAGACCGTCTGCATTGGCGTGGTCCACTCCAGGCCGATGTTCCACCTGAAAGTCCATCCCCTGTAGGGAAATAGACCACCTCAACAACTTGGGATTCTCCCCCTTCATTTGCATCAGCCAACGAAGGGGTCTGTGGTCGGTCTGAACTAGGAAGTGCGAGCCAAACAGGTATGGCCGCAACTTCTTCAGAGCCCATACCACTGCAAAGGCTTCACGCTCTATTGCACTCCACTTCTGTTCCCTGGGAAGTAGTCTCCGGGATAGGAAGACCACGGGTTGATCCAGACCCTCTTCGTTGAGTTGCGATAACACTGCCCCAATGCCATGTTCTGATGCATCTGTCTGGACAATGAACTTCTTGGAAAAGTCTGGGGCCCTTAAGACCGGGGCCTCGCACATGGCTTTCTTCAATCTCTCAAAGGCTTGCTGACAAGCCTCCGTCCAGACTACCCGTCGAGGTTGTTTCTTGGACGTGAGCTCCGTGAGAGGGGCTACGATGGTACCGTACCCCTTCACGAAGCGGCGGTAATATCCCGTGAGGCCCAAAAATGCTCGGACCTCAGTCTGTGTCTTGGGGGGTTCCCAGGCCATGATGGCCTCGATCTTCGCCTGGAGGGGTTGCACCGCTCCCCTACCCACCAAGTGTCCAAGGTACACTACCGACCCCTGCCCGATCTGGCACTTGCTGGCCTTGATCGTCAATCCAGCTTGTCTCAGGGCCTGGAGAACAGCTTGCAGGTGACGCAAGTGATCCTCCCAGCTGTTACTGAAGACGGCTATGTCATCCAGATAAGCAGCAGAGAAACTCTCCATTCCGGTGAGGATCTGGTTTACCAGGCGCTGAAACGTGGCAGGTGCGTTCTTGAGCCCAAAGGGCATCACACAGAACTGGTAGTGGCCATTGGGCGTGGAGAAGGCTGACCTTTCCCTTGCTCCATCAGTCAAAGAGATCTGCCAGTACCCAGAGGTAAGGTCAAAGGTACTTAGATATTGGGCAGCTCCCAGCCGGTCAATTAATTCATCCGCCCTAGGGATCGGATGTGCATCAGTCTTTGTCACTGAATTCAGTCCCCGGTAGTCCACACAGAACCTCAGTTCTGGTTGGGCACCCGGTGGTGCAGCTTTTGGTACTAACACCACCGGACTGGACCAGGGGCTGCTAGAAGGTTCAATCACTCCTAGCTCCAGCATCTTAGTGACCTCACTATGAATGCTGGCCTTCACCTTGTCTGACATCCGGTAGATCTTGGACTTCACAGGTGGGCTGTCTCCTGTGTCCACGTCATGGACGCACAGGTGAGTCCTACCCGGGACAAGGGAGAACAACGAAGAGTACTGCCCCAGGACCTGGCGACAGTCCTCCTGCTGTTCAGGAGTTAGAGATGGGGAGAGTATCACTCCCTCCACCGACCCATCCTTCTCTTGAGACGCAAACAGATCAGGGAGAGGCTCGCTTTCCACGTCCTCTCCTCCGTCAGTCACCATCATCAAGATGACTTCGGGCCTCTCGTGGTGGGGTTTGAGGCGGTTGGCATGCAGCACCCGCAGGGGCTGACGAGGGGTCTTCAGGTCCACCAAGTAGGTAGCCTTACCCTTCTTCTCCAACACCTCAAAGGGTCCTGACCAGCGATCCTGGAGGGCACTAAGCTCTCCGGGTTCGATCACCCACACCTTCTGGCCAGGCTCCAACTCCACCGGGTGAGCGTTGTGGTCATACCACGCCTTCATCACTGCTTGGCTGGCTTCCAAGTTGTCAGAAGCTTGCTTCCACAACTTAGCCATTTGGCTCCGGAAGGCCAGCATGTAGCTCACCACATCCTGGGGGAGCTTTCTGGGAGTTCTTTCCCATCCGTCTCTCACCAGGTTAAGAGGTCCACGTACAGGGTGCCCATACAGAAGCTCGAAGGGGCTGAAGCCCACTCCCTTCTGTGGCACTTCCCTGTATGAAAAAAGTAAACAGGGTAGGAGGACGTCCCATTTCCTCCGCAGGCTTTCAGGCAGACTTCTGATCATGCCTTTTAAGGTTTTGTTAAACCTTTCCACTAGACCATTGGTCTGGGGGTGGTAAGGAGTTGTGAACCGGTAGGTCACTCCACACTCCTTCCACATTGCCCGCATATATGCTGACATGAAGTTGGTCCCCCTGTCGGACACAACTTCCTTGGGAAAACCCACTCGGGTAAAGATTCCCATCAGGGCCCTAGCCACAACAGGTGCTGTTATGGTCCTCAGAGGTATTGCCTCTGGGTACCGTGTGGCATGATCCACCAGAACCAGGATAAACCTGTGACCAGCTGTAGTTGGCGGATCTAATGGACCCACAATGTCGATGCCCACCCTTTCAAAGGGGGTGCTAACGACAGGGAGTGGTTCCAGGGGAGCTTTCAGCTTCACCCCTGTTTTCCCACTGGCTTGGCAAGACACACATGTCCGGCAGTAGGTATCGGACGACACTTTCATCTGAGGCCAATAAAAGTGTGGGACAAGACGGGCGAAGGTCTTGTCTTGCCCCAGGTGTCCTGCCAATGGTATCTCGTGAGCCAACTCCAAAAGGAAGGCTCGATAACGTTGAGGAACTACCAAGGCTCGTGACGATCCATGTAGGGGTGCCTTGGGTTCACTGTAGAGGAGGCCATCCTCCCAGTAAACACTGTAGTTCCCTTCAACGTTCCCTGCTGCCTGGGCTTCGGCCTGTCGCCTCAGCCCCTCAAGGGTAGGGCACTCCCTCTGGCCCTGGCAGAATTCCTCCCTGGACGGGCCTCCCTCCACGTGCCACTCGGCCGGGATGGGTAGGTCCTCCAGGTTGGTAACGTCCCCCTCCGCAGACTCCTGGTCCACCACCTCCGGTGGCCTATCCGTCCTACGGGGTGGAGACGCCGAGGCAGGCTCCTCCTGTCCTCGGTTCTTCCCTTGACTGGCAGCTGGCTGGGCCTTTGTTCCAGGCTCCAGCCGGAATGAACTCCCTCTTCGGGTAGTCTCGGACCTTGTGCTAACACAGGCCCAGTCAGGTGTACCCAGCATCTCGGTGTGAGTCCGGTATTCCACCTCCTTCCAAGCGTTGTGTTCCATGTCATTCCCCAGCAGACAATCGACTGGCACGGCAGGGCTTACGGCAACTCGAAGTGAACCTGCAACCCCCCCCCATTCAAAGGGAACCTCGGCCACTGGATAGTGACCTGTTCTGCCGTCAGCCATCGCGGCTGGGTGGAGTACATCGGGAATTACCTGCTCTGGAGACACCAGTTGGCTACGCACCATAGTCATACTGGCTCCTGTGTCTCTCAGAGCCTCCCCTCTTTGGCCGTTGATGGTGATCCACTGCCCATACTTTGCGGTATTTGCGGGCACCTGGATCTTAGGAACCATCTCCCGTTCTCCCAGGGACACTAAAGTGACACCCGCCCACTCCCTTCCCTTAGTTAAGGGCATCTCCTCCCCGAGCACTACACTAGCTACTCCGGGGGGCTTTCCTCCAGTGGGAGGGGGTGATCGTTTCTGACACTTCGGATCTCCTTTATAGTGTCCAACGCCACCGCACTCGTAGCAATGGACAACCCTTGGCTGCTGACTCTGGCCAGGATTAGGGTTTCTGGGTGGGTTAGCCTTAGAGGTGAATCCTGTTCCCTTCCCTTGGAAGTTATTTTGGGGGCCTTTGGAGAACTCCTTTTTCTTTTCCCCTCCCTCTTTCTTCTGGGGGGCGCCCTGTCCGGCCTTTTGAGTATCCCCTCCAGTCCCCCTTGTGGACACCCGGGTACTGGCCCAAATGTCCGCCTCCTCAGCAAGCTTCCGGGGGCTGGTCAGCTTGCTATCCACCAGGTGTTGCCGCAGTTCAGGGAAACATTTCTCGAGTAGGTGTTCCTTCAGTACTAGGTCAAACAGCTCCTCGTAGTTCCTTACTTCACTGCCCTGAATCCAACCTTCCAGTGCCTTCTTTGCATAGTCCAGGAAGTCCACCCAATTCTGTGTGCCCAGTTTGTGACTACCCCTGAACTTCTGTCTGTACTTTTCAGGTGTTAGTCCAAACTTTCTGAGGAGCGCCAGTTTCATGGCGGGGTAGTGGGTCTGCTCATCCTCTTCGAGGGCCAATAAAGCATCCCTACCAGCTGGAGGCATGTACTTATACAATCCCCCTCCCCAGTACTTCAATGGAACCCCATGGGCCCTCAACGAGACCTCATAGGCTGCTAGCCACTTGGCGATGTCATCACCCACCCCATAGCTAGCTACTATGTCCTTTGGCAGGTAAGGTTTGGGTTCCCTGGTGGACTCTTGGATTTGGCTGCCACCATTAGGAACAGTTGGTGCTCCAATTCTTAGGATCTGAAGCTCTATCTCTTTCAGTCTTATCTCATGAGCCATCCTCTCTTTCTCCGTCTCATGAGCCAACCTCTGTTCCTCCTTCTCCTTCTCCAGCTTTGCTAAATCCCATGTGAGCTGTCTTTTCTCTCTCCGATCTGCTAACTCCACGCTGGATAAGCCCCCGCTAGAGACAGTGCTGCCCTTCCTAGAAAGTGTCCTGGGCCCTGCTGACAGGTTCCCCACCTCAGGTTGGTACATCTCAGCCCCCTCGGGGTCAGGCTCTCCATCCCTGTCTTCCTCCTCAGCCTTGCTTTCTCGGCGTGCCTCCCCCCAAGCCCTTAAGCTGGTTTGGAGTGCACCCTTCTTTGCTCCTGGGGGACAGTACACCCCCTCCCGCTGGCAAAACTCCCTGAGTTGGGCCACAGTGTACGTTTCTAGATTCTCTAGTACAAACTCCATCTTGCCCACTCAGGTTAGAGGACAGGTTTTGTGCAGTAGCAATGTAGGGGGGTACCTTTAGTAATACCTCCTCCCACCACCAGAGTAAATTTGGAAAAAACAAAAACCCACAATTAGGAAGGCCGCTGTGAGAAAACTCCCGGTGTAGGCCTATGGACTACCCACAGTTATTGTTGAGTATATGTAGGCACAGCTCTATCCCACCACTGAACACCAATTTATGTTGGAAAACCACTCCCACACTAGAGAGGGTGGTGGTGGTCTTCCGGACACACTGTGGTAGCTTGGCTCGAGTGGTCAGGAAACAGGCGCAGTGCTAAGCATACAATATACCCATACAAGAACCATGCGTGCATCCGTTCCAAAAACGACTCTACACCGTAAAAATTATGAAAATATTCTTTCTTTATCTTTTTCTCTTAGTTGCTGATTGGAAAAATAAATAGGTCAATCACAATATACAAATTTAAATTAGTGCAGGTCAAATAAATATTGGCTGTTTGATGAAATAAATAGGGGTGATCATAAATAACAGGGCATAAATACAAGTGCAATATATACAGACAATTAAATACTTTGAAGCAATAAATACTGTACCAATAAATATTGTACACCAACAAGTCCTGTGGACCTATAAATATAGTGCAGCAATAAATAGGTAAAAACTCAATAAATACAGTATCCCCAATAAATAATTAAAAGTATACCGCAACCCTCATATAATCAGAGGACACTTCAATTCTTAAGGGCTGATTTGGCCCAGGCACAGCTTGTAGGGTTGTGGAAGGCTTGAGGGGGGCTACTCCCTGGCTGGGACAAGGCTGAGGCCTAATCTGAGGTAGATCAAAGGGGGGAATACCAGTGCCCTGGCTTTCTCTCTCCACACAACCTCTCTAGGTTAGTCCCAGTTCACCCCTTGCACAGTCAGGTTGGTTTCAGCACCTCCCTAGCCCCTTAGAGCAGTCTCTCAGGTCTCCACAGGGCCTTAGGCGCCCTCTACTCCACTTACTGCCCTTTTTCTGATGTTCCGACGCCGCTGGAGTCGTGTCGACGCCGTGAGGCGGTTCCGGTTCGGTCTCGGCGGCCTCGGCACAATGTCAGTTCTTTGACGACGCCGGTAGGCGGTTCCGGTCCGATGTCGGTGGCCTCGGGTCGATCTCGACCTCCGATTCGACGGCGTCGGGCAGTCTCTTCACGATGTCGACTTCGGGCGGCTCCGGTCCGATGGCGCTCTCGGCTCCGATGACGTCGGCCGGCCTGGCCTCGATGTCGACTTCCGGCGACTCCGGGGTGCGATCCTCACCCCCGACCTCCGGTGCTCCTCCACACAGGCTCCGGGCGACTCCGGAGTGCGATCCTCACTCCCGTCCTCCGGTGCTCCTCTACCTCGGTCTCCGACGACTCCGGAGGGCGGACTTCACTCCTCCGATGACGCCGCTCGCTCGACCTCGGTTCACTTCCTCCTCGACCTCTGGTATTCCTCACGACCTCCGTCGGCGCCCTCTCACGACCTCAGGCGGCTCCGGGTACGACGTCTGCTACTTCAGTCAGCGCCGCTTCTCCACCTCGGGCTCCAGGTCGTCAGGCTACTCGACGCCGGACTCCAGGGAAACCAGTTCTCAGGTCAGAATCTTGCTGTTTTCTTGGTTCTAAGGCCTGTTCCTGCTGTCCAGGTCCTTAGGATAAGTTTCTTCTGTCTTCTTCCCACACAGGGCTATAGGCTGGGATCCATCAGTAGGGACAAGTATCAAGGGTGGGTTTATGGACCCCACTCCAGGCACAAGTTTCCACCCCTGCTGCTTCACTCCTTCCTCCTTCACTGTTGTGCTCTTCTCTCTTCACCAGTCAGGTGCCAACTGCCAGCTCCAACTGCCAACGGCCTCTCTTATCCTCCCAACATTCTAAACGGTCTCCAACTGTCACAGAGTTCTGGAATCTCCTGGAATGTTCTGGAAGGTGCTGGTAGGTTCCAGTGGATGCTGGTGATGTCACAGGTGGCCACCATTTTGTGCTTCAGGCCCTCAGACAGAAGTTTCAGGGGTAGCTAAAATGGCTCCCTGAATCTGTAGCAACACGAAAAAGTCTGGTGGTTCCCAAAAAGGAAAAATTCAAACAGGGTTTGAGGCAAAAGTGGGACAAAATAAATAATGATGAGGAGGGACCACCCAAAGGGCTGACAGGTCTAACACACACCCACAAAGATAATGCTGGACATGAGTCCTGCTTGGATGGGAACATAGCAAAAACCAAAGGAAATGATGGACGGAGTGTTGAACATTGCAAGCACTCACCCCCAGTCAACTGATCTGGGTTTAATCCATCACCGTTCTTTAGCCCACTCTGCCACCCCAGTTCAGACATGGCCATATGCAAATCAGTCTGACCCTGTGCCTCATGGGAACAGTCCAGCCCGAACTGCCAAGCCATGTCTTCCCTGGACCGGAAACAAGCTTCCTAGGACCGGTTTCTGGCATTTCAGCCGTCTTCAGCCAGGCTTGCTTGAATACAGTGGCAAAATGAGCAAGGGACTCACGTCTGAGCATACCCTGCTAACTTATGGCGAACAAAGCAAAAACCAAAGGAAATGATGGACGGTCCTAGGAAGCTTGTTTCCGGTCCAGGGAAGACATGGCTTGGCAGTTCGGGCTGGACTGTTCCCATGAGGCACAGGGTCAGACTGATTTGCATATGGCCATGTCTGAACTGGGGTGGCAGAGTGGGCTAAAGAATGGTGATGGATTAAACTCAGATCGGTTGACTGGGGGTGAGTGCTTGCATTGTTCAACACTCCGTCCATCATTTCCTTTGGTTTTTGCTTTGGATGGGAACATATACAGGTGTACGGGTGCACAGTATTTTGAATCTCACTTACTCTCCTTTTATTTCTGTAGCATTCACGGATGGGCTTGAGTAGACAATGGAGTTGTTGTCGTGGAATACTACATACTGCCGACAGAATTTCACCTTTTCATTCCGTTCCAGATCCTGCTGTGCCCACTCTGAAACAAGAGTGAGACAGAAAAGGCATTAATACCCCATTCATTGCCAATTATGATTCACCTCTACGATCAATATCTTAGCACTGTATACAAATATTCAAAGAAAAGTCTATAACTGGGTCACCAGAGTTATCTACATTTTAAAAAATCCACTGAAATGTGATAGTTGTGGTCATTTTATGCAATTAAAACTACTCAAATGTGCTGCTCCTGATTTCACGTGTGATGTCACAGAAAACATCACAAATGGCATCATATACGTCCTCGCTGGTTACCACACATTTCATCACTATCAAAGTCACTGATAAACCTCCTTCCTTAAAGGCAGATGTAAAAGTGAAGCGCTACTACCTGCAAGTAGGTGTACACGGAGGAGACAGACTGCTGCATTTACACTTAATCATAACAACATTCTTACACAGGATAATAGCAGCTGGAATTCTTCAACCCCATTTTCAAGGAGAAAATATCCCTGAAATATATATTTATATGAGCAAGACTATTTCCACTTTAAGCAAACATGTGGAAAATAGCAATTCTTTACAATTTCACTGATGTCACTGGCTAATGTAAAAGGCAGTGTAATAGTCCTTTTTGTCTTTATGAAATATGAATGAGCATAGCCACATACAAACAGGTATCCCTGTAAAAGTGGCAAAGATAAACACTCTTTGTGACCTTTGAGAGAAGCGACAGGGAAGAACACAGACCATTCAATTAGTCAATTAAAATTATGTTCAATAAATGATGCATGAAGCATGACTTTTCCCTCTCTATATACTATAAACATATGCATGCATACCAACAATGACATGGTTCGAGATACACCACATATCCACTTCTGCCCACAAAAAGACAAACTTGGATTACACACTCTGCAATCAAACATTCAGTTCTACCTTTTAGGACTACCATCAGCTTGAGCACTATGATACCATATTTGTGGCAACTGCACACTACACATATGATTGACAACATACAGAACCGTAAAATGGCTGACTGGAGAGAAAAAATAAATAAATCAGTGCTAATATTAAGATTTAATGGTCTGTTCGAATATTGGTCCATGAACACAACCAGTGACAGCCCCCCCCCCCCCCACCTACCCAATTATTTGTTTTTCAATTCTCCTAAAGAATGCTGACTGGGTTAACATGCCGATTAGATGAGGGTGTGAAACCGGACATGGCGGCAGCTCTCTGCTGAGCTCCACCTCCCCTCTGCCATTAATCAGTTTCTTCCTGAGCCACAGGGGGGATCCCAGCTGGCTGACTGCACTGCAGTGACCGATTGCTGGCCCAAAACTGCCTGACACGACCGGGCCGCTCCTTTTGAGTTTCAGGGTTGAGTTATGGAGACAGTTGGAAGGGTGTTGGTAATTTATAACACAGTAGGGGTTAGTTTCCCCAGTTGGTAATCGTTCCTAGTTTATTCCACAACTGGTACTTCAAGTTGTCAAAGTATAGGGTGGGAGGTGGGAAGCTTGCTTTTCTTATTCATTATGCTTAAACTTTCATCAAACATGGGCACACAGGATTACTGCCCAAAACAGATTACCCCACACATTCTCCTCATGCCTTCTGCTACCGTACACATTCCTCCACATGGCTGACCAAGACTGTGCCTGGCACCAGGGCCACACTCGGCACATGACATGGAATGCCAATGGTCTCTTAGACCCGGTTAAAAGAGGTGCGATAGGAAGAGCAGCAAAGCGCTCTTCTGCAGACATACTCCTTCAAGAGACACACTTGTTGGGCACTAGGAGTCCTTTTCTGGCTCCTATGGGCTACTCGCAGGTCTTTCATGCAAGCTTATTGAGGGGATTGGGGGTGCCCATACTGATTCGCAGCCATCGCCCCTGAAGGCCACACTGGTTTGGCATGACAACTGGGGCCGGTAAGTGGCGGTACCAGGGCTCCTGTATACTAATTAGTGTCAATGTATTTTCTTAAAGTCATTGGGGTACTGGTGGCACAAATTCCCAGAAGAGTCCTGAATACTAGGAGGGGACCTCAAAAGGGGAGGTCAACTGGAGACTAGACCAATCCAGTGAAGTTGGATGACAGCCCAGCGAGCCGCCACCCCAGGCCTGATTCCTGGAAGTACTGGGTCGTCGGATACATGGAGGGCATACACACCCGGGACCGATGCTAGATTTTCTATTCTGGGGTATAGAACGTGTTCCCTCAACTGGATTATTTTCTTTTGTCATGCTCTGAGACTCACAGGGTGGTGGGGGTGTGCATCCTTGCCAAGGGTCTGTTTGATCACTCACCAATGGAGTGCTTGGTGGCTGCAAGAGACAGAGACTAAGACTTACATCTTGAAAGCTATTGACCATTATCTTGTAGTAAACAAAGTCTTGGTTGCCTCTTCAGAGGCACTATGGTAGGTACTTAAGGCCACTTTGCGAGGGAGTACTATTAGCCATCTAACAGGCAGAAAGAAGCAACGGGAAGTGGCCAATCTTGAGACTAATATCTTAGAACTAGAGAGAGAGTTTGCAGAGTCCCATATGCCCTCCACCGTTAGGGAGGCAGTCCTCCGAAAGACGCTCCTAGATGTGGCAAGGATTATGTGGCTTGCCATGTAGAGCCACATAGAATTTTGGCTCCAGGTTTATCAGTTGGGTCCGACTACTATACACCAACGTGATGATCTGGGTGAGAGAGGGAGGCTCCCTCTCTGATATTTTACCAGTACAAAGGGGGGCATGACAAGCGTGCCCTTTGTCGGCCCTGCTATTTGCCATTGCAGGGTGGCTCAGGACAGATGCACTGGTCAAGGGGCTGGAATGGAGACTGGGTATTTCGGACAAAGTACCATCCTATACCGACTATATCCTTATATTCTTATATGAGCAGTGGGAATCTTGCACCTGGGTTCTCAAGATACTCCAAATCTTAGGTAAATTCTCGGGGCACCATCAACAATGCCAAGTCCTCAGTTTATCCCACAATTTGCTGCTCTCTGCTTTGGAAGGAGCCACTGACCTACAGGTTTTAAATTTAAATATCTTATGTTATGTGACAGGAAACAGACAATCCAGCCACAGTTGGATCATCTGACCCATGACCTTGGGTTCTGGTAGCAGTCTCCTTGTCGTTTATGAGGCACTCCATCTACAAGATGGTTGTCCTGCCGCGCCTTCTATGCCAACTATCAGTTTCTCCGCCACGTTCCTTTTTCAGGAGACTATATCCACTTCTGCTGGACTTTTTATGGAACCACCAATCCCTGAGAATTACCCAATCTAAATGTTATAAATCTACATATGAAGGTGGCATCGCTGCTACGCACACTGTTTTTTACTAGAGTCTCTCACTAATAATTATCAATGAATGGTGTTTTAACAACACAGGAGACCCTGTTTTTGCATTAGAGAGAGAAGTAATGAAAGAAACATCTCTTTTATATTTGCCTTACGGAAGAGCTCCACCAAGGTCTCTTCCCCTAGCCACAACGGCCCTTCAGGTATGAAGGGACACTCTCAGAGCTTGATTCAGACTCCCCTGCAGTTTGGGACCATAGTGAGACTGTGTCTGATTTACAAGGATCAGAAGTCCTGGGATACCATTTGTATCTTTAATATGGGAAACATTATGTCTGGTTTGGTGCTAAAATCCTCTGCAGACTTACAGGGAGAGTATGATCTACAAAACGTCGTCAGTTTTTAAAATATTTACAGCTCGGCATGGCCTTATGCTCTTTATAGCAGATCTAGACCGTAGCCCAATAGAGGCTAAAATCCTACTTGACAAGCTGGTTGTTCATAAGATATCTCACATGCACCGCTCATTTGTGATTAATTCAAAAGACCCATTTGACCAATTACAAGTGGCGTGGGTGGGGACAGAGGACCTCAATGAATGATGATTAGAGAGAGGTTCAAGTCTCCTCCGAGAAGCAGCAATTGTTTCACAATTTACACTCATCCAACTGAAATACTTAGAGTCTACTACATGCTGGAAATATTATGGGGGGCCATAGCTTTGTCCAGTTGTCCAAGATGTGGGGCTTATGAGGATGACATGCTACATATTGCTAGGGTATGTGACCGACTACTTCTCTTCTCGGAGAAGGTGCTTACGTGCTTGGGCGAGTGCTGGGATGGAGATTGCCCAGGGATCCCAAATACGCTCTCCTCTACGTCACAACAATCATTGACAGTGATAGATATCAAGCAACTTTGATGTGATTGGAATTGGTTGTGGCCAAGAGGGACATTGCTAAAGCATGGAAAAGTGCAGACCCCCAGACCTTGGAAGGATGGAAAATGGAATTAGACAGTTGTATAAGCATGGCTATCCCATTTAAGTGCCCAGAGGGTATCCACAGAAACATTACAAAATATGGACCGAGTGGTGCAAATACAGAGGACTTTTCATCGAAGAATGCGGAGACTCGCTCGGTTCTACGGATAACGAAATTCGAACCTATGAAGGATCTGTGGCAGCATGAAAACTGGTGAGGTGAGCATGGGGGTGGTTAATGATGGTGCAATGAGCTTTTACTATGTGACCACAAGGCTACTTTAGGTCTTGAGATGGTGCTGTTTTATTTATGAAGTTCTTTTGTGACTGTGGCCTTGTTCCTTATTGATACGTCGGAGATCAAAAAAAATCAATGAACTGTTGCATTAAATACAAATATGCTGAATACATAATGATCAAACAATCATAGAAACCAAGTTGGACAACCACTATCTTTTAATCAGAGTTTGGTATACATCTGTCTGCCTGTTTTTGCTTTGCATTTCTGCAAAAATTCAGACGGAGTTTGAACGGAAAATGCAATTTTAGGGACCCAATCAATACAAGTCATATAGAACATTAATAGCAAGCCACATTTTTCAAGAAGGGCCTATTGTTAGAAAACTTTGACAACTACTTTTTATGTTGCTTTTTACTTATAGTTAATCCAGTATACAAAATGAAATAAAATGAAATTGCACCTTTTTCACTACTAAACCAGGGTAATTCATATAAATAGCACCATGGTAATTTTGTACTAGACATGCACACACTGTTGGGAGCTTTAACAATCTTGAATCCAACCACACTGTTAATGTCAGCACAGCGATGGATGGCAGCATGGTGAACAGCTACATACATACCTGTGTAGATATTGCAGTATTTTCCTCCATACTGGGTTATTACTTCAGGCCCGATACATGCATTACACAGGGATGGGAACTGGATGGTTTCCCTGTACAAGTCTGCTATTTCCATGGGATTTTGTAAAACCTGTACAGAAAAAAGTTGTCAATGTAGAATATTACCTTTGGCACACAAGAAACACAACAAAACAAATCTGTGTTTCAATCTGCCAACCTCTGCCCAGTTCCCATCATCTAATCAAACAGTACTTTCTTACATGTGTGTATGTACTGAGCGCAGTTTATGACCACGATCGACATTAGCCGCAAAAAATTAGAAAAGGTCTAAATTACATGTATCATACAGAAGTGTTAAACACAGTCTCAACTGTGAGGCTTGAGATCCCGGACGTTCACAATTAGATAATCAGAGACACAGAAAGCAAATAATCAAGCTAAAACAGGAAATTGTGTTCAATGTGCCACTGGAACAAAGCTACACCCGAATTCAGTCAGTCAGCCATAAACACTTTATTCAGGTTAATTAAAACCATAAAATCATACTAAAAAAACCAATTGTATACACACAATAAAATATGATAAACAGACAGAATCGATCCCATAATGATGTAAAATCCAGTTCATAAACTGTACATAATTAAAATATTTTTAAAAGACGAATAAATTGATAAAGCATAAAAAAATCAATCAGTCAAATTCACATACAATTCATTTTAAGTTAAAACAAATTGAAATTAGTGCTTCAAGTAATACACACCCTCTTTTATCCATCAACTAGATCTACATTCATTTCAGTTTAGGTTAAAACAAAGAGGGAGTTGATGTGTCAAGTCATGCAGTCCCTCATTTTTTTCCTTTCTCTGACTGCTGCCACCAGAAAACTGGCAACATTAAAAGTTACCCATGCATCATTCAACATTTGCAGATATATTAAGGCTGGCCTAGCCTGCAAGAAACCTTTGCCCTTTAAAATTGGTAGTATAAAACGTTTGCGAATGTGCAAATAATGCTCACAAAACAAAGTGCAAGGAATCTTGAGTGGAGAAGTAATCGCAAGTACAGGGACCCAAGTACTCTGCCTTTCTCCAGCCTTACGGTTCAGCCAGTAGAAAGTGCAAATAGTGGATTCTAAATCTTGTTAAGAGAAAACAAAGATAGGGCTTAGTGGCTGCCTCTAAATAAGCCTCCAAAGAGCGATTCGTTTTTACTACTTGATAAGCCCGTACTGTCGATTTTATCAGTTCTCTGGCCTCTCTTTCTATTTGCACCATGCGTAAAAAAGATAGCTTGACCCACACCAAATCTTTAAGTAATTTATCTGGCTCGTTGAGTAACTCAGGATGTCCTAGTTGTGTTGCTGTCCTTTTGACATGACTCAGCCAAGGGATGCTACTTGCTCTATCTAGCATCAGACAATGACGCCTGATCTCCTGGTTCAGTTCTAGTTCAGGATTTGTCCAGATTGAAATCCATTTGAGTAAAGGGACCAGTTTGATCAAATTTGACACAAAGCCAGTGCCTTGATGAATAATAAAAGAAGGTGTTGACTGTGGTACTGAAGGCAAATTTAAAAATAAAATATTTTCGACTATTTGGAGATTTTCAACATCCTTGAAGCCCCAAATTTTAGCGCCATAGCATGAAATAGCAATACATTTTGCTCTATATATATTAAACATTGCTCATACAGGCTTTGCCCCTAGCCTGCGCGCAAAATCGAGCACTGCCAATCTGGCCATGACATTTCTCTTAGCTTTCCTTTGTGGTACCCATGTGCCCCTGTCGTCAAACAAGACACCAAGGTATGAAAATGTCTTATCCCTGGTTATTTCGTTACGTTCACAGTAATGTGTTTAGGGTTTTCTTGGTTTGGCACCCATGATCATTGTATGGGATTTAGAAAAATTTACGTTAAGATCCAGTGACCCCATAAAATCAGCAAAAGTGCTCAGGGGACACTGAAGACCAACCGCTGTGCGGGCTAAAAGAACGGCATCATCTGTATACAAAAGTGCTGGTATCAGGTGTTTCCCCACACGTGGGATGTCTTTAGTGGCACTACCCAGGACTGAATCTAACTTGCAACACCCGAATGAGCAGGCCCAATCAAGGCAAAACCAGTCTTGGATTGCTTGTGTTCCAGCTCAGGGAGGACCTGGAATGGCAGACCAGTGTGGATTTATTTCTATTGGAGCACGGTCAAGACTAATTTGCATATGGCTAGGTCCAAACTGAGGTGGCATGGTGGGAAAAAGAACAATGGGTTGGAATACTACCCCAAGCGCTGGGTAAAGGTTAGACAAACTGCAAGTATTCTTGTCGTCACCTTTTATGTGTTTGAATTACACGCTGACCCTGTAACAACTGGTCCAATTCTATTCAATTTCCCCTCCCTTCCAGGGAAACAATCGGCTCCAAATACACAAATATTTAACACCTTCTTAAAGGTGGTAAATGTTCTGAGGGCTTTTTCTCTTGTGCCTTGTTGCGCAGAAGGGGACCAAGAAGAAGCAAGAGGGAAGCTTTTTTTTGTCTCAACCCATGCTATAATATGCGGAAAGACAGGGGACTGGCACTGCAGCTGTCTGCTGGCCCTGTAGCTCCACTGGTGGTTGTATGTCTGGTGTCTCCTGGTGAGTAATTATTGGGTCTGGAGGTTGAGGACCCAATAATTAAGGCATGAAACACCGCAAAACCTGTAGTTACCTAGAGCGGATCACTCATGAGGGCTACTCATAATTAGGGCCTGAGTGCTCATGGAGAATGAAGATACGCTTGCCAAGGCAAATCCCCACCATGGACCATCAAACAAAGATAAATAATTGTGTGTAACCTATTGAACTAGCAATTTAGAAACAGTGAGATATAAGCAATTAAGTGGGGGGGGGGATTACTTTTGTACTAAAAAAAAAAAAAAAAAAGAGTATATGGCAACTAGTATCAAAATAGGCTTTACTTCTTAAACTCACTCTAATGTACTTTAGAGGGGTATTATGATGTAGGATATTTCTATTTTTGATCTTGATAAGATTTCTCTTTTCACATGAACTTCAAATTAAATCTGGTGGTTGTAGACTGATCTGTGTATACCTTCTCTGAGGAACAAGTTTTGGCTGAAGCCAAAGTTGCTCCCCTCAGTTATTGCAGCACAGTGTTTAATCTATCGGTTATCTGCATTAAGCGGATATTGCTACAAGAAAGACACTGGAATGTAATTTGCCTTTTCATGAGTAAAACAGAGAAGTAGTCAAGAGCATTTAAAAAAGATTTATGAATAGGAATTAAGCCCTCTTATAAAGGAAGACAGGGGAATAAAGTGGTGAACCTTAGATAGAAAAAACAAGAAAGATAACGTGACCCATCAACTTAACTACAAGTAATGGAAATCAGTTTCACAGGGGGACAGAGAATTTAATGTTTCAACTGTGAAATCGGCATTAAACCTTTTATCTAGAGGGAGCAAAGTTTAGTCAATTTGAAGATTTAGTCAAGCAAAGGTAGTAACAACCTTCCTTGCAGATCAGATGTCTTCACAATGTGGCATTAAACAGCAGATTTTCAATTTTGTGCATTTTACTCTTAAGACCATGTGGTTACGCTTTTAGTGTATATAGAAGACATGAAGGAGACCCTACCCTGACTGAGCGATTTGAATTGGAATCCTAGTAAATAAATATAACCCTTGAAGAAGTCAAAGCACATGCTAGTAGTCCAAATACAAGAGGGCTGGAGTGAGTGAGTGAGTGTCTCTCTCCCTCTCTCTCTTTTAACTTGCCAGTTCAACGGGAATATGATTCGTGAAATAGTATAGTTTAATTTACATTGAATCACTACTTCTTGTACAAAAATACAGTACTGCCATTGGTGTAATGTATTTTCCCTTTCATGCCAATTTATATGTGGTTTGGTAACAGCAAAGGGTGTTTTGTATCTCTAATCAGAATGTATTTCACAATCAAACACTTGGACTTGTATTTTGACAATCTGCTTACAATGCTGGAAGACACTGAGGATTAATTACTGGATTAGCCAATGATCTGATTAATAAATACGTCTACATCATTCTCAGCTAACCCATGAGCAAAGAATCCATTTTGGTATTTGTACCTAGATTTTTTTTAGGGTGTTACAGTACATACACAAATGTACTGAAAATACCCAATTGCAGACAGTATTTTAAATTAGTATAGAGCACTTCCTTCAAACCATAAACAGTTGATAAAATAGGCAAAACGTTTAAGAACCAAGATAAATGTCCACTGAATCGGACTTTGAAAAGGAAGAAAGGTAAATTCTAAACATGTTGCGAAGTACCCTCTCAACACAGGAACCGGCATGGTCTCTGTAGTACAATCAGGTAGTGTCTATATTTACACATCAGGATAGGTTCAGGAATCATCAGTTCAGTATGGATCAGTTTACAGCTATGGAACAACAGGAGACCCCAACAAGAGAGCATGGGAATTCCCTGCTCAGCCTTAGGCCAACACTCTGAGTGGCATCGCAACATTCCATGCAACATCGTACTCCTAGTGGAGTTGGAACACATAGAACGGGAGACAGCTTTTACAACGAAACTGTTACAACGTATGCCTTTACATCGCATGTCGTTGCAACGCAAAAGGTGTGCAGCAGTGGGTAGAAGGTGTTGGATTTAACTCCAACACCTTCCCAACTGTTGCACACACTGGAGTTGGAATAGAAAATTAATCTATTCCAACTTCCAGCACCCCCCCGACAGAAAGTCTGAGTAAAAGTTTGCTTTGCAACCGCATGCAATGTAATAGCATGCGTTGTAACGTCACCTATTCCATAGAACAAATGGAAAGGGAGGTACAACATGTTGTTAAAGAAGTATGGTAGATTTTGGGGATTGTCAGGCCAGTTCTTGTAGGATTTCATATTAGCAAAAGAAGGAATGGACATGTAGGATGAAGCACCAGATGCCCTCATAGAATTTAACACAACATAGACAATCCTTTATGAATTACGGAGTCCACACTGCAGACAGGCCCCACCAATATCAAAAGCCTGCGGTAGACTGGAAGCTGGTTTGGCAATTGAACTAACCCATAGGGAATGGCATGCTGCCTGCCTGTCTGAAGAAGCCATTGTTCAGATATATTTTAAGGTAATCCAATACAAAATGTTGCATTTCACACATCTAAGCCTGTGTATTATCAAGAGGATGAAACCATAAATACCATAGCCTTGTGTTGTGTGTATTCACCTACAGGCTCATTCATTTCACATGTTATGGGACTGCCCAATGTTCAATCCTTCTGGAAGTAAATAACAGCAGAGCTACGGAGGGTGAAACAATTAACAAAGGCTGGCTTATTCTCGGATCACTGTCTTGTGCCTTGGCTAAGAGATACATTGCAATGTTAACACACTGCCACATACGCCATGCTGAACGAAAGACATTTTAGGGTGGTGAGAGTCTAAAGCAGAAAATAAGACACATACTAAACTGGAGAAAAGAAGAAAAGATTCCTCGAGTCAATGGAGTTAGGTGTTACAAAAGTAGTATTTCCAGATTCGGCAGGATGAGGACATATATGGCATTTGCCTCGTAGGACAGCAGCACAAAGTGGCGCTCTTTGCCGATGATCTTATACTCACATTATCTCGCCCACACGTCTCCCTTCCGGCGCTACACTCCTTGCTGCAATCCTTTGAGCTGGCCTCAGGTCTCAAAATCAACCATGGGAAATCCTGGGCCTTTAATCTTACGATTCCTGAGGAGGAGATACCGGCCCTGCAAACTCTTGTCCCCTAACAGTGGGCCGCTAGCTCCATTCGATATCTGGGGCTTCAGCTAACCACCTCGCTTGCCACATGGACCCAAACGAATTGGTGGGAATGTAGGAAAGCCGTCTTGGAGAACCTGAGGGGTTGGAAATCCCTGAGCCCTCCTGGCTGGGCCGTTTGAATACCGTCAAAATGTTGGTGCTCCCAAAAATTCTGTACCTGTTCCAATGCCTGCCCACACTCATCCCGCAGCGCCAGATCCAGAGCCATCAGCGAGACATCACCGGCTTCATTTGGGGCGGGCATAGACCTCGTTTCTCCAATAAGGTTCACATGCTTCCGCGGGACAGGGGAGGGCAAGCGTGCCCCAATCTGCTAGAATACTATTGGGCCTCCCACCTTCGCATTGTTTCAGAGTGGACAGCGATTGAGAGTGAAAAGCTCTGGTTCCATATGGACAGGGCGGTGACCGGACGCACCATTTGAGACCTTTCCTGGCTTCCATCGGGCTGCGCGATCCCGCAGGGCCAATATATTGCAGTACCCACCAAAACGGTGCTGGACATCTGGGACAGAGCAGCTGTGTCCAAGGGGCTTACGACCTTCCATTCCCCCCACACCCCCATAGCAGGCAACCCGTTATTCCCACCAGCTCTCAACCCGCAAGCGTTTTCTAAATGGTTAGAGGGAGGATGCAGAACGATTCGAGATCTGTACACTCAAAACCTTTGCCCAATGCAAAGACGACTTTCAACTTCCGGAGGGAGCTAGGCTCCAGTATGTGCAACTACGACACTGGCTGTCCACGCCCGAGATGCAACAGGCCGCCACCCGCCCATTTACCCCTTTCGAGCCACTGGTACACTCCTTTGACAAGTCAAAGGGACTTATATCTAGAACTTACCAGATTCTACAGCATCCCCCGCTGGTAATCCCGGACCCTTACCAGCGTCAATGCCAGACGACGTCTCCTACTGAAATTACACCTGTTCAGTGGAGCCGCCTGTGGAGGAACATACCGAAGGTCTATCGTAGTGTATCACAACGGGAAACCGCGTACAAGATTATGACGCAGTGGTACTACACACCCACTCGTTTACACAGGATGTTTCCCACGTCCTCCCCGCTGTGCTGGAGATGTTCGAGCGCTCCGGGGAACTTCATACACATTTGGTGGGCATGTCCATCTCTGGCCCTGTTCTGGAAAGAGGTTCTCAGTCATATTAAGGAGGTACTTGGCTTCCCTCTGCCCGATTCCACCATCACGGTTCTTCTTGGCCTCAAACCTGATCATTTAAGAGAGCTCACCTGTAGCGACTGGTGTATTGCTCTTCATATGCTAAGGGCCGCTAAACAACTCATAGCACTATACTGGAAAAAAGCAGAAGATAGAATTGGTAAAGGGGTGTTGGGAGGAGGATGGAAGGGTGTTCCCCCTTCCAGAAAAAAAAGTATAGAACTGCCACTGTCCGGTGCGCCCTGCTGGATTCTCGTATTTGCTGAAGGTCATGCTCTCGAGAACCTTCGTCATCTCCCACCATCCCTTCCTCTGTAACCAACTACCCGCTGCCACCTCCATCACTACCCGCCTGCCTCAACACACAGATCCACCCCTTCCATAACCATCTGTCTGACTGCTACCCTCTTGCCAACCCTCAAAGCACAACCTGTTCGCCCTACACCTCTGCTTACACCTCATTCATTAACTAACTGCACATCACTGATGAACCTTGCCCACTGCTTGCCTATCCCTAGCCACTATCAGACCCCCCCCCGTCCCAGGTCATTCACTACCCATCTGACACTTACAACCCTGCCACCACCTTAGATAGTTCCCATCTTCCCCAACCAGTCACCACCCTACAGTTGCCACCCGTCACTATCAACCAACCCCACACACATCCCCAAGGCACTGAACACCCCTACCAATATTCCAGACACCATCTTCCAATGCTGTACCTCTGTCCACACCTTATTAAAACCTGCCTTCACAATCCTGAACCCACCTTTGCGACTAGCCTACCCCATCTACCACCAAGTGCTCCCACCCACCTGCCCTTACAAGCCTGACCACATACAACTGCCTCCTCCCAGTCAGGTGACGCCTGTCCCCACCCATCACTGCCTACCAATGCCAACATATAGCATCCATCACTACTTGCTTGACCCTCACACTCCTGTCCCCACCTCAGAGAATACCCAGCTACAGCCAGACCCCACGCTTCCATTATAGGTACCACAATGCAATCCACATACCCCACTAACACCTCATACACTATCCAGCTGCCCCCACAGGTTTTCATCACCTGAATATCTCCCCCACACTCGTCCAAACTCAGCTGCTTCACCTCTGCCCCCCTCCCCTCATGCCCCCAACACAGACTACAGTATACCAGCACCACAGTGCTGGCAAAACGAAGTAAAAAGATTCATTTCCAGGACTACCATCTTCAGAGAATCTTTACAGAAGCACATGCTACTTTACTCTCCCTTACTGGATTACGACCCTGAGTCACCATACATATTTCTACAATGTTACTTTTAGGAAGCTCTTGAAGACATGGCTTTTTAGACAGGCTTACCAATAAGTGGGGTTGAAGTCCGATAAGTTACCTAGACCGTCTGGTGAATGTGCGCTTTATAAATGGACAGTAACATAACATAACACAGCCGCCTGGTCACTCTCACTGCCACAGTTGTCCAACTCACACCTCGCCTCCTTCAGCACCTCTGTCCCAAGGCCATCAGATCTCGGAACACTCAGGACTGACACCTCCATGCACTGTAGTCCAGCTTTCTGTCTGCTGATTAGAACTTGAATGAAAAAGCAGCTTGAGTCAGGGCTCCTTTCCCGATTTTCTCTCTTTGCCTAGTAGTAGCAGCCCGGCCCGAAGCACTGCACCTGCCGCACTATAGCCTTCTCCTTAACTAGAACCTCACATCCCATCCCCCTACTAGGTCATGACCCTGTTTTTGGGGAACCAAGAGGACAAACACAATGACTTGTCCCCTCACTTACATTAACATGCAAGCAATTCATTTAAACATTGAAGTGACTGGTATGAAGATCAGATCCAGGTTTGAAAATAGATAGCTGGCACTTTAATCTTAATTGTGTACACCTTTTTTTGTTTTAGGCATCACCAATGCAGCCGACCAGTTCCAGGGGCGCACAGGAAGACTCGAGGATTAACAAGCATTGGCAAAGCCAATAGGTCACGCCTTTGGGACCTATTGGCTTTGCAAATGGATTTTAGAGATGCCGTACATCATGGATACTAAAATTATTTTGAAGAGTGCAAAATGTTTGGTACGTGGTGCAGCCAAGGGCCACATTGATGTCAGCAGGATGGGGTCCGGTGAGAGGGGGATACAAGTGAAGCAAAGTATGCCGATGGTACTGAAGGAGTTATGGAGTTATCCGGAGGGTTTCATTCCATAGTGTCCTCTAAATTATGCCCCTCCTCTCCAGAAGAGAAACAGATTTGACAATACTGTATCTCTATCCTTCTACCGCACACTGGAGAACACCTTCTCTGCTCACTATTGTTATCTTTTGCGAGTGAAGTGTGCAAAAGAAGTAGCTTGATTATTGAATTGGAATTAAATGGAATCATAGGCCTCAATCTCCGTATTCCTTTAGTCTCTTAGGAATGCTTGCAAACAGGCTAATTTAAGGGAGCATGTGATGTACAAACCTCTATGACAAAGACCTCCTGCTTTCTTGAGACTTGCACTATAAGCATTGAGACTGGAAAAATGCGGCCTTGTACAGACATTCAGGAAGTGTGAGTAAAGAACAGATTCGATTTTTTGTTTTAAGAGATTTGCTTTTCTTTGGAGAGAATTCTTTGACCACAACAAACATTCCTCACTACCTCTTTGGTATATAACCGCCTTTGCTGAAATGGCAATACGGAGCGAGGTACTGATAGTATGTGTGCGCTATTTAAGTGCTGCATTTACTACATAACAATTCTTAGGTAAGCTTTCAGCATGTTCCCATTATGTCTTTCCAACTAGACAGCTCTGCTGTCTAGTAGGCTTCGATCTAAAAAAACAAGCCAAGGAACACCCCAGACATCTACGCCTTATTTCTCCCTTACATAATTGTATGATCTACTGCATCTTGATTGAATAGCTCACTGCATGTCTACTATGGCATGGGGTGGTAAAGGTGAAAACTTTAGCTTCTGCAATATTTGTGGGGTCATGAGAGAATGAGATGAAGTTGAGATAAAACTGTGTCCAATTATTTTTCACAGCTATCTTATATATGTCATTTAGTAACAATATTAAAAGGAAATAAAACAAATCACTAGCATTTACCAAATAGAACTGAGTGCTTAAATTGATGAACCAACATGTACTAGAATTGTAGGATAAGAATACAAGCAGACCCTTCACATCATATAGTGCCCAATCATACACTCATGGGTTTATCCTACAAACATTAGCAGAATCTTACAAAGCGTGGCGCTATAAAAGGACATAGTGAAAAGTATCCAAAACTAAAGTTTATGAAGGCTTGAAATCCAACATGTTTGCCAGTAGCTACCTCTGAATTCTGAGAATAGGAACATGTGGAGGGTCTAGGCCCTCTGGGATTTACAAATGCACAAGATGTATTAAGTGTGTGCTTGGAGAGAATAGAGTAAATAGAGTGAAGGAACATACAACATTCATTGCTTCAATCATTGCCCAGATTTACGGTTTATGCAATTGGTTGCATTTGACTCATAATCGACAGCATTATTCCAGCTACTAGGAGAAGGATACCTTCAATATAGCACTGACTTGCAATAAAACGTACTTCACAGCGAAGCAAAGAGTTGCACAAAGGGGCAGTGAAAGATGTTTTCACGTCTGAGACTGAGACATGCGTCTCTTCATAGCACATCATTGAAAGAGAGTGACAAAGTGGCATGGCTTAAAATATCTGGCTTATGATGATGATGGAGCAGGTAAAACAAAATTTTGTATACCTCCTCTAATTTGCATGAAATTAATTACGTAATCATTCTAAAATTCATTTACATAACATGTTTGAAGTGGAAGTGATACTAATCAATATTTGCACCTTGATAAACAAAATACATGTGGGACTAAAATGCTCATTGCATGGCAAAATTAACTATAATTAACAATGGTACGCATACTAACCTTAGATTGTGTTGAAATAGAAAAATTGCATGATTTATATTGCTTTGTGATTGTATTGTGGCTTAAAGATATCGAATGGTAAGTATTATCGCTTTAAGTGTTGCTGCAGCTAGGAACATACTAATAAATATTGGGATTAGTGTGGATTGAACATTAGAACCTTCATTTCTATATTTTAATTGCTGTTATATCTATTTTCGCTTAGTTAACATTCAGGCCTGCTAGGCCGCAGTACTCAAGATGGCGTTCTCTGAAGCAGATGCCACTGTGCGCGTGCGATGATTTCTGCGTATGCCCAGATAGCTCTGGAGATCACGTGGTGAACTGAACACTCTACATCGTGTTCCCTGCCAAGGTCAAGAGTTGGGGACTTGACCGCAAGCCAGTTATTACTGAATGTGAAACATGGAAGAGACAAGTGATTAACACATTAATTGGATCCTTTTACCTTGAAAAGATACATTTGCCAATCCTCGCATGGGAAAACAGACGAACTAACTAAATTTATGAACTCATCTGCCAAGTCACTATGAAAACCAGTTTGCACTGGGAAAAGTGCAATGAACTATTGATAACCCCGAACTGTCCAATCAGAACATTTGGTCTGCCCCTAAAGATGCCATATTTTGTATGAAGTAAGGGGAAAAGAGGGTATAATAACCCCTCATCTGTCATTACAAGGGTTGTTGGGTTGTGGGTTGGTTGTCGTTGGTTGTCGTTGATTGGAAGGTCGAGTTGCGGAGTTGAGGTTTATTAGGGTGGATGGTTTTTTTTCTCTTTTCAATTTCCCCACTTTTCTAAATTGTCATTAATCTTTATGCAAACAGTCTGGGTGTGGAGTTAATCCATGCTGCGGATTTATGGACTTTGATGAATATATCGCAGTATATTTTGCCTCACGGTTTGATCCCTTGTTGAGGGTCAGATGGCCTGTCTAGGGGGTTTTTACCTGAGAATGCGGATAACTCCCTGTTCGATATGAAGCTATCTTGGTCTCCGATGGGTAAATGATTTATTGCCTTTTTCTTAAAATGTATGTTTAAATAATTTTACTAAATGCTTGATTTACTCTAATAAATCTGAATTTCAAGTTATGAACTGTAGTAATTAAATACAAGTTTATAGAGAAATTAATACCATATAAACAAAACTGAAAACAAGAAACTAGTTATGTGGTTCTTAAATTAATCACTGATGATAAATGTTATCTAGACTTTAATTGTGTGTTAGCTGGTTCTAATTCACCATCACCCAGTCCAACTAGTTGATCCATCGACCAAACAGTGGAGTGCCATGATGATAGAGTCAGGATTTTGAAAGGTGTATATAGAATGTATATATTAAGTAGTAGGAAACTTCAACCTGATAGATAACAAGGTACCCACATATCCAGCAGTCCATTCTCCTGTGTACAGATTCAACTGTGATTTGTGTGGATCTGAAGTGTGTTGGTGTTATGGGCCCCACCAATGAGTGTATGTATGAATCTTGTGAATGAGAATCTGTGACATAAGGAGATTATGTAAATGTTTGTGGATCGCGCTGGATCAGTGACATTTTTTTTAAAATAGCAAAAACTGTTGATGATCACTAATCTGCTTTTTTTTTTTTTAAATCACTGTCATAGGTGTTTTAGGTTGACTGCTTTTTCTTACATTTGTGGGGTGCTTGAAGCAAGGAAAAATGTGGTTGTTCATGATAAATATCTTCAATGGTGGCACCATTATATACATTATGTTTTTGTAGTTTGTTTTATAGAGCGCAAACTCAACCTACACGAGAACCAGTTGCATTATAGACTGACATATTATTTTTGTTAGGCATGGGGAGATTAAGTGATTTGCCCAGAAGCACAGGATGATGAGCCCACACCGAGACTTGAACTCGGTTCCCAAGATTCGAGGTCGACTGTTCTAGCCACTAGGCCACACCCTAAAATGCATGCCAAAATGAAGTAAAGTAAATAAGAATAAACTGTTACTTATCAAATAATCGACAAGGTTAGTTGTGGTGAAAGAGCAGTACTGATGGAGTACCTCCTCCTCACTTCCCAATTAACTTCAAAACATCAAAAGGGTCAAAACACTTGGAGCAGAGGCATAGCTTACCATGTTGTGCTGTTGTGTGTTTTAAAGGTGATGAAATGAAGCAAAAAGACACCACCAAGATGTGTACAAGACGTTGTGGAAATGCTCATCTGGTACAAGTGTGCAAACTGTTTTTCAGATCCTTTTGTTGGTGCAACTGCTTGTGGCCTTCATCACTTCTAAAAAAAGAAAACAACATCACAGAGTCACGAACATTATTATGAACATAATAAGACATACAGAGGTGGCCAGAAATTACAGAGCCATTTAAGATCAGTGAGAATCCATACCCAACTATGCTACACCCTGAAGCACAGAAATTACTCAAAACATGTTACAAGTTAATGGAGAACCTCATAATGGTTCCGGCACAGACCCAACTTCTAGGTTCAATGTCTTGACCACTCTATCTCAGGTGATACGTGCATGTGAGCAATGTTTTTGTCATAATGTTCCTTGTGTTGTGTGCCAAGTTTCCAATGGCGCTTAACTGTGCCATAGACTGGAGCAGTAACAATTTTGATGTATGAAGGAAAGAGCCAAACTATAGGTCAAATTTGACTCCTAGAAGTAGGAGTCTCAACGCATGCCAGACTCCTCACAGGTCCAGAAAAATGTGACCACGTCTCTCCTGTCCTCAGTAGTCTTAAATAGCTTCTCATCGAAGGAAGCCGCTTATTCAGGACAGCCTGTATCAGCTACAAAGTGCTTCATACAAAATCCCCCGAATATTTAGAAAACAGAATGGAGAGCTTAAAGAGTCCAAACACTGAGAAGCTCCAACGCTCTTCTCATTCTCCCAACTTCAAAAAGAAATCATCTCAGGCTCGCTCCTTCTCAGGTAATGCTCCAAAAATCTGGAACTCACTACCTAAAGATCTCCGCTGTAACCCCTCCTTCAAACGGGACCTCAAATCTCGACTCCTCAAAGCTACCTCATCTTGCACACAAACTGTTTTAAGTTTCCCTCGTTGATTAATGCCTGAAAATGGTCACACAACCTGCTCAATCGCCTTTTTGTCCCTGATGCCTTTCACCTCCATTTGTCTTGTGTTATACTTTGTGAATTTATAACCACTAGTGCTGCACTGCCTGGTGACTTTCATATTACGAATTGCCTCATGTACCTCTTGTAAACTGTAACGTCCTGGCTTTCTCGGGGTTGGGACAAACAGACAACGGACCAGAGAAAGGGAGGTTAAGGAGGATTTAATAAACAGAAACAACTACAGACAACAAAGAATACCGGTACTGGAATCACCAGTTAAAGTACGATACCCATTCACAGCTCTTCTAACCGTCCTCCGCATGCACACCGGTCCCGGTATGCTCCAACGGAGGGCACAGTGCTAAGCAGTGGCCGACAATGCCACTCGACCGCTGTGAAGGGTAGTTCCAAGGTTGTGGAATATACGGGGGGCACGTGGGAGTCACCCGGCCGGGCTCTCTACCACCTGGGAACAGCCGCTCTACCAGTTTCCCCCAGAGTACTGCCACAACACAAAGACGCTGGGAACACCTCCTAGTGTGCGTCTCTTGTATCCGGGTTTAAGTGATGATACCCAAGGTGGTGCAGAGAATGGATGGGAGCAGCCGCTCTACCTATCCCAGTTCTCCTACGGGTGTCGATGGCTAAGACGCGGAAACACCTCCTGGATAGCGTCTTAGCTCTAAGCGTGTGTTCACCCAAGTAACGAGGGTTGGGAGCTTCGGCTCGCACCAACCTCGATTTCTCCAAATTGTCAGGCCGTTGGGAGCTTCGGCTCTACCAACGGTACTTGTGCCCAATGACGTTGAATACGGCTCTCAGAACGGGACAGGACACGGGCAGGAAGCACACGCCAGCACCTCTCCTCCGCTCCTTAGAATGTTCCTTCCGCCGCTCCACTCTCCAACGGGTCCGTGTACCTCAACCAGGTACTCCGGCAAAGATCAGAATATCCGACGCCGAGTCCCAGTGATCTTCTCCTTAAGTAGTACTCTCGGCGTTGTATAACATGAAAACTAGGCGTTACCCTTGGTGTTATGTAACCAGAACTCTTGAGTTGCATAACATGCAAACTAGGCGTTACCCTTGGTGTTATGCAACCAGAACTCTTGAGTTGCATAACATGAAAACTAGGCGTTACCCTTGGTGTTATGTAACCAGAACTCTTGAGTTCCATGAGGCAATTGTTGCCGGAGGGCATTCTGGGAGTTGTAGTCCGCTCTCCTCCAAGCGCACCAGGTTCACGGAAGTGGCATCGTGGGAGGGAATCCATGTGCGGGAGGGGATTCCTGACAGTACATCCCCCTCCCATCAGCGCCCCCCATCAGGACCAGCACAGGAAGGATATCGACGATGGAACGACGATACCAGACGAGGAGCGTGAACCCCCGCCGCAGGTTCCCATGACTGCTCCTCGGGTCCGTACCCCTTCCATGCCACCAGATACCATAGTTTGCCCCTGCGCCACTTGGAATCCAAGATACCAGCCACCTCGTACTCCACCTCCGAATCCACAGTCACCGACACCGGCGTACGAGGCCTCACCGCGTTCGCGGGTTTCAAGAGGGAAACGTGGAACACGGGATGGATCCGCAGGGACTGGGGCAGGCACACTTTCACGTTCACCGGGCTGATGCATCGAAGGATCCTATATGGGCCCATGAAGCGGGGATGGAACACGCTACTTTTCTTGAATCTCATGTGCCGTGTAGAGACCCAGACGTAATCTCCAGGTTTGTAGACCGGTCCAGGCCTTCTCCTCCTATCAGAAAAGGCTTTATACGTGGCTTTAGCCCCCTCCAGGGCAACTCGAGAACTCATCAAGGCCTCCTTGATGCGGGCCACCCTCTTGGCTGTTGTCGGCAATCTGTCTTCCCTGACCGGGTGCAGAAACGGCAAGAACCGGGGATGATGGCCGTAGTTACTATAAAAAGGGGAGGCCTTGGTGGAACAATGTGTGGCGTTGTTGTACGCGATTTCCGCGATCCAAAGTAGGTCCACCCACTCATCCTTCCCTTGCTCTACAAAACAACGCAGATATTGTTTGAGCGACTGGTTCAGGCGCTCCGTCTGGCCGTCCGTCTGCGGGTGATAACTCGTGGACATGGCAGACTTGACGTGTAACGCCGAACACCAAGTTTTTCAGAAGTGCGACGTGAACGGAGACCCCCTGTCCGACACGATCACGTTGGGTAGGCCATGTAGTCTCACTACATTCTTCAATAACAACGACGCCAGCTCTCCTGCCGAAGGTACCTGTTTGCAAGCGAGGAAGTGCCCCATCTTCGTGAGATAGTCCACCACCACCAGTATGGCCGTCTTTCCTTGATCCTTTGGTAGCCCGACAATGAAGTCCAAGGATATGTTTTCCCAGGGTTTGGTCGGTGTAGGAAGGGGTTGGAGGAGTCCTTGCGATCTTCTGTGGTCCGATTTCATGGATGCGCAAACGGTACATGATGAACACCAATTCCGGACGTCTGTTCTCATGGCAGGCCACCAGAACTGCCGTCCTAGGCTCGCTACCGTCTTTTCGACACCCAGATGGCCGGCACAGGGAGACACGTGGCACCAGGTGAAGGCCTGTTTTCGAAGCCTAGGCGTGGGTAACAACATACATCGTCCTTTCACCGGAATCCCGTCCTTCATCTGCCACTCCTTGTGACTGTGAAGCCACCTCCGCCACATGAAGGTATGGGTCCCCTTCTGGACCCCCCTGAGGAACGTCTGTAGTTGAATCACCCCTATCACAACTCCTGGAGGGATGATGGAATGTTCGGCAACCGGCTGCGGATCCCTGGCATTCGATTGCCTCGAAAGCGCGTCCGCTTTCCTGTTCTCCGTACCGGGTCGGTATGTGATGTGGAAATTGAAACCGGAGAAAAAGATCATCCACCTCATTTGACGGGGAGATAAATGCCGCGCCGCCGTCAGAAACTGGAGGTTTCTGTGGTCCGTATACACTGTAACCACGTGTCTGGCCCCCATTAACAAATGCCTCCACTCAGCAAATGCGTCCTTTATTGCGAGTAGTTCCTTCTCCGCAATATGGTAATTGCGTTCCGCGTCGTTCAATTTACGAGACATGTACGCCACAGGATGGAGCAAACCCGACACCTCATTCCTCTGAGATAGAATGGCACCCAGCGCCACATCAGAGGCGTCCGCTTCTACCACATAGGGTAATTCCGGATTCGAGTGAGCTAGCACCGGGGCGGTGCTGAAGGCCTTCTTGAGGGCCACAAATGCTTTTTGTGCTTCTGGTCCCCACACGAACTCCTGAGACTTCCTTAGTAGTTGCGTGATCGGGGCAACCAAGCCAGAAAACCCCTCAATAAAACGCCTATAAAAGTTGGCGAAGCCGATGAAGCTCTGGACTTCCTTTACTCCTCGGGGCACCGGCCACTCCTCCACCGCTCTGATCTTGCGTTCCGCCATCTCCTGTCCGTTGGGGCTCAGCATCACCCCAAGGAATTCCACTGATGTGACGTGGAAGTCACATTTGCTGAGTTTGCAGTATAGCATGTTTTCCCTCAGTTTTTTGAGAACCGCGGATACGTGCTGTACGTGTTCTTCCTCTGAGTTGGAGTAGATGAGTATGTCGTCTATATAAACGACCACGTAGATATCCAATACCTCCCGGAACACCTCATTGAGGAAGTATTGGAAGGCGGCAGGGGCATTGCATAGTCCGAACGGCATGACGAGGTACTCAAATAGCCCGAACCTGGTCTTAAAGGCGGTTTTCCATTCGTCACCGTCCCTCATGCGCACTAGATGGTATGCCCCCTTGAGATCAAGCTTTGTGTATATTTGGGCCTTTTTTACCTGTTCCAGGAGAACGCTTATGAGAGGCAAGGGGTACCGGTTTTTTATGGTTATCGCGTTCAAGGCCCTAAAGTCCACGCAGGCCCTCAATTCGCCATTTGCTTTCGGGATGAAAAAGAGAGGCGATGCGGCAGGGGATTTCGACGGCCTGATGAACCCCAGCCCTAGTAACTTATCCAAATATCCCCGTAGATGTACATTTTCGGGTTCTGTGAGCGCATACAGTCTGCCGCTTGGAACGCTAGCCCCGGAACCAGGTCGATTTGGCAGTCGAACGGTCTATGTGGAGGGAGCACCTCCGCTCGGATTTCATCGAAGACGTCCCCGAAACTGTGATACACTCTGGGCAGCTTTACGGCCTTTTCTGCTGCCGTGGCGACCGTGTGCCCTTCGCCTACCTCACCTACGTGGGGGTCCTGCCGCATGCCGCACCATTGTTCACAAAACGGGGAAGTCATCTCAATGGGATTCGTAGGCCAATCCACCGTTGGGTTATGTTTTTGGAGCCAGGGTAGACCCAATATGACCCCGTACTGCGGGGCTCTGATTATGCTAAAATCGATACGTTCGTTATGCAGTTTTCCGAACCTCACCGGTACTTCTCCTGTGTGCTGTCCGATAGGTCCGGTCACCAGACTTCTCCCATCCACTGCATACACCTCCTCTGGTATCTGTTTGGGAAGGAGAGTGAGACCCAGTCTCCGTGCTTCATTGTAGTCCATGAACATGCCCGTGGCTCCTGAATCAACCATGGCTACCACAGGTATCCACTGGTCCTGCACTCCTACGTGTAAGGTAATAAACAAATGTCTTCGCCCTTTTTGATTCGGGCTCAACATGGAAGGGATGTGGGTGTGACTCCAAGATGCCCCTTCCCTAGACCCGGAGTCCCTCAGTTTTCCGCCGGTGCGTCCACCACTGCTGTCACCGTTTTGTTCGCTCGGTATCGTGAGGTCTTTGGCTTGGCTGGACACTCGCGTACATAGTGCCCCTTTTTTCCGCAGTAAAGGCAAAGGCCTTGCTTGCGGCGTGATTCTTTTTCAGTGGCTGTAAGGCTCGCCCTTATAGCTCCTATGTCCATGGGTTCTGTCCTGGTGGAGGAGTTGGTCTCAGGGCCACCCATCGAAACATACGATGGCAGCGCTTTCCCTTTCCTCTTGTGATCGCCCTTTCTTTCGTTCAATCTATGGTCCAGCCGTAGCACCAGGTTGATCAAGCCCTCACATGTCTTGGGTTGGGGGTCGATTTGTGCTACCACATCTTTGAGCTCTTCGCTCAAGCCCTGGTGAAACAGCGCGGTTTGTTTGGCTATGGGCCACTTGGTTTCGGCCACTAACCGTCGAAAAGCATTAAGGTACTGCACCAGATCATTGTTGCCTTGCCTCAGCTCCAACACCTCTCGATCGGCAGTATACGAGTCCGCCCTTCGATCAAACACCTTCAAGAATTCCTCGCGGAAGGCTCCCCAATCACATAGGATAGGGTCGTCCCTGCTCACCAGTGGGACTGCCCATTGCGCCGCGTTCCCAGCAAGATACGAGATCAGAAAGGCCACTCTGGCTTGGCTGGTCGGAAAGGCCTTTGGTTTGCAGGACAGATGCAGTGCTACTTGAGTGAGGAATACCTGCACTGTGTTGGGGTCTCCGCTGTACCTCTCTGGTGTCGCCAAAGGAATGGCTACGGGCATCTCTACCACAACCGCAGGAGCCGTGGCCGTATGAGAGGCATCCGCCTGTAGCGGATCGTTCTGCAGAGCGTCCAGTCTAGCCTTAACGTCTGCTGTTTCCTTTCTGGAAGCGGTGAGCTCGATTTGCATCGCGGCTAAGACGGCCAACACATCCTCAATCGTGGCCATGTCGTTCGCCCAACCAGGAGATGTATCCATTTGACTAGCATTCATTTTTATGACTGTGATCCATGTGGCTAGCTTCTTTAAATGCTGAATGCAGTTCTCTTATAGGAAGACTTGATCAAGGCGCATTTCTGATCTTCTCAATTCCAACAGCTGCACCCATCCCTTCAAACAACCATGATATAAACATCCGGATAGGTTCTGCATGTATTGACTCATGATCACTTGGAGTACATAGATAAGTTACAAAAATATGCAATGGTAATTGCTAGACGTTATGAATGCAAGGGCCAAGTCCCTTCTCACTAGCTGAAACTTCAGCTGTCACTAGGCTGTATATACTTATTTGTTCTTCTGGTACGGACGTGATCACGGACAAATCAACATCTATTAGCTCACTACAGAAGGCCAGAATCTGCATAAAAATAAATAAATAAATACATTTGCAGTTCTTACAGGACAGCTGTCACGATATTTCTTCAGACTTGTATGGATTTTCATATATTTTAGAGTACCTTTTGCTTTGCAACGCACTAGTCTGGGAAGATCTCCATCAAATATTAAATAAACTTTTAACAGAGCTCAAAAACCTTTTTGAGACTTTCTAGAGCTCTTGATTATGATTCCAAGCATCTGCATGCTTACACGGATTTTAATAGTGACCCACATCCTCCTAGACAAAACTTTGCATTTGGCTAACTCTCCCTTTTGTTTGATACAAATTGTACTCCTTTTGCACAGGATGTGATAGTTTCAAAAATGTAGTAAGACATTGCAAGTTAAACCACTTCTAAGATCGTAGCTGTGGCATACTGAAGCTCTGTCGTCGTAAGGTACTACAACAGAATAAGCCATTAACCTGTCTTGACCATTCTCTTGTTGTGACAACACTACTTGACCCTTATGTCTTTCTTTACAGTTCTTGAATACTGATGGTGGCTCCAATTCACCCTTTCCATTGACTGTTCCCAAGATGCTGTGTGTTGTCTCTTCTGCCTGTGAAGTCTCTCTATTTCTCCTCATTTCCATTTACTGCTCCTTCTCTAGTCTCAGACCTAGTCTTCTCTTACTTTAACTGCCACCTTCTCAAAGCTCATCATTCCTCTGAAGTCTATCTCTCTCTCTCTTTTCCAGCATTTCTTACATCTCTGCACAGGTCTGCTTTCTTACACTTTTTGCTTAGTAACAGTCTCAATTACTTTTCCGCTCTCTCTGTCCCAGACTTAAATCTTTCCATCCACCTTTCCTTTAGTACTCATGTCTGCTTTTGTAGCCTTTTGTGGTAACTCTCTCCACTCTTTCTGGCTCCATGCAGCCTGCGCCACACATCATGTTAACCCAACAAAGCAACTCTTTAAGAAACATAACTTTTGTTCTTTAATCAACAACTGCACCCGTGTGGTTAGGAAGAAACAAAGATTCTATGATGAGAGCTATTTCACGGAATAACCTAGCACATAACTTAGTTATGGATACCCTACGTTGTGCTCAGACAGCGCTTAACCGAAAGTCAACAATACTGCTTAACATTCAGTATTTTTTTCATTCTTTGAAAGCAGTATTAATTCCAGCACGAGCTTGACATCTGAACGCACAAGTACGTAGTAATAAATTGATATACAGCACTACACCACAGTCTATCATATCTAAGCAATCAAATATTTTACTATTACCCAATGTACAGTACTCAATTTCCCTACCACGAAAGTATGGAGCCCTGCTTTCCAAGATGGTAGCTTATGGCCTCCAGAACATGCATTTGTAAGTGGCGAAAATTCAGTACATTGGGCATATACTCCTGAGATGGTATCTATAACATTACTTATTTTTTATTTTAAATTAAGCAAGCACAGTTGGCATGTTTGGCCACAGTTAGATTTATGGCTAGACTAATAAGGGTTGCCTAAATACCTCTGTAACAGGCAGATAAGTGGAAAAGAACTACATGATTAGTTCTCGTCAAAGACTCGTAGCTGTCCTTTAATTCATGGGGTTAACCTTTTGCAAGCCTTCGTTTTCCAGATGTATGGTTAAACATATCTGAGGCAGTAGCAAAATCCCAGCTACTGAATGCAGCATTTCAGGTATGCTTCTTGGACAGAATGCACCCACCACAAGTCCCACGACAGATGCAGTACATGATTTTGTAAGTGGACTTTTTCAACAGCAGGCTACTCGCCTCTGCTGGAGTCAGGGTCCACCAAAAGTGCCACTTCTTTTAACATGGGTGACTTCCACTGCAATGACAAGACTAAAGATTAAGGACAGCTATTTTTATTTTCGTGGGATGCAAAATAAATTCCAGGTGCTCCAGAATGGAGGATACCTACCGACTCTCCTTGGTAAATCTGTATAGTCAGCTATCAATGGAACCTGTCACCTACCATAGAATGTAAGATGAGTGTAATAAGATGGAAGTGTATCAAGGGTTGGGAGATACAGGGGTGTAGGTTCGATACTGTATGCATATCCCCAAGTAGAGGGTTGCAATAATAAATAGCTCCGGTATTGATGGCACTGCATCCCATCTTTCCTCCACTAATAAAACCTCTTAGTTTTCCCTGACTAGGCCATTTCAGCCATGTTGTTTTGTGTCTGCTTCCAACTCACACTAGAACCGGAGTAGATTATTTGCGCTTACCCGACAGGTTCAGTCCACTTTGGACACCCTTTGGCCTGGAAGAAAGCATCACCTTCTCTAAGATTGTGACCAATGGCATGATCAGTGCAACACCGGAACAAAGGAGTTATGGTTCAGTGCCCATCCACCGTCATCAACTCTGGCAAAAGAGGACAACACTTCAACAAGTGCTCGACTGGCAAAAAGACAACTTGAACTAAACCTATTAATCCTAATGGCGTTATAGGACATCTGCCATCCCTATGGGATCAAACTGAACAATATGGGTTGATTGCTTCCAAGAGACCAAACTGAATTTGAAGCCTGATGCACTTCAACCCGATTTCAACTTCCTCCTAAAATTCAAATCTTGCAGCATATCTGTATGAATGGTTGGGTTCACCACCACAACAGCTACTATGTTCAGGATACAAGTCTGCCTTGCGTTTGTAGGATTGCTTATTGATTTGGATGCTTGACACGGAAACATACAGTGATTTGAAGATCACAAGTCTCAATCCAGATAAGAAGCTGTGGCAGCTACCTTTTAACGCCAGAGAGTGCTCCCTCTTCCAAGAAATCTTGCATATACCCTGATGTTCAAAATGACCCTGACAAGGACAAAGAGGTCAAATAGAGGTTCTTACAGGGTTCTGAACTGAAAGACAAACACCTGAAGACCAAGGTAAGTGCCTTCCCCCTCGCCTTGCCGGTCCCAGTTCGGGGTCGTGTTCAAGCAGTGGTGGTTTTCGTAAGGCGAAGCACTTATAAAGTGCAATGTGCTGCCAGAGATGAGTGTGGCCCACTCTCCATATACCTCAGATTAAAGGGTCCCACTCATCACTTTCATGTAAGGTAAGTGCTTTGGGTCTTTAGAGCGAAATATTTATTTTGTCAACGTGTAAACACTACGTTCAGTTGAAGTTGGGTACTTGCCTCCTACTGCTTGGACTGGAGACCCTCTGCATTGCAGATGTCATCCTATGTGTGTCTCCATGTGCTGAAGTGTGAAATCTATTTCTCATTTTGACTTTCAAGTGAAAAACAAAACGTGGTACCTCCCACTGTGCAGTACGTATCTTCTCATTTAAGTGCATCTTCCTAGATCATCTATTGGGAAAGACACTGTATTCCCGCCATGCAAAAGCAATAAACTACGGTTACAGCAGGCGGGAGCTGTCAAAGCACTCCCGCCTGCTGGAAGCGGAGGTTTCATCTCTTTCCCCGCCCGCCAAAGTCTCAGAAAAGTTTAAGAAACACTTACAGTCATGGGAGGATGTCACCAGCGATGTCACTGACCATGTCATGAGTGATGTGATATGGGAGGTCATAAGCAATGCATTGCGGGGGCGTAAGTTATAGTTATCTCAGGTAACCATAGCTGCTGGATTTCACTGGTTTTGTACGAATAAAATCCCAGCCCAACTATAACGTCCCTGTATCCATTGCCTTTTTCAGTGAATTTCTAAATTCAATTTTCTAACTATAACGTCCCTGTAACCTTTCATTTTTTTCAGTGAATTTCGAATGTTTTTTACTGCTATTTCCTAACTACAACATCCCTGTAACCTTTGAGTTTTTTTTGTGAATTTCAAAGTTTTTTTTAATTGTATTTCCTAACTTTAACTTGTAACCTTTGAGAGTGGGTGTGTGAGTAGCTGTATGGCTGTGTGAGTGGCTGTATGGGTCGGTGAATGGGTGTGTGAGTGCCTGTATGGGTCAGTGAGTGGGCATGGCTTAATGGGTCTGTGAATGGGTGTGTATGAGTGGGTAGTTTTGAGGGTGTGTGAGTGGATTTGTAAGTCAGTGAGTGTGTGAGTGGCTGTATGGATCTGTGAGTGAGTGTGTTAGAAACTGTGGTGTGGGAGTGGTTTTGTGAGTGCCTGTATGGGTGTGTTTATGAGTGTCTGTATGGGTGTGTGTGTATGTGAGTGGCTGTATGGATCTGTGAGTGAATGTATGTATGGGTGTGTGACTGGGTATGTGAGTGACTGTGTATCTCTAGTTGGGTTTGTGAGTGGATGTGAGAGTGGCAAAATGGGTATGTGTGAGTGGTGGGTGTCTGAATGTGTGTCGGTGTCAGAGTGATTCTTTGGGTGTCTGAGTGGATGCATCAGTGTCTGTATGGGTATGTGAGTGGCCGTGTGGGTCTGTGAGTGTGCATGAAAGTGGCTGAATGGGTTGTGAGAGGGTGTCCGAGTGTCTGTGTGGTTGTGTCAGTAGCTTTGCAAGTGACTGGGCCAGAACTAAACCTCACTTGCCCCCTTATCCAACAAGAGTCCACAGTTTTGCAGAAAATGTCTACCCGACTGGAGTACTTTGTATTGGCTAATTATCAAGGGCTACCTCATTGGGTAAATGCATATGATTAGCACAGTGTCATCCACAAGAGGCACTGTGCTAATATTATACTTAAAGACTTTGCTGTAGAAATGGCAAAAGATTATGGCCCTTTCTGTCTCGGCGTGGATGGCAATGTGTTAATTCTATGCTTAAAAACTTGATAGAAACTTAGACATTTGAGGATTCATAGCTAGCTGGTGTTGTACAGTGCACTATACTACTAGAGCTGCTCTCCACCCAAATTTGGGAACTACCCAGAGTTCTCTGTTTCATATACATATGATTTCCTGTGTTTCCCCTCTATTTGTTTGCACTAAAATCCCAGAGAGGCACAGAAAGGCAGGACTCACACCAACAAATCCATGGCAAGTCGTAGTTGTTTAAGCGATCATAGTTTTATTTTTCTTCTGTTATTTCTGCATTATTCTCCATTTAAAACGTGCAAAGTGCATCAGAAAAAAAACGACCAAATTTTTTATATATATATATATATATATAAATATATATACGTACATACATACACACACACACACACATACATACAGTTGAAGAAAACAAACTACAACACTTATAATGTATTTGGTTGTTGTACAAAAGCCCAGCTCTTGAAAAGTATCCATAATAATAAGGAGCGACAATTACATCCACCTGTAAGCCAATTGTTAAACGATTTTCATCGCGCTCACTGGGGCTGTCTGTCATGGGAACCACAGTCCTCTTTGCAAGAAGTTTGTAAGCCTATTCCCTTAATGGAACATTAATATGAGAGGTACCTTTCACCACCCACAGACTCTCTGATCACAAGACTAAAGTGGAAGATTGCACAATACCATCACACTCTGTTGATATACATATCCCTCCTAAAAAAATAACACTTTGCCGCTGGATTCAAGCTAGCCTGGCTGATGAGGGTTATGAACCCGAAACCGGTCCCAGGATGCTTGTTTCCGGTCCAGGGAAGACATGGCTTGGTAGTTCGGGCTGGACTGTTCCCATGAGGCACAGGGCCAGACTGATTTGCATATGGCCATGTCTGAACTGGGGTGGTGGAGTGAGCTAAAGAATGATGATGGATTAAACCCAGATCAGTTGACTGGGGGTGAGTGTTTGATTTGCTCAAACGCTCCGTCGATTATCCCCTTTGGTATCGCTTAGCTTATAACAACACGTGTAATTTAATTAAGCCTATGGCACTGTTTAAAAATAAACAATGCATTGCATGAACTACTATGTTGTCGAACAGGATAATACAGGGTATTATTTAAATGCCTGTTGGTGCCAATAGACTTGTTTGCTTTACAAACACCTCCACATTCTTGTTCCAGGAGTTTTCAAAGTGGAAATCAGGATGCATCGTGTACAACATGCATTGAATCCAGAAGAACTAATGCATGTCCCTGCAAACTAACAAGTATCATGACTTGATACATTGGCTTTTTGGCATAAAACATAGAATTCGCAAAGTCCCATTCAGGGCCCTGGGATAATCAAGCACCAGGAATAGTAGGGGAAAATCAGTAACCAAATTCAGAGAGAGCTGGGGCCAACATAGGAATCTTTGTGGTGGGAGAGCAAAGCAAAGGTGGGGACTGACACACCCAGGCTGTTCTTTAGGCAGAGGAATAGTAGACTTGACAGTTCATGAAGTGAAGATCATTACTGGCTAGTCAGTGTAACTTTACCTGTAGAAAGTAAGGCTAGTTCAAGAACAGTGACAGCTGGAGACTAGAAGTGAAGGTGTAGCAGCATAAAGTGCAGGGATTAGGGGTAGGGTGGAGGAGTCCCTTATTCACAGACAGAATTAATCTATTTATACTTATGTGGAAGTGGTTGGGCCCCTCTACACTTCAGAGAGGCTTGGACTCCCCCCTTTGATGTCTCCATTCCACCTAGGGAGGCATCTGCGAGAGGCTGTGGTCCTCACAGTGGCATTGCCCCTAGAGGATTAAGGTCCGTAGCTTTGCGCATTACTATGGTGCTGGTATGATGACCCAAAGCTGCTACTGTCTACAAACACTAACAATTTTTTCAGTTAATGCCTCCGTGTTTATATTGAAAACAATTGTATGTTGCAAGCGCTATCATCGGAGGGTTCCAGGTAGTGGTGCTGTGAGGTTTGTGGTAGACAGGCTAGGGCTTTCAGATTTTGTTGGGTCGCAACCTATCAGGCAGTGCAGCTGTGTGGTATGCAAAAGACATCTTGTTCAGAAAGTTGCCCTGAAAATGCGTTCTGCCCATCCCTTGCCAATGGCTTTGAGGTTTATAACTCACGTTTTCTGCCTTCCCATTAGCTGGCTTTATTTGCTTTAGACTGTCCAGCTTGAGTTTGTACCGCCCTATGCGAAACTTGTTTTATGTGATAAACAGGCCTGTAAATCTTGTGTTTTTATCTTGTCACATTTGCTGGGCATTCAAAGACCGAAGGCGCTTGTTAGGTCTTGTCTAGGCAGCGCTTGCGCCGTCTCTTCGAGCCATGCTGCATTCAGGCATGGACTTTACTCTCCGCCCGTTTTTCCGTCCATCTTTTCAATTGGGTCTGCTTACTGTCCTTTGTAAATAATGGCTTTTGATTTGTGAATAGGCTTAGTAGTGCCTCCTTAGTACCTCCCTGTATTCTGTTGCTCCCCCCTTATGAGGACAGCCCCTTTTACATGCGTCCTTACTCTCTAGGTTTCATTAACAGTTAGTGAGCACTATTTAGTTAATTAATGTCTTGCAGAAGCAAGCACGACATGCTGTTCGGCTTTTGCAACACGCCCTGGTTTGTAGTTGCTGTACGAGGCACGACATGCTATCCCACATCTGCAACCTGTGACGCTGCAGAGGTAAATTGTATTAAAATCTGCTAGAATGTAAACTGCATTTCTTTTCCATGTATTTATTTTTGTAGCAATCGCGGCACGCCGCGCTTTAGTTTTTAACATCTGAAGATAAAGCGCAGCCTGCCACCATTGCTACAAAAGTCAATAAATAGTAAAAATAAGGCAGGGGGATGCTGCATTTCTTTTCTTCATTTATTTACTTTTGTAGCAATCAAGGCAAGCCGCACTTCAGTTTTAAACATCTTAAGATAAAGTGTGGCGTGCATCGATTGCTACAAAAGTGAATAAATAGAAAAAAAAAATGACTGTGCACAACTTTTTTCTATTTAATTACTTTTGTAGCAATGGCGGCACGCCGTGCTTTAGCTTTGAACATTAGAAGCTAAAGCGCAGCATGTCGCGATTGCTACAAAACTAAATAAACAGGAAAAAAAGGCGGACGGCCACTGCATTTCTTTTTCAGTTATTTACTTTTGTAGCAATGACGGCACGCCGCACTTTAAACATACGAAGCTAAAGTACAGTGTTAGTCTCTTGCTTCGATACACTCAAGATGCACAAAATGATCTTCAAATGGTTCCCCACCAACACTCGCAGAACCGCCACCCAAGTCCTCATCACTAGTAGGCTGGACCACAGCTACTCAATCTATACTGGAATTCACACTCAACTAGCCAGAAGACTTCAGATCATACAAAACTCAGTGGTCAGGCTCACCCTGAACCTCCCTCCTTGCATTCATATAACCCCACACCTCAAAGAGCTCCACTGCTCCTAATCCACAAAACAGCACTCTTCAAAGTCATCCTGCACACATGCAAAAACTTACACAACATTGGCCCCATGTACCTCAAAAACTGACTAGACTTCCACAAACCAACCAAACACTTAAGTTCAGCTGGACTTCTACTTGCAATCACACTCCACATACACTGAACCAAGTCCTGCAGTCGTACCTTCTCCTACCTCGCTCCTAAACCCTGGAACAACCTGCTCTGCACATCAGAGCCGCCTCCTCAGAATTTTGCACAAACTTAAGTCCTGGCTCTTTGCCTAGCACCGACCCTGGTTCAGCCCACACAGCTACTGCCTGACCCTGGTTCAGCCCACACAGCTACTGCTTCAGCATCAGGGTACCCTCTCGCAGAGTTGTGCGCTATACAAATACACATAACATAACATAACAGATGCTGCATTTAAAATTAAGTTGTAAAGACAGATAAATTAGTCTCTTGGTGCAAATCCGGCTCCTTTTGGAACGAGTAGGGGCTCGAGAATGCGGTGTCAGAGTGGGAGCTGTGACAGTCAGCTGGCGCCATGGCTGCTTCTGCCAATCTTCAAAATAGGGCGCTACCAGTGACCATAGAATATGTTCGTTTCTAAAATAGAGAGAACCACAAGCTAAAAAAATAAAAAAATAACAGTAAAGGTATAGATACAACTTAAGATAATGGAGATGGGTGACTTGCCAAATATAAATCGTCCAAGAGAAGTTAATAACAGGGAACGTAACAGGCATCGTAATATGCAACACATCTACCAGCACATGGAAGTAGGAACAGAGCACGCTAACTAACATTAGTGGGCAGGCCCTAACAATCAGAAGCGAAGGACTACTACATGGCACAAACTAGAAATGTTTTTTTAATTCGGTGTTTTTCTGTGTGAACAGGACAGCACTTTGCTGTATATAACATGCTTCCGCACGATATATGATGCAAATTAATCAGCTTACTTCCATGACATATCAACAGGCCAAACTATTGCTCCACATAGGGGCGCCACACACACGCCCACCCAAATCAAAACAACTCCCAGATTTTACCAATCACTTCCTGGATCCGACTCCAATGTATATGGTGTGGAATACAGAAACAAATGCATCGGCTCACGCGAGGCTCCTCTTTCCTTACTGCCACACTATAGGCATGTTCAAACTAAACTGGCTACGGCTTCTTCCACACTCCTTGCGCGTCCGCTCCCTCACAAGCAGTTCCAAATGACCTCACCCTGTTTTATTGCGTCGTCTCCTACGCCAGAGCCCCCTACTGTGCGCTGTCTAACGCAACAATATATTTGCTGGAGGCTAATTCCCTGCGTCGAACGGTACCGAAGAAAACTGGATCTCCCCCGGGCTGGGCTGTCAGATCGCTACCTTCGCAAACAGCAGCAACGCGGCGATGTGACTTGTCTCTTCCTGAAAACTGAAGCTGCAAAGTTCAGCCACCCCAGCAGTTTTGGAAATGACAGCCCACGCCAACCCGGAAGCGATGGACCGGCCGCACGCAAACCCAACTCTATGTTACTTTCTGAGACTGCGCGTGAAAATTAGCACGGCGAAGAATTGGCAGCTGCCGGGTCAACTAAAGGTAATTCCTCGGCGACTGTGTTGCACTTCCTGGACACAGCTTTCTCTTTTTAACCAATTGCAGCTTTCTCCGAGGCTGCGTGGCTGCCAAGCCTTTAGTATGGTCATTTTAGCTGTCAGTAAACGACAGCTAGCTTTCCGATTGGCTGTCCAATGTTTTACTGTTTGATGTACCTCAGACTCGAAATCAAGATAGAGGCAAAGACATTCTGATTTGAAGACCCTTTTCCAGAAAACCCAAGGTAAGTTCCAAGCTAGTAAAACACCCCTGGTTCGTGAGGGTAAATACTAACGTCCATTTCATAGCAACAGTGCTTAGGGTGAGCAGATTTCCAAAAACAGGAACCCGTCAGTAGTTCAAGTAGGGCTACATATTGTCAACTTTCACGGACGCAGAAAGACTCCACTGAATGTATAATAATAGCCGCCTGGTTTGACGAGAGCTGTCAACGTAATCCTTGACAAACGTGGGTTATTCAAGGATTCCTAGTTTTTATTCCATTCCATTCTGGTAGTTGTAGTCCTGTTGTTATAATGGTAAAAACAAGAGTAGAATGACAAGAATGCAATAGAAAAATTTGGGGGGGGGGGGGGGAGACACGCTTATGTATGCCAAAAGAAAACATCAGACTCAATTGGACAAAACTCTGTTAAATACTATCACGTGAAGTAATGTCCAGTTACATAAACCACTTGTCTCCTCTCTCCCATGCTGTCATGGGATGATGAAGACCAGGGACAGGCAGGTGAGCTAGGGCCCCTGTCTGAGGGTCTTCATATTCAGTGAATCATTTCCTTACGACAGAACTCTCAAGTTTTCCATGTCTGAATAACTCACTATTAGCAATAGGTCTTTGCTTTGCATTCTGATATATGTAGATCTTTGTTTCCCTTTCTAAATCAAAAGTATAAGTATGCCTGAACATTGCACACTGTTTATATAGCATTTTAGTGCAATTAGCTTTGCTTTTGGTGTGCTCTGAAGGAGTATCATCTGGCCAGAGGTACAAACATCCGATAAGTGAGCTGCCTCCTTTTGAAGGGAGTGACTCTGGTCCAAAATAGTTTTTTCATTCTCCTGTTGTAGGACGCTGGCTTTGTATATACTGTACCAAAATGAGGTATAATGTGCACAGAGTCCAGGGAATCCCCAGAGGTATAGCAAAAGCTAAATTAGGTAAGTACTAACTACGCTCTTTATGGTAGTGTGGACGAACAGTTAGGCTTATCTAGAGGGTGTTAAGCATTTGTACTATTCACTCAGCCAAGGACTAATACACACACTCAGAAACAGAATCCAGACCAATTGGGTAAGTATAAAAAAGGTATACTTATTGTAGGAGAGTGGAATCTGACTAATGGTTGCCCCCAACTTTTTGCCTGGTATTGGAATGGTTTTTGACTAGTCTGGCTGGGATCCTGCTATCAGGACCCCAGCCTATCTGCTTTCTCCCTAAAACTGATGTGAGTACTCTAGGTACAAACCTAATTGGATGCTGGGCATGCCCTACCAGTCCCTTGTAGATGGTACCCTAGGTACCCAGGGCATGGGTCCCCCAGTAGGCCTACCAGGGCTGCAGCACTTATTGTGCCACCCTGGGACAGCCATACAAACTGACACCACCAGACCACTACTGTAGTCTGGGTAAGGTGGTGCTAGCACCCCTTACAGGGATATAGATACCCTATATCCCACCCCATTACAACACATGTACTCTCATAGGTCACCCCCCATAGCAGGCCTTGCTAATCCTACAGGGCAGGGTGCTGAGGTATGTGTGAGGGGGGACCCCTACATGAGTAGGGCCTCTCTGCAACCTTCGTAAAATCGTTACTGGGTTGTTTGTAGTGTAGCAATACCATATACTCTTAACCGCATTATAAGTCTATCGCGATAACTCGAGAATGGCTACACAGAACCATATCGTGTTTGGTGTCAAACATGTAGGAATCATACCCCCAGTCCAGCCATGGGCATGAGGGTACGATTCCCCCCTGCTAGAGGGGCGATATGGGAAAAGCGGTAGAATTTAGACACCAATTTAAAAGTGCACAAGTTTCACAAAATGGCTACTGCCCGCCACCTACACGACCCTGGCTGGCTGTTGCTGGGGAAAACCCCAGCCTCGCCAGCTGGACAATAGGGCTCCTGTGGCAGGGAGGTGCTAGCATCTCCCCAGACAGGATAATGTGGATTGGAACAGGGTGGGTGCACCAAATGTCCTTTCAGAGTTGCACGTAGGCAGCTGCAGAGACCTAATTCTGCATACACCGCTTGGAACGTGGCCCCAGAGCCTCAGATTAATCTTGAACTTTACAGTCTTGACCTTCAACTTGCTGCTGCCCAGCTGACGGAAGAAATCTCCCTTGGGATAAAGGAGTTATCCCCCTGCTTGGCAGGCACTTGAAACACTGCAAGTGACCTGGTTGGAACTTCGCTGCTCCGACGGACTTCGACGAATTCCAGTACCCTGGAGGTGGGTTTCCAGCGCATCCCAGAGGCCAGTGAGTGTGCTCAACGAGTTTGGGCACCGTGGACCGCGTGAGTGCCGAGATCCCCAATACCCCAGGACACCGGCCACCTCTTGCATAGCACACGACCCTGACCAGTGGGGAAGTTGTGCTTTGGCCCGTTTTCGAGCCAACCACTCTACAGCAATTGTGCCAAAGACCAGCGCCCTAGCCCCCTCCGGTGGCCCGTGGGTGCCCTTTTACGCACGCCAAATTGCCGCCTCCCGCGGTCCCTTGTCTCTCGACTTGTGGGCCCTAGCGGAGGTCTATTTCTACAAACAAGAGTTCCCCTGGTTGCTCCAGGCCTACTCTACAGTCTCTCCAAAGGAGACCTCTCCCAGACCTCGTGGGTCTGCACTGTAGCTGATTTGTTTATTCTTCGTGGGTTGCGGTTGCCAAGGCTTAGTGGATCCAATCCGGACACTAACACCGCAGCGACCCTCATCCGACGCGGGACAGTCGCCCTCCGGAAGCTGGCCTTCCTTGAAGCCTCCCGGAGCCTGTGGCTGCAGATCCAAGCGACAGCACCTCTCACCTGAAGCACCCGACATCGAAAGGCTCCTTGCTTTGAGCCTCCTGGTCACTGTGCCGTGACCCAGACTCTGTCCCCTCTGCTTTCAGGTTCTTCTCGACAATCTTCACATCTTTGATCTTCACGGCATCATCAACGCTTTTGGCTAGCAGCACTTTTGAACATTTTCCTATAGAAAATCAGCCTGCGACCCGACACCAGAATCGACCTATGCACCCGGCTTCCCTGGGGCAGGTAACAGTGGTAACACGGTACTCTCGTGGTAGTGGGCTCCTCAAAAGCTTAAGTCTAAAGATTTAACTTTGTACTCCTGCTAGAAGTGACTTTAATCTGTGTAATTTAAACCGCGACATTCTTCATAGGCTAACATTGAGATCCCGATAGCAGCTCTTTGCACTGCACGTGTCTCCCGTGGGTCCCCTTCCTCATAACTGTGGGTGGATTCTGAAGGGGCAAGCGATCCTGAATGCCCTAGGCATTGCCTGTAGAATTGTCGTGGTTCTTATACCACTTTTTTGATATATGGTTTGGTCCCCCCCTGGGGCCCATTGATTTCTGTGCTATCTATTGTGTTTATAAATGCTTGTTTGAAGTGTAACTTGGCCACTAGTCTCATAAAGCGACTGTGAGATTCTGTCTAGAATAAATACATATATTTTATATATATACCTGTGTGGGCTACTCTTTCATTTGGTTATTCAAGAGGTTATTATGGTAAAACAGTAAGCTTAACACTCCTTCAAGACTTAGCCTGAAGGCTGCTCTCCACAGCTACCACTAGGATAGCTTTCTTTAAAGGTTGTCTTAAACCTATCATCAATAAGAGTCGAATTGGACTGGTGCAAGGTGGCCACTATAACTAGTGACCAGCATATGCCAGGCCAACTTCTCACACTTATGTTTTATTTTTAGAACAAAGCTCGACTTGGCACAGGTAAGTAAAATACACTTCTTTAATGCAAGACTGTTCAAGGAAATGCAGTTGTGGTTGAATTTGAAGTTGTTACAGGTTTGTATTACTTTGAAATGCAGTTTGAATTACACAGTAATTGCTTTCAGATTACTTTTTGATTACTTTGAGTACTGGGGTTGGTATGCCTAGATACCACATCGTATGTTCATGCAGTATAAGGTAAGTATGACTTTTTATACTTTGCAATTGAGTTCACTTTTCTCCATACATTCATTAACAGTTCCACACAGCACATTCGTAGGCAGAAAATCTAATAACAGTTCCTATGGGAGAAAAATGGTTATCAGTTTTAAAGGTAAGTACTCAACTTACCAGGGCAAATTTTGGGGGTTAGGACCAAGGTTGCCCAAGGTCTAGATTGGCACTCAAGTTGCACCACCAGCGGCACTGGGGTATCCGGGTGCAGAGTGCAGGGGCTGAATGTTAGCCAGTGGGGCTAAGGGGGCCTCCGGTTAGGGACTGCTGACGAGCAGGCCACTCTGGCGTGGGAGCAAAGCTCCTGGGGTTAAGGTCCGCACTTCAGGGGCCAATGACCAGCACAGGAGCTGCACCACCAGCGGCACTGGCACGGCAGGGTGCAAGTCGGACATCCGAGACCCTGTGTTTTTTAATGGAGACCTTTAGTTTCGAAAAGATGCTGCAAACTCAGGCAGTGAGGCTTCCTGAAGGCGACCACTGGATGGAGAGGTATGTTGGGATCTTGGGGATGCCTGGACACTGTCGGGAGGGCCACCCAAGGCCGTGGGGCATTGGGTGCCAGGGTGTCTTCTGGCGTCTGGTTTTCTTACCAGCTCCGGTCGCGGTTGGGGGCCTGAGGGAGGTCAGAGATCACCAGATCCCAGGTCAGGATCGCTGGGGAGACCTCCATGGGTGTTGGGCCACTTGAACTTGGGTCGTGGGTGTCCGGTGCAGAGTGGTGCAGAATCGGGGGGACAGCGGTATCTGGATTCTGGAGGTGAGTCTTTGGTTGATCAAATCCGGTTCCCATGGAATACAGAGTCTGTGGGAAGGTCGCAGGGCAGGTCCTCTGGACTCTGAGGGTTGCTGGCTGCTGGACTCGCCAGGGTTCTTGCTGTAGTCTGGTTGCAGAAAGGAAAGGCTGGTAGGGCTGGGGCAAAGGCAGTTGTTGTCCTCTTCTCCTTCCTGGGTCAGCATGGCTCTTCGGTCCATCCTCGAATCTGAGTATGCAAGGTTCAAGCTTACCTTTAATTACTAAATTTAGGGGCATTAAAAGGGTGTACAGGTTGAGACCAATGGGTACCTTCCTTGGGGTGGGTACAGCCCCTAATATGCCACCCTCCAGTGGGAGGGGGCATGAGCCTTTTCCTGGTTCATGATGGAGGGGATTGAGATGTGTGCTTCACCTCGCCTGCCCCACCTTAGGGGTGGGGTTGGCAAAGGTGGGCACACCTCTCTTGCTAGTTCGTATTTCTTGCCGATTCTCTCACCTAAAGTGGGGCCAGAACTGGTGGGAGCCAGTTGCTGGGGACAGCAATGGCAGGGACAGCATCCAAAGGCAGCAGGCCTTTAAAGCTTCCTCTTTCGTGGACCCAGCCCATCCTGGGGAGGAGGCATGACAGCTCTGCCCAGTATGGGCTTTGTTTCTGGACCCAGAGAGGGGAAACCTGTCTGGTGGTGGCAAATGGCGGGCAGCCATTCAGGAACCACACCAAGGATGGTTTATTTTCCGGGGCATCTCTAAGATTTCCTCTTAGTGCATTTTACATTAAATCCCACTCTGGAATCGGTGTGGGTTTAATGTGCTGAGAAGTTTGCTACCAAAGTTCCCATGTTTTACGTAAAGCCATTATGGTGCTGTGGAGTTCGTAATGACCAACTTTCAGACCATATACTCTTTATGGCTTTACTACACTTACAATGGCTAAGAATGGACTTAGACACTAGGGGTACAGGGCTCATGCCTCTGTACCCTCCCCTTAGGGCTAGTGCACCCTGATAGAGGGGCAACTTACCTAGGCCTTGGGCAGTGGATTGCAAGCATAGCAGACAGGGATGTGTGCCATGTCGACTCTTCACTTTTCTCTGCACCAAAACATAAAGCCTGCAGTTTCAGTGTGTGGCGGTTAAGGTGCAGGGACTCTAAGGGTGGCAGAATAGGTGGGGCAGCCCTTAGAGGCCTTCCCTGGTCACAATGCCCTTGGTATCCAGGGTACCTTTTACAAGGGGCTTAGCTGTGACCAGGGATGTGCCAATTATAGATACAAAGGTACAGTCTTGGGAAAGAACACAGGCCTTAGGAACCTGATTAGCCGGGACCCAGGGCACAGCAAGTTAGGTTGCATCCGACGTCAGGCAAAATGTGGGTGGTAACCATGCAAAAAGGGGCACATTCCCACACGTGTAGAATGAAAAATGTCCTAGCTCATGTAAAGGAAAGTTTCAATTCTATTACGGACGCGGAGGCGAGGACTATGCAGTTCTTTCGTCACTTTTTAGTATTCAGCAGATTTAAAGTTCAACAGAAAAAACATAAAACACTATAACTCCTATGAGTCCAGGGAAGAGTGTTCATGACCACCAGTAACCAATACTAATACTGTACGAAAATGGATATAAATCCCTTCTGACGCAGTCCTTCCTCTTCTTAACTGTAGGAAGTTAAGTTCAAGCAGCATCAATCTGCCTAAGAATCAAATCCTATGAATGAAACATAACCGTTAAGTATATACTTCTATTGAATTACAATGTATAACTCAGAACATAAGCAATACAGTAATTTGTTGATTTACACAACATGTGAATAAAACACCATCTCTGTGTTCCTTGATCAGGAAACCCAACATAATATCTTGACATAATACTATACTCTTGGGAAACAAATAAAATAATATTGTTAAAAATATTCACTGTTAATGATAATATACAGTAAACACAGCAACTTTAACATATTAACAGCACAAGGATATGTGATACCTCCTGTTACTCACATTGCCATGGATTAATTAGCCATATACAGGATACAATTTACTCCCTGTAATCCAGACATGTGATAGGGGTAGGCATATTGCAGTATGACATGGGTGGGATAATCCTCACCTCCGTGTCCTTAATAGAATTGAAACTTTCCTTTACGTGAGCTAGGAAATTTTTCATTCTATATCACGGCTGGGGGCGAAGATTATGAATTTTTAAAGGTTACTTACCACCAGAGATGCAACATCATATAGTGGTTTAAAGTAAAAGGTGGACTCTGAGGACCAACCTGGACAGCCTTGGATGCCATAGCCCCCCTGGCCGAGTGGGCCTCAAAAAGGTGAGTATCGATCCCGGCCTCTACCATAATCCATTTTACCCACTTGGAGAAGAAATAGCCTTGAACTGCTTCTTAATACCAATCAACAGTTTTTTCTCACCCGGAGGTCTTACCTCCGCCGTCATTTCCTCAAATACCTTTAGTCATCTTACCACACAGAGCTTAGTAGAACCCTCAAAAGACAGGTAAGTTACTGACCTGGTATTAGTTTTGATCCATTGCGCGATAGTGAAGTATACCACTTCCACAGTGAAAACCCTTGCCATGATGTCCAATGCCCTGATATTGAAAACTGTTTTGCAAGAGATGAGACACAATAACATAGCAAATTTCACGGAAATCTCTTTCCTGGACAGGTACTGATCCTACTAAGAGACGCAGTACCAGATTAACCTCCCATAAGCTTGAATATCTAGTCTCGGGGGGCGTGCCATTCTGATACCGTCTAGCAGTTTACATACCCACGGGTGTTCGTCTACCAGTATATTGTTGATGGGGAGATGCCCCTCTGAAATTGGCAATTTGAAAGAATTCACTGTGCAGTAAGCGAGGCTCGAGCTAGACCGCTCCACAATGAAATTCAAGACGTGTGTAACTTGCAACCCTACGGGATCTAGATGTCTCTTCATACACCAACAAACCCATCTTCTCCAAGCCCACCTGTATCACTTGGCTGTCCCGGGCACCCATGCTTGCTGGACGAGTCTTTGTAGATAATGGGGTAACCCAGTAACCCTCAGAACCTGGGTGATTAAATAGAACTAGAACAGTGGTTCTGTTGGGAATGAAGTAATTTCAGTACACTGCACTAAATGCATATGGTCAATATTCAAGTGTTCATTGAATATAGAAGTATATACAAGTATGTATACACACACACATATATAACAATTTGAAAGACGCAAAAACAATTTTCTTTTTGCTATATTTGAATCCAACAAATATTCCTTAGAAACTTATTATGTACAGGACTAACCAACATAAAACCAAAATGACATTAGACAATTAGTGACTGAACGTGCTTAGTGACACAATGTTTGAACATACATTGACATGTATAGCATACATTTACAATGACGAATACAGTTGAATAAAAATAGTCCAAACTCAGAGGCATAAACCACAACCCGACCACCATAAGCCGACATCCCTATCAATCAGCTCTATCTGTTCTTGGAAGTTAGCTATTTCAGTCAGACATGTGGTGCCGTCGTAACGATCACCCAATATAGGTGCACTCTCGAGGGACGTCCGAATCCGTCAACCATGTCTGACTGAAATAGCTAACTTCGGCTGACATCTCCGTATAGGTGTCCTTAGGATCGTAAATCGTACATTTCCTATTTTCCAGGCTGCCGTATTTTCTTCTTTGTCCTGATGAAGACCCGCTTTAGATGCGTACAAAGCTGCACCTCTTCATAGGGTCGAAACGTCGACATTGCCTGTTCAATCTGTCCATGCAATTCCACCATCAGAATCACTGAATAATATGTGTTGTTGTGGTTTATGCCTCTGAGTTTGGACTATTTTTATTCAACTGTATTCGTCATTGTAAATGTATGCTATACATGTCAATATATGTTCAAACATTGTGTCACTAAGCACGTTCAGTCACTAATTGTCTAATGTCATTTTGGTTTTATGTTGGTTAGTCCTGTACATAATAAGTTTCTAAGGAATATTTGTTGGATTCACATATAGCAAAAAGAAAATTGTTTTTTGCGTCTTTCAAATTGTTATATATGTGTGTGTGTATACATACTTGTATATACTTCTGTATTCAATGAACACTTGAATATTGAGCATATGCATTTAGTGCAGTGTACTGAAATTACTTCATTCCCAACAGAACCACTGTTCTAGTTCTATTCTGCTGGACGAGTCTATCGGCTTTCTCCAAAGAATGCCGTCTTGCCAATGTCGCCTAAAAGTCTCAATGCCATGAGATCGAGGTGACCTTGCAACACCAGAGGATGTGTACGGCAGTTGGGGACCCAAAGGATCCCAGAAAATAATGGAAGCTGTACCGGTTCAATTCATGATAGCTCCAGAAGAGAGGGGAACTAAGCCTGAGATTTCCAGATCGGAGTCGCCAGTGCCAATGAAGCTCCTTGACACCTTACTTAAACCGCCACTCTGGGAATCAGAAGAAACAGTGGGAGCACATAGGCTTGACCTGTTGTCCAGTCCTGCAGGTGGGCATCCACCTTCCAGGCACCCAGGCCTGATCTACTGACATAACGAGGAAAACTGGGCATTCAGTCTGGATACAAACAGGTCCACACAGCAGGGACCCCACCGGTTCAACAGTGCCTGAAAGGTCGCCGGGTCCAGTTGCCAATCGCTGGAATCCATGAAGTGTCTGGAGTTCCAGTCCGCCACTGAGTTCAGAGAGTCTGGAAGATGCTCTGCTGTCACCGAAATTTGACGTTGGAGGCAGAATTGCCAAAAATTCTTGGCTAGTTCTGCTAAAGCTTTCAATGAGGTACCCCCTAACCAATTGATATATTGGGCCACTATCCTATTGTCCATCCGCAGGGTGACACAGCATGAGACCTTGTCAGAGATTGGATCGCAAAGGATCTCGCCAGCAGTTCCAGGTAATTGATATGTAATTTCAACTCTTCCTCCGTCCATCTTCCTCCCATAGTGATTGGACCACATCTGGCACCCAAGCCTTACTGCCGGGCATCCAACTCTAATACCAAGTTTGGGAGGGATCCGAAGATTGCCCGACCATTCCATGCCTCCATATGGTCGATCCACCCATGTAATTCCGTCCTAGCTTCGTCTGTCAGGGACCCCAGTTCCGAGTAGGTGAGGCCCCCCCAGAGGTGAGCCGCTTTCAAACGATGTAATGCCCTGTAATGCAGTGGGCCCTGAACGATGGCTTTGATCAATGACAACAATAAGTCAACTATCCTGGCCAACTGCCTGAGGAAGATCATGTCCCGTCTCAGGACATTGGTCAACTCCTCCTTGATCTTGTTAATCTTCGATACCGGAAGGCTCAGAGTGACTGAGGTGGAATCTATGAGAAACCCCTGGAAATTCATGGATTGCACAGGAGTCAATTCTGATTTATGAAAATTGAGGACGAATCCCAGGTCCTGTAGGAGCGCAATAGTCGTGTTCAAGTGTGACACCAGTTGGGAGTGTTACTGATCCATCAGGAGGATGTCGTCGAGGTATATAACCAGCCTGATGCCCTTCATCCTTAGTGCCTCCGCCACTGGCCTGAGGAGTTTTGTGAAGAACCAAGGTACTGAGGACAGGCCAAAAGGGAGAGAATGGAAATGGGGTCTGGCCCCTCCACTCGAATTGTAGAAAACTACGATGAGGGGGAAAATAGGAACCGTGAGTTACGCGTCCTTGAGATTTAGATGTGTCAGCCAGTTGTTCTGCAGTACGAGATCTCTCAGGAGGTGAATGCCCTCCATCTTGAAATGGCGGTACACCAGCTAATTGTTGAAGCCTCTGATAATTATCACTGGGCTAAAGCCTTTGTCTTTCTTCTCTACTGAAAAGAGATTGCTGAGAAAACACAGAGGGTGTAATACTGACCTCCAGATTGCTTCTTTGGTGAGCAGATCCTGCACCTCCGCATCGATCTGTCCCCTCTCTTGTTCTGAAAAAAACAGAGTGTATGATCTGGCCACTTGAACCAGAGTTTTGTAGAACTCTGTGGTATCCATGTACCGTCTGTAGGATCCACCAGTACATATTTATTTCTGCCCACCTGTATGCACGCAATCTCAGCCTCCCCCGAGCCTTTGAGGGAAAGAAAGGATACTGCTTACTGTTGAAACTTCCTGAAGCATCAGCCCCCCCCCCCCCGGCATGGTTGGCTATGCCTTTTCCTCCTCCCCGATTAGGGTGAAAGGTCCCCTGCTGGCCATCGTTCCACCCATAGTTCTGGCAGGTTTGACCTCTGTAGGATGAGGCAACACATTTCCCCAGTTCTTTTACAAAAGATTCGCTAAATAAGTTGCCTTTAGTCACTGCTCCTGCTTCAGATGAGGAGAGTTCTCCCAGTTTAGGATCTACTTCGATCAGTACGGAACACCATCTCTCCGCAGACAGGGCACAGTTGGCGTTGCCCAATAGGCCCATCACCCTCTGTGCCCAGCCTGCCACTATGTCTGTGGGGAGGGGATTCCCTGATTGTTTTGAAGTTCAATAATTGTTGTCAGCGGGCCTACAATGCCAAGCAATTTGTCTTGACACACTCGCCATGAGCGGTCAATCCCCTTCTTGGGGTCCTTCATGTATTTAGCAAAAAACGAGCATCGTTTTTGGTCTATTTCTGGGGTGGGTGCCACTTTTCCTCCCAAAGCTGGTGTAGGGCACTCCACCCGAAGGCAGTCTCTAACCTTCTGATCTGGAAGCCATTCCGAGGACCTCGAGTGGTAAATGCCATCTGGGCCAAACATGTCTGTCCAGTTGGCATCCCCTTCTAAGTATCCTCAGGCATTCAAACTGGGGCTCCAAGGCCTCCTGAAACCCTGTCCATCATTAGATTAACCTGTATCGTCTGTGTCTTTCCCCCCCACCCCCAATCCCCAGATCGTGGAACCCATCTTCAGGGTTGAAGTTTGGTGCAACAGCGTCGTCGATCTCCTGAGGTTAAGTCTTCCTTCCTGTAGAGTACGGTTTTTAATGTGTCAGATGATCAAGGCCTTCTGAGAGCCATGTGTCACATTTCTGGGCCTTGTGGGTGGAAGTTGCTGGAAGTCTGCTAGGCCCTCCCACCGTGCTCCCAAAGAACCTGGTGGCCTGGGAGACCTGGGAAATCAACCTGTCTACGCTTTCCTGCAAGGGTGCCAGCGCACTAGCTATAGCTTGGGAAAGAAGCTTGTCCACCCCTGCAGGGAAGCGGTGTTGTGAGGGCTATTCCTCCTGAGAGGCCAGTTCATGTAAATAGTCATGGTCCCTGAAGGATGCCATATAAACAGGCGGTGTGAGCACCAAAATATAAACTTATTATACACCCCGTAATGAATTGCAAGGGCAGCTCCCTTGCAGTTGCTCAATGCCAGCAAGTTAGAGACACCAGAATATTCGGATCTCAGACGGCTGAGGAGGGCCCTTAAATTCTTACCACCAATGCGGTGTCGTGTGAGGGTTGGTAGGGGGGGGAGAGGCCCCAGCGGTCAGTCCCTGTTTCTCAAATACACACCTCAGCTCCTTAGTACGTGAACCTTAGGAGCACAAAAAACACAGCGCGTAGGCTCCACAGGCTGCAATGCGCCTAACGGTGACCGCCAACTGCGCGAAACAACGCCCCTAGTGGACCCATGTGGTATAAGGACACACTCGGGCCGAAGGCTGCTGGATGTTGTGAAATCGCTCTAGAATGAACAGTCAAAACACCAGAAAAACAGTCAACAACTTTTCCAATATGCTACAAATCAACACTCAACCCCAAGAGACATTAAGTGGAATGAGGAACCTTAATGACGCAGCAGTGAAGAAAGAGGAAGGACTGTGTCGGTAGGGATGCATTTACAGACAGTGGTACTATTGGTTAATGGTTGTCATGGAAACTCTCCTTTGGACTCATAGGAGTTGTAGTGTTTAATGTTTTTTCTGTTTAACTTTTGAATCTGCTGCAGGGGTGTGGAATTTAATAAAATATCTACTTGTCCATAAGGCAGATTGCTTCATCAATCTACTTGTCATGTAACAAAATTCACATGTCACTTTGGTGCCATGTAGTGGGGCGAAAAATTATGGCAGCAATCTCATTATATAAGAGCTCTGATATAGCCTCTCTGATTATGCCAGGGCTCATACCATAGTAGAGTTTGAATACTTGCAATCCCCTTATGTTGTCACATTTCCACAGATCTACATACTGGGGCTGAATGTAGTGATAAGCAATAGTTCCAGGGTTAGAATGCCCTTTTGAGTCCGTGCAAACCTACTAACTGGCATGTTTTAAGGGTTTTCAACAACTCTTCTCTAATTTTTTTCCCATACTGAGAAATGTTGGAAATTTACTCCTGACAATGGTAGACGTAAACCTTCTTCCAGAGTTGGGAAAAAAGTGGTTGGAGGGAAAGTGAACACGCAAACACTCTGATTTTTGCATGAGCAAATCTAAACATGCATATTTGCTCGTGCTAAAATGCAGTTCACAAATATTCTCTTGGAGTACTATTTCTTGTCCTACTTCTGTAAATTCTTGGGTATTAACGAAAGCCATATAGCTGCACTTAATGCAAGCACATATACCATGGGTGCACTTTTGAGACTTTCGTCAATAATTGTGCCCCTAATTTGGTCTGGCGTTGACCATGACCTTTTGTGTTTATTAAAATTCTGTCTCTCTCTCTCTGTATGGGCTGGCATCACAGTGAGTGACATCATTCTGCTCTTTCACAAGGAGCATATCAGCACACAAAGTAGTTTTGTTCAGTGCCAGTAACTACTGTTGCAGTGTGTGCTTTTTGAGACCAAAACATTTTTTTGCTTTTGCCAATGTTTGTTATAATTGTGAGGGCCCGGCGGCTCCCACACCAATAAGGTTGTGCCAAAACCATGCCAAAACAAGCCACACATTGACAAAACTAAAAAGCCGACCACCAATTTCAAACCTACTGGCTTTGCCAATGCTTGTTTATTTTTGTTTCCCATCATCTTTTTGAAACTGGTTACACTGATTTTCCATTATGAATATTTTTGGGAAATACTAGCATGCATCAGCACGTTACTAAATGATGCTACAAAGAAATGGTAACTGAAATTTTACAGCAGTTTAGCTAAATGTTTTTTTTTCCTGCTTTCATTTTGTTATGAACATTTTTATTTAGAAAGCAAAGAATTATCAATCTTGCTTTCAAGCTTCTGCAAATATTTGCATCAAATCAGAGAGGATTCTGGGAGCATTATACATAGCCTCAATTTGCTAAACCTTGAAAACGTGTGTACACATTTTGTATACGGGAACCACTGTCAGGAGTGCAGTCAGAGCTTACAACATTTACTTAGAGCGCTCACCCTAATAATAAAGGCTTTGCATTAATGAACCATAAATACAAATTTGAACAGCATTAACATATGGACAAAAATATTACCTTAACTGCAGACAGTGCCCTTCCCTGATCCATAATGTGGTACTACAAACTGGCAGTCATAGGGTTTGTGCTGCAGGGGGTTGGGCCTACTTGTCCCAAGGACAAACTACTCATGAAAACTTGTTGCCCTTGACCCTAAACAATATGTCCTGGACGTCGGGCTATTGGAATTCCACATCCCTGCTGCTGAATATTAAAAAAGGAAGAAAGAACTGCATAATCCTTGCATCCGATCCTGACCTAGAATTGTCAAGAATGATATACTCTATTAGATTCTTCCACGATGAAGAACTAACCTTGGTCCAAAACGCATTGGGGCACTGCAGAATGTATTAGCTATGTGTAACACTGAAATTCAGATTATGGAAAGAAAATTCCATTTATTAGAATTTTCCCATTTTAAAAACAAGAACACATGCCCCAGAATTTAAAGCAAAAAAAGCTCAACTGGATGATGTACCTGCACATGAACCTATGAAACTTGAGAGGTCTACTTGTCAGTGAGGCGAGGCAGCGCAGTAGTTGAACACTTACATCTATTTCTTCTGTTGTGCATGTGAAGTAACCGGCGAGGGCTGATTGAAATGTGAGAAGGCTTAAACTCTAATGGGCAAGTTTACCAGCTTTTTCTCCAGAACCGATATGTCATTTTAAAAAAATGAAAAAACATTGAGATTCTGGGACAGATGTCGGAAAACAGTCACTATCCAGCAGATTCGGTGCACTGGTCATCCTAAGTATGATTAAACTTTGAATGCTCAATTTTGGGCAGTTTCTAGGTTCCATATGCAAATGCAGCCTATGCTCACAAGATGAGACTCTTAAGTGTTTCCCTTCTGACATACCTTTGCTACCTCAATTTTTTTTCGACATGACATTATTTTGCCAGCTCTGGGCTTTCATTTGGAAACTTAATGCTTTCTGGAATTTGAATTCTGTGTTTACTTCCATAGAACTTAAGGGACTAGGGCACCCTATGACAATGATTTGTAATAGCTGAGTCTAGTACTGAGAATATATTTTTGGGAAAACATAACATGGATTCAGATGACAACCATGTTCTTGTGCCTGGCTTTTCTTGTATTGTAGCCTGCAGTTGCAGTATTAAGGGGCCAATTCCGATCCGGGTCGGAAGGGCACCGAACGCGATCCGTCCGGAAAAACTACGAGCCGTACGCGTGTTTTCCGCCCGACTCGTACAGCTGTACGAGCGAGCCAGTACGATGCGAGCTACATGAAATTCACCAACCGAGTCGTTTCCGGGTCCGAACCGCTCCGTACGTCTCGGTCGTAAGCTAACCGTGGCGTGCAATGGATGCGATTCACGACCGAGCCAGTACAATGCACACGTCGGACAGCCTGTGCGAGCCGGAGTGTCCGGCTCGCAAAAGCTCCCTGAGTCGGACTTCGGGGGTCCGATTCGGACCCCCCGACACCCGCAGCCGTACGACTCACACACAGGGGAAGACACATGGGTCTCCCCCACACAGGCATGTACGGCGCGGATGGCACCGACGTGTACCCACTGTAGGGGGCGCACTTGTTCAAGACGTACCTATTCAGTCAATGGGAGTGCATGTACGTGTCGTACAACTGGCTCCCATTGACTTCTGTGGGAGTCCGACCGAACCGAGTCCGACAGCATACGTGTGCATCGTACTCGCTCGGTCGGACTGTAGGGGTCCGGCTCGGTCAGAAAACACTCCGGATCCGACTCGGTCGGAGTGATTTCCGACCCGGATCGGAATCGGCCCCTTAGTGAAGCCTGAGGTAAGAAGACCTTAGGTTCCTGCTACAGGCGTCCTCTTCTCATATTCTAATGTAACATGGGCACAACGTTCTTGTGTAATAACCTGTAGACAGAAATTAAATAAGAAAAATACAATAAACTGACGGATTTGCTTACATTTAAAAGTGCGACAGCAGATCATAGGTGGAAGAGTATTGTTTGGGGAAAAGCATCTGTTATAGTTCATTTTATATAGCTGGTTCAGGATTGCTAACAATTTGATCATGGCATCCACATCTTTAGACATAGGTGCTGATCCCACTATTGGTTAGCAAAAAATCCAAAAAAAAACCAGGTCCTTTTGACTGGCTCAAACACAGGTGACCTATTGCATTTGAATTAACATCTGAACTTTACCTATCACAGTCGTGCATGGTCTATTAATACATTTGAGTGCCACTGCCACAGCAGAGAGCACACCTTGTGGCTAGGTAATTCCCACAGATAATGAACTCAGAACCCTTTTCTCCCTACCTATCACCCTGCAGGCTTCATTGCACATATACACCATACTGCTCTAACAAAAGCTTGTCTCACGTCATGGCTTTGGATGAATACAACATTCTTATTGGACACAGTGACCCTCCTCCAGGCCCACCCCCGATTGGGGAGCAGTAAAAAGGGAAATTGTGTTGTAGTGAGTGTTGTGTGGTTCCTTACCTCCCTGTAATTACATGTGCACCACTCATTACCAGCGAAGTCTTTCCTACACACTTGGATCTTAAAACCTGTACAATAATTCCTGACCCAGCACTATACACTTTAGAGGAATCTTCAACCCTTAAATAGCTGGTTACCTACTTCAGTGACCAGCTGCTAATCTGGCATGGGCTCTGAACATTTGGTTACACTTCAAAGCACCATTCTGTTTGGTGATGGACCCACAATATCCAAAGGCCCATTCTGCCCTACTCAACACTCCTGACCACTCCTTTCCTTGGGTCACCTCCTACAATGTAAACCAAAAAGTGCCACACCCTTCCTTGGGTCACCCCCTACAATGTAAACCTAAAAGTGCCACAGAGAGGTTGGCCCTGCTAATATCTGGTTCCTGCTTACCATTATTTTTAATGAAATCATATACAAGCCCCACTGCACTCTATGGTTTTATCTTATCTTTCCATGTGATATGAGGTGCACATCTCCCTGTTCTAGAGTGTGGGACCTGGTGCATTGGTGACTTGCATGATGTGCAGCAGAGGTAAGGAATCTCAGGTATTGTAGTTTAGTGTGCGGAACGGTAGGCGCACCTCCATCACATGCAGCATGATGCACTGAAGAAGATCGGTGTCATGGGTGTTGTGGTTTTCATATGTGGCATGGTCGGCTGGATATTATAAACATTTTAGTTTTCTAGGAAATGACACGTTACAGGGCTAGATTCTCATTACAGTCTGCCTAATTTAGCAGGTAGGTGTTCAGCAGAGTGCCCAAGAATGATGTAATACTCAGTGTCATGACCAATTGGTAAAGTGACACCCTTAGTACATAGGTTGGTTCGCAAAATATCATAAAATTCTCAAAAAGTCAGTGCTCAAATTAAGACCACTGTTTGTGAATCCTAGTTCAATACATCTGGCCCTTGTGTGTGCTCTCAATTAATGCAAACAAGGGAACTGTGAGATGAAGACATCTGTGCAAGAATTACACAATGTAGTTAGGCGTAGAATGTCAAACTGTGGACAGTCTCCTCTATCCTCATTTGGCATCCCAGGCACTGGGTCGGAAGTAGAATCTGAGTTTATTTCGAATAATATTTGTGAAATTAAATGACTGATAAATGGCAAATTTGCCAGACCACTTCTTAAGATGCTTCCGCAGAAACTAAACTAGGAAGGAGAGCAATGATGGATTCTGCTACAACCAGTATAATGCATTTTCTTTCCTATTCAGAGCCCTATTGTGATCATAAAGGTAGCCTGCACAGAGCCCAGTCATGAACTGAGTGTCTGCATATGCAGAGTCTGTGAAAAGTCAAGGACCTGAGATAAATTGAACTCTGGTATATTAAGGCTTCAGTACAATCAGAAGAAACGTGTATGATCAGAGCTTTGCTAAATCCAAACAATGACCTAAAATTAACCCTGGCATAATCAGAGTGGTTGTTATGATGCCTCCCTTACAATGAGCATGCTACCATAATTTTTCACCTCTTTACATGGCACCAAATATGTGACGGGAATGTTTTTACAGCACAAGTAGATTTCTGAAGCATCTAGTCCCTTGGTCAAGTAGGTATAGATAGCTAATATTCGACATCCCAAGGTCATCAATAGGTTCTCCCGATCCTTTAATATGAGATGCCTCCTATTTTTTTTCGGTGGCTGTTGAGGGCAGAACTGAAGGTATGACAAACATGTTGGATTGTTAGAATGAGATGCTGGAAAACAGAGCGTAGTGGTGGGTGTTGGTTGGGGGGTACAATTACAGATAACATATCTGTATTAGCTGTACATTACTGTTATTTTAGTACTGATCAATGAGGGGGGAGGAAGAAGCAGAGGTCCATTCAGCTTCCAAACATTACTAGTTCTAATCAATTAGGGGAGCAGAATGAACCCGAGTGGTCTCAATGCTGGAGTCTCAAAGATTCTTTTTTTAGGAGATCTTCAACCACACGGTCACCATCTGCGGTGTGTATAATCTCCACTTAGTGTAGTTTGGTGGTTGGCGTAATCATCAGGTTCGTCACTTGAGTGTCGTATTTTCCAAGTGACTTCATAACCTCCGCCTGGAGGTCGACAGTGGTAAGTGAATTAAAATGAACTTGTAGGTAAATCTTTATTTGGGGACAAAAGAATAAGATAGGGATAAGTCTAAAAACAGAAACAGTGTTGGGTGAATAAGTCACTGATCCACAATACCTAGTGATCGGGTCGACATGTTTCGGCCTGAAGCAGCACTTATTGGGTGTATTGCCTTTTTCAGGACCAAAAGTGTTGGGGCCCTTCTGTATAGGGCATCCCAAAAGTTGGATTAGTGGGTGCATTCACTCACCCGTCTTATTCTTGTAGCACATTTTGCTCATGATTGACTCCGTTTTTAGGCATATAACTCAAGCAAGCATTTCAAAAACATCATGGTTCGGGAGGTATTATAGGAGAAAGGTTTAAGCTTTGCTATAAGCCATCCTCCACAGTGTTCCTGCGTACCTCTCTCCAACCAAATGCTATTATATACCAATGGCTCCACATGTAGGCAACAAGACAGAATCAAAGTGGAGAACCTATAGAGTCTTCAAATATCTGTGAGCCCCCCCCCCATATTATAGGCAATTAATGTGTGGTATCCTACTATTTTATTTCAGGTACATGCAACATGTCTCAGGAATCTTTGGTCTGTAATATAAAAGCGCCTGTCCTACTTCAGGTTGGGAATATGAAAACGGAGCTTGCCCGTCCTGGTGTGGCTGTCATCGATGTGACTTTCCCTCAAGTCAAGCAAATTGACGTGAGTACAGATCAAAACTTTAGCTTTTGCCCTCTGCTGTCTGGTTCCTACCTGTTTGTGCACTGTAGTGTGATCTGTGCTTCACCCTAATGGTTTCTGTCTTACTTTTTTCTCTGTGACACAATTAAACAAGCTTTGCCTGCTTCTGTCAACTGTCTTCACACTGCTCGCAGTATCAAGCATTGATTTCTCTTGGGTTCAGATTGTACAGCTGTATGCAGCATCTACATTGACTTGTACAGTTCACAGGAAGTGGCTCCTGGAAGACTTCTGGTCTCCCTCAGGAGTAGAATAGAGGCATTGCTCCATGTACTACCACCCATCCCGGAAAAACAGAAATTGTGAAAAAACACTGCAAGGTAGAATCCAGGAAGGGAATTGGGAAAACGACTTGGGTAGTCGATGGACCACGAGAACTATAGGCAATGGCCCAGAGTATTATAATGCAATGTGTCTATTTCATAACAGCCTACATTATGCATGTGTAAATGATCATCCCTTATATAAAAAGCTAAACTCTTAAAGACTTATTTTTAAATCACCTTTTGGCAAAATGCAGAATCATGAATCTATGAAACAGTACTATTCATCTAGAGTTTAAGGCCTGAGGTTTGGGCTTAGCAGAAGTGGACATAGTGACCTCTGTATATTAATGACACTATGACAAATTTTCAGGTCACTGACATCTAAAGTCCTCATGCCATTTGGCAGCATGTGTCATAGGCTGGTCTGAGTGATGCTCGTCTTGTGCGGAGATCTGTAGTAGATTGAAGATTTCTCTGATCCCTTGCTGCTCCCTGGAGTCTCCTAGGAGCAATCTTCAGAAAGGGTTTTCACTGTTAGGTGCATGAAACTGGGATTGAGGATGGACACATTGGGCCTTTAACCCCCAAAATAACAAATGGCAGGCTTACCTTGATCTCTGGGCCCATTATCCCTGAGAGCACCTTACCCACTTCTTGCCAGAAGATCTCAAGCGAGGGGTGCTGCCAGAACATATGGACATCATCAGCTTTTTTCCTCACCACACTTGGGGCACTTCCTTTCCTCCCGGGTTCCCAACTTCGACAGCTTCCTTGGCGTCCAGTTAGCCTTATGGACAGTAAACAGATGATTTTTCCTGAAAGCGGCAGATTTTAGAGATAGCCACAAAGAAGACATAGATACTTGCCTCAGAGTTTCCAAGTCTTGGTTTGGCAGGTATCTCTTCCAGATCTCAGTGGGCAGGGTAAACTCTTCCTCTCCAGCCTAGACTAACATCCAGTACCACTCTGAGATTTATTTTCTTTGGAGTGGTCTTTTCTGGACTGGAAATGCTGCATGATGTAGGTTACTCCATACTAAGCCACGCCCTTCGTCGGCAACCAGACCCCGCCATGACTCTTCCAGCACAACACCTAAAGTATACACCGAACATACACAAATGTGCCCCAGGACCTCGAATTTGCACCGATTCAGGCAGATTGAACAAACTCTATGAGGTCCACATTGGCACAGATGGTAAAGACAAAGGCGTGCTAACTTCAGTGACCGCATCGGCAACAGTCATCACAAGCCTCGAATATCCAGTAGATACAGATGATCCATCCTCGAATACCAGAGAGTTTTTTTGAGTAAGAATAATAGTGCACGGCGTGACACGGCGCTCAGCCAGGGAATGGAGGGGTGGGCATGTTCTCCATGCAGGCTGTAATGCAACCTGCATGGAGAATGGGGAAAGTGCTCATGATTGGTTTGGGTGGGCCGAGAGGGCTGACCAAACAGTATTTGCGCACTTATGAGTGGGCAAACCACTCCTTGCCTGCCCTGCTACGAGAGCAGCCCCACCCACGTGCCCTCCTGCAAAGCAACACAAACATAAAATGATAATAGCTAAAAGTTATTATCGTTTTATGTTTTTGTTCCTCGGACTGTTTGAGAGCAGTGGGACGACGCTCCTCCGCCATAGCGGAGGAGCCACCACTGCTCTTCTGTTAAAAACCTTCCAAGCCTCCGTGGACGCTCTCCCCTATCAGTCAGATAAAGTGGACCTGCAAGTGGACCTAGAATTGAAGAAGTCCTGAAATACTGGGGGCATAGGTGATACCAATTTCAAACAGATTTCTCTTCTTGCCAATAAAATTAAAATAAATAAAAGTTGTGCGTGTTGTTTTATTTGTTTGATATTAGGCACCTCTCCGGGCAAAACCCCAAAGATAGCTAAAGCAAGGCTTACCTCAATTTCTTTTCCCAAAATTTCTGAGTTAGTCTAAACAATGTCTTGCCAGAAGTTCCGAATCTGAGGACACTGCCAGAACATATTTATATATCATCTGCATTCACAGTGGCACACTTTAAGCAGGATATAGCTCCTCCTCCTCCCAATGTTGATTGCCTTTTAGGGGTCCTGTATGCTCTGTGAACTGTAAACAAATGGTTTCTTCTGAGTGGCGCAGCTTTAACAAACGACCATAAAGTAAGCATTGATACTTGCCATAAGTATGGTGTATCTGACCTTGGCAGGTCTGTCTTCCAAGACTCCTCCATAGATGTTGGGGCGAGTCTCCTTTTACCAGCATCCAGTACTATTTGGAGACTTCTTTGCGTTAGTAAAGGGGTGCAAGCAATTTATTTCCCCAATCTTCGTTTCCTTCACCAGCTTTACCCAGGCTACCAGCCCAACTCGACAATTATTCAAACTTAAACCTAGAAAGCCCCAGGTTCATGATGGTGTTTAGAAGTCCCCAGGAGACTAATTTGTTGTTCCGTAATAATTGCCCCATTTATTTATTCCTACTCCATCAATGGGGCAACCAGTTTATCCTTTAGGCAATTAGGCGTTCCTGGAGAACCCCAAATCGGGCCACCAGCACTGTAATATGGTATCTTCAAGTTTCTTCTAATCCGGTACCAAAGCTCACTGGCCGCTCTTAAAGTCTTTAGTTTGACTTTCTTAAAGAATTTGAGGTGGCCAAACTTTGAAGTGGAACCCATCACCATCAAAAGGTAAATTTCTAGTCATAGCTTGGAAGCAGGGAGGAAAGCAAACTGAATTAAATAAGAGATCTTGAATTTGTTAACAGGAAGGCCTGCAATGCTACCTTCTAACTTCAATCTCTGCAGTTTCTTCAATGGATCCTCACTCCCTTACAAGATCAGATAAAGCTTGATATTTCTCCTTGCAGCGCTTTTATGGCATTAGGATTGAAGAGCAGCGGAATCGCATCAAAGATAAATGTGAATGTTGGGAAAATTGACATTTTCACCAAGTTAGTGCAACCTAGAATTGAGAGCAGAGACCCCTCCAGGATCTTAACAGTGCTCTAGCCTCTTTCATTTTTTTCTCAAAATTTACCTGGACCATCTTGGTCCTGAGTAATTTGTACCCCTAGATATCTGATCTCTTTTTTAATCCGAGTGTTATTTGATTGAGTATTCCAAGACATGATCTCAGGTTTATGTCGGTTTATTTGGTAGCCGGAAACTTTCCCAAAGTCCGTTAAAAGTTGTTCTAGTGCACAATAGGTTGATTGTAAGAAGTTGTAACCAACCAACACCCTTCTACCGGTAAGGGTTAGTAAGCAATTGTATTGTGTTTATTGTGTCCTTTTGTATTGTTTTACTAAAACCAATAAAAAATACTTGAAATAAAAAAGTTGTTCTAGTGCGGGCAAGATATGGGTATCTTCTCTTGTGAAGCTTAGCAGGTCATCAGCATAAAGGGCTTCCTTTTTCACCCACCCATTCCATTCAAATGGCAAGAGTTTTTAACTAGCCTTGATTTTACATGCTAGGGGTTCGATATACAAGTCAGAGCAGAGGGGATAAGGGGCACCCCTGTCTTGTCCCTCGCTCTATATTAAATGAGTTTGTAAGATTCCCATTAACCCTCGCAGTAGGTATTCTCTATATGGCGATAATAGCCTTAGCAAATCTTTCTCCCAGCCTGAACTGATGGATCGTATGACGTCAAAAAATCCAACTCACTCTGTCGAAAGCTTTTGCAGCATCAAATGTGAAAACAGTGAGGTCTAAGTTGTTTACTGAGGCTATATCAATTGCACCTAACAATTTTTCTGTTAAATCATGTCATTGACGACCTTTAATGAAGCCCTTCTGATAGGCCTGCCCAGTAAACCTATCACTGACCTCTTAGCTCAAATTTGTGCATAGATTTTATAGTAGCAGTTTAGCAAGGAGATTGGTCTGTAGCATTCACAGCTTTTAGGGTCCTTTTTTGGTTTCAGAATTATGCTGACGGCCGCTTCGTCCCAGGACTTCGGGCTCGGCAGCTCAGTAGAAAATATGCCGTCAATCAGCTAAGCCAAAGCAGGCACAATTTCACTCATTGGGGAATAGCATCCAACCCAGCGGCGCTGCCTCTCTTTAATTTTTTAACTGCCGCATTAACCTCATCTAAGGTAATGTTCTTGTTAAGCAACTGAGCTGAGTCATCACAAAGACAAAGGTAACGCTATACTATTGACACAGTCTTCTACCTGGCTCCTGTAGGCTGACCGGTCCTCAGTGTACAACTCTTTGGGGAAAACAAAAAAATGCTTGTCCTGTATCTGTGTTCTCTGTGGATTCCTTCCCTGACAGTCAATTATTTCTTTTATTATATTTCACGTATCATTAATGAAGATTTCCAAGCAAGAAGCTTCCCACACCCTCCTCCATATTCATAGTGGGCTAATTTACTAACCTCCCACTTTTTCCTTAGAATACTATCTAAGTAGTCGCGTTCTCTCACTCAGAACCCTAGAAATATCACTTTCTAGCTCTTTTATATTATATCTTACTCCTTGGGACTTTTGGCAGCAAGACTAATTACTCTGCATCTAATGTATGCCTGGTAGGCATCCTATATTACATGCAATGATCCTGAAAAGTCATTAACTTCGAAGAAGTCCACTGTTTCTCTCTTCAGCAGAGCTACTACTGACAGGTCAGATAATAGAGATCTATCAAAAGTCAACTTTCGATTGGTGGGCCGCCTTTCTATTTGCAGCTCTAAGAGAACTGCTGAATGGTCTGAGAGGTGCTCGGGAATATGATTCACCTGTTTAACACTATTAACGAGCCTAGATTCCACCAAGAAGAAATCAATTCTAGAGGCATGTCTGTGCCTATTATTAAGGAAAGTACCGGCCTATTATTAAGGAAAGTACCGCTTTGCCAATTGGTTTTGACGCTCCATATATTTATAAGACTAAGATCTTCCATCATTATCTTGATAAACTGTCTCATTTTCGAGGAACCTGTAATCACGATTTATCGAGATTAGGTTTCAGAAGTGCCTCAAAATCGCCTCCCAAGACAACTGGGGCTTTGATCTCCAGCAGCTGGTGATACAAGGAATTTAGGTGAGTGTCATCGTTGATGTTGGGCCCATAATAGCCTGCCACAGCATACCAGGCATTCGGCATTTTAACGTTAGCAATAATCCAACGACCCTTATCATCAACTTTACAATTCCCTTAGATAGCTTTGGTAGATTTTTTAATATGTAGGGCCACTTCCTTGGTACAGCATGATTGGTTAGTACGGACAGATGCTACAATTCACTTCTATATAAATTGGATGGCCTCCCATTCGTCTTGCTTTAAATGTGTCTTTTGCAGAATGATGATATCACAGTCAGCTTGACTCAACTATTTGAAAATTCTTCTCCTTCTACTAGCTACTCTAAGCCTATTGACGTTCCATGTTAAAATTTGTACAGGGCATCTCTCATCTTGGCACATGCTCCCCTCTTTCATGCCTCTGGCCCCAAACTTTAGATACCAATGTTCCCCACCCAGAGAATTTCTAAATTAAATATCTCATCTAGTGAGCCCAACCTGCCCAGGGTAATACTCCCCCAAAAAAGACCGGGTATGTTGTATCTGATACCCTTTGGTGCTCTTGCCTCCCTCCAGCATTTAAATATTATTCTTAGTGCTATAGCTGTACCCTTATCTGCTCAATGAAGACTCCAGCCTCCCTAGGGTCCCGAGAGTTGTGCATTTTGTTCATCCACGTAACTTTAAGGAGCGCTGTAAATATCAGCTGGGCAGTAGTGCCTAGCGACCTCAACTCAGGTATGAGCTTCCCCAACTCTCACTGTCTGTCTTGTGTAATCCTAGAGCTAGCAGACCGTACACGAAACGACCACTCCCCTTTAGTAAAACTCTAGACTTTTAGAGCCTCCAACAGAATTTGTTCCTTTGAAATATATGTTTTAAAGATAATTCTCCTTGGGTTCTTCCTATTCGGAGTTTTGGAAAAGGGGTCTCTATGAATCCTCTGTATATCTGCCTCTAGCTCCCCAACATCGACAGAGGGGATACATTTATTCAGCAGACTTACAATGAAGCCCTTAATATTATCGCCCTCAAGGTCCTCAGGAATGTTAAGTTTCTTGATATTGTTTCGCCTAGCGTCTTTTTCCAAAGACTCTATTTTATCCAATAGGCCCTTCTCTCCATTTTTTAGGGCTTGGAATTCACTTCACTTCACTTTGATTAAGTTCCACCTCCCTGTTAAGGGCCTCTAATGAGGTTTCCATCGCGCAAATTCTCTCTATAATAGAGGACCTTTTAGCTTCCAGAGTCTTGCAAGTTTCTTGGATGTCTAGATTAATTTCTTTCCGAGATGTCAACTTTATTATTCCTTATTTCTGAAGATAGAGCATCTAGCATTTCCCCAAACCCTGTTGTTTCTGACCACCTTTATTTACGCTAGGGAAATCCGTAGTGGCTAAAGAGTCAGGATCCTGAGTCCCCCCATCAATGGGGTCGGGTTCACTGTCAGCTAGTGCCTGAAAACTATTGGTAATTTCAGTGCTTGAGCAAAGTGCATCTGCCTCTGCTCCTTGTTTGTTAAACTCCATGCTTGTTATGGACTTCCTCTTATCTGCAGGGATTCCCGGTAGTTCACCAGCGGTGGTGGCAGAACAAACAATTTTATCTAGCCCTTTGGACTCTACCTTAACCTGCACTTTAAAAAAAGATCTAAGAGAGGGGGTTATTTTCACTCGAGCCGCTTTCTTCTGAAGCGTCGAGATTAGAGGATCGTTTGCGGTAGAGGAAGCAGGTATGGAGCTGAAACTGGTATTTGCAGTAGTATTGTCCCCTGTTTTTTACCTCTCTGTTTGACCTCCATTTTTTCACATATATAGGGGGCCTTGCGATATTGAGGCAATTTCCAGTGTGCTATTTTTATTTCTCAACGCATACCTGTTTGGCAGCCCTACTCCCTTCCCCCCAATTAGCGCACCAGACAATATGGATACATCCCCCCCCCCTCTAACTTGAGTATCCTGCACAGTCCTTTCCGTGGGGGGCTTCTCATTTTCCCTGCTCTCAGCAATCGCTTTAGGTTTATTGGAGGTGCCAGGCTCCTTGCCTCCAGTACGTCTTGCCCTTCTAGGGCTCATGAAATATAGCGGGCAGAAGCTGGTACTGGTGCTAATTTACAATAATGACTCAGAGAGGGCCAATTGCCAGAAGCTCTCTCAACCGCAGGCTCTGAATTTTTGAGCAAACAGTGGGGCACCCAGCAGGTACTGACCCTGCCTGGCTTGCCCCAGGTTGAAATCTGCAATGCAGCATTCCTATCCAGGCAAACGCCGAATGCCACCTGCAGTAGCTGTCGCCCCCCCCCCCCCCACCTTGCTGGAAAGCAAGGCGTTGTGCCGCGCTCACCGGCCAGTAGCAATAGCAAGTCGGACCCTGTGTTTTCTTGAAGCCAAAGAACCACCAACAACTCCGCCCACACACTGAGGGCTGAAGAGGTGACCGGCACTGAGAGGGGATCAAGCACAGAGGAGAAGTCGGTGAGAGGTAAGTGGGCACAGCATCAGTGGGGGGATACAAACAGCCGGAGGTGGACAGCGGAGCTCACTGCTGAAGACCTAACCACCCGCCATGTTTCCCAACCAGAAGCCTCCAGCTTGGCACATACTACTCAACATCATTTCAACACACTTAAGCTAAGGGAACCGTAGAAAGAAGGCCAGTTAATGGCCATAATCATCATCATCCTGCTGTTACTGTTGGTGAACAAGATCAAGTTCAGCAAGGGGCCAGTGACTGAAACAAAGTGCAGGAGGAAGCTGGTATCGCATCTTCTACTGATAACGAGCGCAAAGTCCTCGCCTTCGAATGCCCCGCTCACAAAGCGATAGAGGAAAAGATTGAGGAAAGCCAGGAACAGGTCTGCCAGGCAGTCAGTTGGGCCTATAAACACACTTTTGCCCAGAAAACTATATCTAATCTTTGGTGTAAAGGAGAAAACAAAGTCCTCCCCCGACCCTAATTAGTACTGAAAATACCAAAGAGGCACAGGAGGTGTGGAAATGTGTCTTTTCAGGGGCACACTGGTGCAGGGTTCACCCTTAAGTTTGTCCACGGGTCCTTAGACTAACAAGGAAGAGATTGGCACTGAAGCTGGAATTTAAAATAACAAGTTTATTAATCACTCATGAGTGGGATTACATCAATACAACACCCTCAGGCGTTGTAGGAGGTAGTACATGGAATCCAGAAACCATGGGCCTTTTATGCACAGTTTCTTGCAGAGTAAGCATGTAGAAGGTACAGGCCTACACAGGAATAGCTATTGACTAACCTGGGCAGATGGATATCACTTAGTCAGCAAAGTGGGACGGGAAACAGAACTGCTTACAACAGTAGGATATGATAGACAGTTACATTCTCAAACAGGTGCATTCTAGCAGCTACAGGCCTTTCTGAGCTCATACATTGCTCTGGCTCAGTACAGAAGGAGTTAACTAAGGTTGATGACTCAAGCAGAATAGAAAAGCAGGCAACAGTGAAGACAGCAGAATCACAAGGCTAACAAAATGGATGCTGCAAACAAGATGGCTTCAGCTCTTGCTAACAGCAATTATTTTCGATTTCCACAGACGGCCCTTTTAGCATTAGCTGAAGAGATCTCTATGATTTAGAAGGAGCATGGAAGATATCATAGACATCAATCATCATTAACTCACTAATTTCTTGGTCTGTTACTAGTCGGGCATTTACATTCTTGACATTTTGTTTAGTTGGTATACATGAGGTACAGGTAGAAGCACAAAGGGAACAGAGCATCGGGCCACATTGGATACATAGGCACCAGAGAAAAAGGATCGCAACAAATATACATAGGGCTGACAATATCTTACAGCCCCATACAGTAAACATAGTCCATAGCCATCCAGTAAAAGTCCGTGTTCCTGAATCCTGATGGATTTCACCAGTGGCTATCTTGTGCAGCGTAGAAATTCTTCAAAAACTGAAGGGGCGTGGTCAGGGATGTAGCCACAGCAGCTTCTCCCAATAAATGCGGTATGCTCCACCACGATCTGCCAGGATCACATCCAAAACCATCCTGTTTTGGAGCGCCACAATTCTCGCAATTTGAAGTTCTTCCGTGATGTTTCCAAGTGCCATGGCTGTCTGATTGGTTAAAGCCTCTACAACACGTGTAAAGCTCCTTATTTTTCTGCTATTTAAGGCCGCACCAACAAAGAAGAATAGTCCCAAATTAAAGTCAATATACTGCTACAGTGCAGTATCAGTTTGATCCACCTCATCGTGATTTATTGTCCTCTTAAATCGGCTCTTAGAAATGTCATTGTACAGTTTATAGTCTTTGTGGTAGGATGCAGGTGCCAAAAACACAGGTAGTAGCAAAAAGGACACAAAACAGCTACCTGACCACCCAATAGGTAGGTGGCAATAGCCTTTACTTCCACAAATGAAATAGGTGTTATTTAAGGACAAAAAACTACTATTGTTCATTCCAGTAATGTTCAGCACTGTAGTACAGTCACTTTTTCCCACAGGGATACTGCCAATACTGCTCACACAAAGGTCTGCTCGAGCTCTAGTAACAGCTATAACAGGAGGCCCATTACCTTTGACAGTTCGAGTATTAGGGAAAACAGTGCGTGGAGGAATTTCCTCAGCGATACTCCTCCATTTCCCATACAGTTCCTTTAGCTTGTGGATCTCCTTCCTCATCAGGGTAACAGACTCTATTTAACTGAGCGTTAAGTCTTCCTACATCAAAGTTGGTAATATTACCAATATGAGAAGCCCACAATAGTGCAAACCAGGCTCTGCAGGGGCCATTGTGTGAAAACGGCAAAGGAATGAAAGGCGTTCCTCCCTTTTTCTGATGAGCTGGCATCATTCCACACACCCAACAGTTGGTAATGTTCGTAGCATTGTGGGTGTGATGCAACATTTGAATGAACGTATTGTTGAGATAGGACATTCAAATCTTCTGCTTATGATAAGGGAGAGTAAAATATCGGTGCTCAATGGGGACAGAAGTAGTAGCAGTCAGTAGTTTTCGACCAGGAGCTACTCCCTCTACAACCCATGTTATTGTAGCAATGATGACAAAAATCAAAGTGAGTCCAATAATGAACATACTCTCTCGATCACAAACTTTTGCAGCAGTTGATTTCTTCTCCGCAGGCATGTTCATCTTGCTGTTGAACAACGGAACAGATGGCGCCCTAAGGTCCTGGGCAGACGTTGGTTTCTTCGCTGAGGTTGAGACGAGTAGCCACTAAAAGAGTACCTCACTTTGTAACTCAGTCTTTCATTACCCAGGACAGTGGCTGAAACTGTCTTTTTCTGCAACAAAGTGTCTCTCTTCCAGGGTCACAGCTGGTATCGAGATGCACCAGGGATCGTGTGGTCCGGGAAGACTTCCTCAGGTCCTTCAGGTGACGTGGCTTGTCCTTTCTCTGTGTCCAGGATGTCGCGATGATCTGCTAACACAGCTGGGCTCACTAGGTCCTGCAACACCTTCCGACAATGGGTTGCGTGGACCTAGTTCTTCCGGTTGGTCACTCGAACCGCAGTCCTGGTGGCCAAGAGCACTTGCTCAGGGCCACGCCAACGAGGCTCCAAGGAGCTGGTCCGCTGAAAGGACTTTGTTTGGACAAAGTCCCTAGGCCGTAGATTATGGCGTCCTGTCTGGAAGAGTCTCCCGAACCTGTTGATAATTAGAAGGCAAACTGTCAGTCAACTGAGACAAATAGTTGTTCATCAATACATTAGGTTCATCATGTATAGGGCGTGGCTTAGGAATCCCCCAAATATTCATTGGCCTTCCAAAAACGACCTCATACGGTGTGAAGCCAGATCGTGTATGTGGTATCGATCTGATAGATAGCATCGCTAATGGCAGTGCATCAGGCCATTTCAAAGATGTGGAAGCCTGTATTTTTGCCCATTTTAGCTTGAGGGTAGAATTGTAACGTTCCACTAGCCCTGCTGATTGTGGGTGAAAAGTAGCATGGAACTTCTGTTTAATTCCTAACCCTTTCATGAGGTAATCAACAACTTGCCCAATGAAATGGGCATTTACTGAAGGCGCAAACCACTACCAAGACATACTTTAGGTTGTTACAACGCTCAAACTGAATGTAATCCATTTGCAGGACCTCAAAAGGTACAGGAGGTATGGCAAACCCTCCTGCTGGAGTTCGTGTTCCTTTTCCAGGATTATATTGGAGACAGATCAGACAAGACTGGACTATCTTTTTAGCTGTGCTGGCAATATCTGGATGATCCCAAACTTGCATAAGTTGCTTTGCTATTGAGGACGCTCCAACATGTGCCGGCCCATGTGCCATGTGAATCATAGGATGTAAATAGGCTGTGGGTAACTTCCATTTTGTCATTTTCTTCAGTAAGGGATATACAATCCTGTAACTCTTGTGACTGAGACTGAGTGGCTGGAAATGGCAATAACGTAGCAGGATTCAGAGTCAAGTATTTTTTCAGTGTGATATGTGGAAACAAAAGTGTCAATTCATATCCTGTCAAGCGGGAAGTAGTCAAATGTTGTGTTTTCGTTTGATTTAAAAGAGCATCAACTGAATGGGTTACTAACACACGCAAACTGTGTGACAAGACTATTCCCTCACTTTGACGTATGGACACAGCTCTCGCCGCCACCGCTCGAAAACACCCAGGCAGCGCACGGGCGACTGGATCAAGGACAGCTGAAAAATATGCACAAGGACGCTGCTTATCACTGTGTGTCGGTGTTAAAACTGAGGGACCACAACCATCCCTCTCGTGTACATAGAGTGTGAAAGCCTTAGTGTAGTCTGGAGTTCCTAATACTGGTGCAGAACAAAGAGCTTGATGCAACTGTTGGAAAGCATGCTGGCATTCAGTAGTCCATGGGAGGGGCATCGGAGTGTCTTTAGTCAAAAGGGCCAACAAGGATTTAACATTGTGAGAAAAGCTAGGGATCCACTGCCTACAGAAAGAAGTAAGGCCAATCAGTGCACGAACATCCTTCTGAGTACGGGGCACAAGCGTGTCTAAAATAGCTTGAATGCGATCTGGTGTAAATGCACGTCCCTCTTTAGACAGGAGGTGACCTAAATAGGTAACCTGCTGTCTACAATATTGTAATTTCTTCCGAGAGACTTTGTGATGATGAGAGGCAAGGAATGATAGCAATAACAGTGTTCCTTCTTCACACTGTTCAGGGGTATCGGCAGCCAACAAGATGTCATCGACATATTGAATAAGAGCCACCCCTTTTGGCACAGGGAAAGAATCAAGCTGCCTTTTCAATGCCTGGCTATAAATGCTAGGACTGTCTGTATACCCTTGTGGAGCTCTACAAAATCTGAATGATCGATTATTCAAAGTGAAGCCGAACAAATAACGGCTGTCAGGATGAATAGGTATCGAGAAGAATGCATTCTTCAAATTGATCACACTGAATATAGTTACAGTTGGAGGAACTATAGTAAGAAGTGTCTTGATGTCAGAGACTACCGGATATTGGGGCACAACGATCTTGTTAACCTCTCGCAAGTCAATGATGAATCTATACATTTTAGAATCAGTGTCTTTTTTCAAAATAGGAAGAATAGGGCTATTACAGGTATTGTAAGGGACTTCTTCCACAACCCCCACCTTAATCAAATCCTGAACAATGTGTATCAATGCTTCTTCGCCTTCCCAAGATATTTTATATTAGGGCAGTCGAGGCAAAGAAGCACCTTCTTTCACTTGAATATGTACTGGTTGGGTAACCATTTGTCCCACATCGGTATCTGATGTAGCCCACAAAGTACTAGGTAACAATGCCAAAGCAATATCCTCTTTAATAAGACAAGCCCTCTCAACCATTGGATAGTTACCGTTTAAAATAACTCCCCACCCTCTGGGAAACAACGTATTGTAGCACGAAAATGTTTAAGAATATCAGTGCCCACAATGTAATCCGGCGTGTTAGGGGAAAGCAGAAATGGACATGTTGCAGTGAATTTATCAAGACTAAATGCAAGTGGCTGTGACAGTGGGCTAAGTGTAGGTGTCCCATCAAACCCTATTGATGTTATCATTGTGCCAGACAGGAACCAGTTGTTTAGACAGAGCACTATGAGTAACTCCTGTATCAACCAGAAACTGATCAGTAGAACCCAAGACGTTTGTATCGATATAGGGACCCCTCTGATCTACTGGGACCTCAACCGGTTCCTTACCCCATCCTAGGCATTCCTATGCATAATCAGAATCCTTAGGACCATCAGCCGAATAATCAGACATTTGGTATTGGTTTCGTATATCAAAGGTATTAAAATAATTTGGATAGTGTTCAACTGCCACAATTCTGGTACGATTATCCATGCCTCCCCTATTTCCTGTGTTCCCTGGGCGGCTTCTCATACTTCCTCTACCCCGCTGATACTGCTGACCTTGCAAAAGGGGTCATGCAGGCGCAGCACGCCAATATCCAATTTCTTTACAATAAGCACACTGAACAGAAGACAAAGTTGCTTGAGGGAAAGGGGGTACACCAGGGCGATACATCGCACGTCCACCTCTACCACCACCTCTAAATGAGGGACCATAGACTTGAGCCAACATAACTTTCGTTTTATGATCCTTAACCTTTTTATCCTCCTTGCCTTTTGCTTCCAATTCCTGTCGCTCATAATACTGAGCCATAGTCAAAAGGGAGACGGGTGAAGACGTAGTCCATGAACTCTCGCTGGCCTTTAGGCGACTAGCTATTTCTGGCAACATGTTAGCAACGGATTTGTCGATGAACAGATGCTTACCCGTGTCATCTGTCAATGACTGCCCACTAAAATCATGGACTGTCTCTTCAAATCGTGTAAAGAAATCAGAAACTGACTCATCCGCTTTCTGTTTGCAAGACGCTAATGTTGTCCAATCTATTATCTTAGGGGGTATAAGAGTTTTCAGTTTAATCACAATAGCTTTGGAAAGATCTAATATCTCCTGTCATGGTTTTTGCGCAGGCTCTCTAGCCGCATCTATTTGCTCTAAATGCACCCAAGTATCACCATAGGCTACATTATCATCTACCTTCCGAATTGGTCTCCACATATCAGGGGGCAAAATAAGTCCAAAAAACATGCCAATATATGGCAGAGTCATAGTACAGGAGCTAATAGCTCCTTCCACTTCTTCATAAAAAGCGTCCGGGTTTTTCTGTGGGTCAGGCAAAGCAGCTTTAAGACCCATAATGTCTGCTCTAGTCCAAGGAGTGTAGACCCAATTATAAACAAAATATCCCTTTGCATCATCTGAATCTTTATCATCATTCATTCCCGCTCCCTTTGGGGGAACATACAGAGGTGCTGCTTCACGCATGGGTTTCATAGTAACTTCAATATCACTTGTATCTTTATCTGTCCCGTAGCTCCCTCTTGTCGCGCAGGGGTCTGAACTGTTTGTTCAGTTATAGTTTTACCAGCTGCTTTTTTCTCCTCTCGCAGACGGAACATCTCAGTGTGCAATTTAACCACTCGCCTAATTAGATCAGGCACCTGTGAAGGAAGAAAGGTGCCATCACTTAATTGTTTATAATTAGAATTTATATCAGAGGGCTCTAAATCATCAGAACGTTTTCTAAGACTGAGTATTACTTTCCAAGTAAACGTCTCTACAAAATAGAACTGCTCTAAATCTATCCACTGTTGAACCATTGCTATGAGTTCTGGGGCGGAGGCACTCCCACGAGCTGCTTTACGAGCAGCGGATCAAGAGTGGCCTTGCATTCAGTAGTCAAAGTAGAGCGAGTCTTTCGCCCATCCTGCTTATCTTCATCTTTTTCTTCGGAAGACAAATGCTCTTCATCAGAACCTTCATTCTCAGGGGCACTAGGGAATTTATACGGGGGTGGAGGTCGATCTAACAAAATAGAATCATCTTGAGGTCTATTAATTAAGGGATAAATGGGGCACCTAATAGGGTACTGGCCAGTTACCTCTAAACGATTCTCCCTATCTTTTTTCTTGTATTTCCTTCATCTCCTTATTTTTCAATTCAATGATTTTTTATATAATGTTTTTCGCTGTTCTTTTTCTGCTATAGCTTCTTCTTTCCGCACTCTCTCATGCACTTCTTTCTCCCACATTCGTACACAATCAAACCTATCTTGTCGACTCTTTCGTTTAAACAGACACTGCTCAACATACTGAATCTTTTCAAAATAAATGACCCATTTACTGGCCATCGTAGATCAGGATCCTTTTTCGTATATTTGTTCCACAGTATATTATACATTATGGAAGAAATGCCGTATTTAATATACATATACATATTAGGTGTCCCCTCTAGGGGTGCCGGCTGACTACTATTTTTTAAATCCATTTTGGTACCACCAAGACAGCAACACAACCTACGAAGTGTGCGAGGAACAGGCATGCTACCAAATTGTAGTAAAATATTACTTATCCCAGATATATCAAAGTAGAGAAAAATCTCCACATTACCTGTCTATTTATTGCAATAAACAAACAAACAAAACCAGAATCTTGGCCAAGCGAATCCAAAATCAAGAGTGTCGCTCCAGCGACCTTACCAAACAAAAGTCTGCAACTGCCAATCTCTTGGTCGACCTAATGGTCACTGCAAAACTTGCGCCAAAGGAGATCTCTGCCGTGACCGGCCACCACCTGGAGGGTCAAATCGGGAAAAACGGAAAAGCACTTCGGTCTGCAAAGACAAAAGGTCTCCTCATGCAGGACGTCTCCTCGGTGAGATTCCATTCCTCCATCAAGACCACTCCTTCAGACGGCCGCATCTCCGATGAGCCCCACGAGTGAGGTGCCAAATTGTGGAAATGTGCCTTTTCAGGGGCACACCGGTGCAGGGTTCACCCTTAAGTTTGTCCACGGGTCCTTAGACTAACAAAGAAGAGATTGGCACTGAAGCTGTAATTCAAAATAACAAGTTTATTAATCACTCATGAGTGGGACTATATCAATACAACACCCTCAGGCACTGTAGTAGTACATGGAATACAGAAACCATGGGCCTTTTATACACAGTTTGTTGCAGAGTAAGCATGTAGTTAAAAATAGACGGTACAGGCCTACACAGGAATATCTATCGACTAACATGGGCAGATGGATATCACTTAGTCAGCAAAGTGGGAGGGGAAACAGAACTGCTTACATCAGTAGGATATGAAAGACAGTTACATTCTCAAACAGGTGCATTCTAGCAGCTAATGGCCTTTCTGAGCTCATACATTGCTCTGGCTCAGTACAGAAGGAGTTAACTAAGGTTGATGACTCAAGCAGAATAGACAAGCAGGCAACAGTGAAGACGGCAGAATCACAAGGCTAACCAAATGGATGCTGCAAACCAGATGGCTTCAGCTCATGCTAGCAGCAATTATTTTCGATTTCCACAGAGGCACAAAATTCCTATGGAAATACAGGTTAATGGCCATAATCATCATCATCCTGCTGTTACTATTGGTGAACAAGATCAAGTTCAGCAAGGGGCCAGTGACTGAAACAAAGTGCAGGAGGAAGCTGGTATTGCATCTTCTACTGATAACCAGTGCAACGTTCTCGCCTTCGAATGCCCCGCTCACAAAGCAATAGAGGAAAAGAATGAGGAAAGCCAGGAACAGGTCTGCCAGGCAGTCAGTTGGGCCTATAAACACACTTTTGCCCAGAAAACTATATCCAATCTTTGGTGTAAAGGAGTAAACAAAGTCTTCCCCCGACCCTAATTAGTACTGAAAATACCAAAGAGACCCAGGAGGCACAAAATTCCTATGGAAATACAGGGAGAACCAACGCGACCGGCAATCTACCTGTCGTCCTTCATAGTTATCCACATGCCGGAGAGACATTGTCTGGCCACATTGGGGCAGACGTCAGGGGCAGCCCTGCGGATGCATCTCAGGCCAGATTACCACCATCATACACCCTGGAAAATCCTCCTGCAGCATCCAACAACCATCAAGGTAATCAAAACCTCCGTAAACCTCTTCCCCCAGTAATATGGCAATCCATCTCAGGATCAATCCCCTCTTTTCATCAACAGAGAGTAATAACCCTATTTTAGGTAGTCAGACTAGGAATATTAACCCATCTAACACTACTCAAGTCATTTGAAGAACTATAACCACTGTAAAAGCACCTGAACCAACAGACCCAGGCATCATGCCCCACCAGTAACTTGAAACAAGGACTGTCTTTTATCCACAATTTTAGTCCTGGGGCTGCCAAGACTCCCTAAATGAGGGAAACATTCTGAATCTTCTGCGAGCTTTACCCTCCCTAGCCTATGCCGCCTGTCAGACATTAAGTCAGTGGAATTTTTCCTAGAGAACAGATATTTTCTCCCCAAAAATCTGTGATGCTTACTTGGTCATCACCAATTGCATCAACCCTAGTTCTGAAAGAAAAGGAGGCCTTTCAGGAAACAATGACTGTCTTTTATCCAGAATTTTAGTCCAGGGGCTGCCAAGACTCCCTAAATCAGGGAAACATTCTGAATCTTCTGCAAGCTTTACCCTCCCTAGCCTATGCCGCCTGTCAGACATTAAGTCAGTGGAATTTTTCCTAGAGAACAGATATTTTCTCCCAAAAAATCTATGATGCTTACTTGGTCATCACCAATTGCATCGACCCTAGTTCTGAAAGAAAAGGAAGCCTTTCAGGAATAGAGCATCAAAATGATGCCCTTCGTACTTCTACGTTATCCCACCCTCCTTGCATTACCATCCCACCTAAGATAACCGTTGATAGCTTACCTATCTCTTCTGTGCTAAGGAGCAAACTTGGTAAATCGCAAGTACGCGACAACACCTCAGCAAACAAATTGGTGTAACAAATTAGCCCTACCACTGCGCCAGACCTTTCGGAAATCCTAAATGCAGGAAGTAGACAACAGAGTGGACAACCTGCAAGCTTAGGAAAAGAGAATGTGATACAAGCCTGAAACTCTATTCTTGGAACATTGCTGGTTTGGAAACTAAAATAGAAAGCGATGATACTGTACTTTTCTGGAAATAATTTGACATAGTCGCCCTCCCGGAGACATGGGCAGTCCCACTGCCCTCTCATTACATGGTACTCTTACCACCATAAATCTGTGGAAAAAACAAAATAATTTGGCCGCCCCGCTGGGAGAGTGACTACATATATTGCACTGTCCCTAGCAGAATAGATTGAGTTACTACCTGAACTGGACATGGCATGTTGACCACATCCCTTACCATCTCAACACAAAGTGGGCTCTAATCATAATCAACATCTACATCCAGCCAACTCCTCTTTCAAAAACAAAGTTACTGAGAAAATTCAGGGATGTGGAATTCCTATAGCCCGACGCCATTTTTAATGTTTAGCAATATGAGCCTATGTATAATGCTTCCAGAATGCTCTGTGATTAGATGCAAATATTTGCAGAAGCTTAGCAGCAAGATTGAAGACTCTTTGCTTCCAAAATAAAATGTTCATAAAAAAATGCAAAAACGTTTTGCTAAACTACTGTAAAATTTTAGGTGCCATTTCTTTGTAGCATAATTTAGTAAAATGTGTTGATGTATGCTTGCTAGTATTTCCCATGAATATTCATAATGGAAAATCAGTGTAACCAGTTTCAAAATGATTATGGGAAACATAAAAAATAAACAAGCATTGGTAAAGCCAGTAGGTATGAAATTGTTGGTCAGCCTTTCCAACTTGTGACTTGTTTTGTCATGGTTTTTGTAAAAGCTTACTGGTGTGGGAGCTGCAAGGCCCTCACCATTATAACAAACATTGACAAAAGCTAAAATTGTTTTGGTCTCATAAAGCACACATTGCCACAGTAGTTCCTGGCACTGACTGTGTGTCGATATGCTCCTTGTTTAGGAACAGAATGCGCTGTCACTCACAGTGACGCTAGCCGATAGACAGAGAGAGACAGACAGAATTTTAATACACACAAAAGGTCATGGTTAACGCCAGACCTAATTGGGGGCCCAATTATTACATAAAGTCACTGATGCCAGTGTGGGTTTATTGTGCTGGGGGTGTACCCACCCCAGGGAAGGGACCCACTGGTCCCAACCTTTTACTTACCTGTAACGCCACTAAATCTAGTATTTAAAGGCACCCTGGACCCTTGCTTCCTCAGACCAGAAGAAACTACAAGAAAAGAAAAAGAAGGACCGAACAGCCGTGCTGAAGCTAACAAGAGGAAGACGCCCACTGACTTGGCCCCAGCCCTACCGGCCTGTCTCCACTTCGAACCTGCTCCAGCGAAATCCCGGTGTGAACTGCAGCCAGCAACCTCGAAAACCCCATAGGACCTGCCTGCCTTCAACCACAAAGGCTATGTCTCCCATGACCACCGGATTTGTTCATCTCCAATCTCTGGCTCCCGCCGGACACAGCAAATCCACACCACTCTGCACCCGCCGTCCACGGCCCGAGCTCAAGTGGGCAAACACCACGAGGAGGTCTCCCCAGTGATCCTGACCTGAGATCCGGCGACCCCTGACCTGCATCAAACCTCCGGCTGACTCCTGCAGCCTAAATCTGGAAGGCCCTCATAACCGCGACCAGGAGCTGGTAAGTAGATCCGACCCTAAAAGGCACCCCTGCACCGGACGCCCCACGGCCTTGGGTGGCCAAACCCACGGTGCCTAGCCAACCCCCAACATCCCAACTTACCTCTCGAAGTGGTGGTCGGACTCAGAAGACCTTCGTCCTCAAACCTGCAGTGCCTTTGCAAACCTGAAGTTCACCATTGCAAACAACAGGGCGCCCGACATCGAAACAGCACCCTGCACGTGGCCGCCCGATTGCCGCTGAGGGTGCACCTTTGGTGTTACTTTGTTTCCCCATTGCCCTGAGCTAAAGTCCAGGAATTTGCTCCCACAACCAAGTTCCCTGCTTGTCAGCAGCCACCAACCGGAGGCCCCCTATCCCCCATTGGATAACATTGGGCCTCAGCACTCTGCAGCCGGCCGCCCTAGTGCAGCTGAGGGTGTAACAAGAGTGCATCCCTGACCCTGGAGGACCCCTGAGTCTATCCCCAGAACCTTAACTCCCACTACCGAATATTTACCCTAAAAACAATAACACTATTTTCCTCCATAGAATAACGTTGACTGTTTTTCTTGGAAAAGTTTCTGTGTGGAGTTTGAAAACCTAAAGAAATTCTTTAAAAATGTACAAACTAACAAAAGCGATTTTACTTACCTGTTTACAGGAAATGTCCCAGTGTATACTACACTGTGTAAGAAAAGTAACTTACCGGTAATCTTACTGAAAATCCTATACAAAGTATATGAATTGTATTTACAAAGCATTGCATTTCTCAGAAACAATACTGTAAGTCAAAACAAAGTGCATTTACAATTGCAATCCAAACTGTGTTACAAACTGTATATTTACTGCAAAGTACTTATCACTTACCTGTGCCAGGCTTGCTTGGTTCTAGGAGATAAAATAACTAAAAGAATATTTTTATACAAAAACAATTGGTCTGAAGTTCAGTCTTTGAGTGTATGAATTAATTTGCTGACTGAGTGTGTACAACAAATGCTTAACACTGTCCTCTGATCTGATCTGCTCTCTGTAGGTGTGGTACATGCCACTTGGGTTACTAGTTGAGTGTCTCATTTGCTGATAACCATTGACAATGTGGGATGGGGTGTGCCTCATCGATGGAGGGGCGGATCTTTGTCAGTGGGATACCAGATCGTGGCTTATTCTCAGAAAAATGCACAGATGACGCATGCATACAAGATGTAACTGTTCACTATTGTTGTCTGATGCTCAATAAAGATATTTAAAAAAAAAAAAAAAAACACTGTCCTCTGATAAAACCTTACTGCTCAACCACACTAGCACAAATAGAGAGTAAGGTTCTATCTAACTTTACCTCTGCCTACCTTTGGGGTTCCACGGGACTCTGCACACTATACCTCACTTTGGTATAGTATATTCAGAGCCAGCTTTCTACAGTATATATGAATGTTTTGCAACCGAAATGCGGTCACAAAACATCCGCATTTAACCACCAAATTCTATTTGGTGGTAACCCATTCGCAAAAGGGAAAGAGTCCCCAAGAGACCACTTCCCCCTTTTATGAATGTTTTTTAAAGCATTTTTTAAAAGCAGCCAGTGGCCCCATGCACCACTGCCTACTAAAAAATGAAAATTAAAACGTTTCATATTTGGTTTTGAAACGCATCCTGTTTTGCTTTAAGGAGAACAGGCTGCATCCATAAACAAAAAGATTGTTTTATTTAAAAAGCAATCAAGGCATGGTGGTCAGCTGAACCCAGCAGGCCACCATCCCTTGATTCTAGCGATTCCTAATGGGTTGCAAACCATGACCTACCTCATTGTATTCATGAGGTTGGTCTATTTGCAACCCACTGGATTTGCAAATGAAACTCAAAAGAGTTTCATACATTTGAAATAGAGATTTCCTAATACGATTCACAGTTAATTGTCATTAGGAACTCACTATTTCCAACTTGCATACATGTGGCTCTATATCTCTTCCTGAAGATGTAGAAGCTGGGAAAATTCAGTGTTGTCACTTTATTTAGAGGCGGGTGATGGAGAATCAAGTCTGATTCTGTGGCGTATTCTTTTTAAGATGATTTTGGCAAAAAGCCACTGATGTCTCTTCTTGTAGAGGTGGATGTTTCGAAACACAGTGATGTCACTTCCTGTAGCAGTGGAATCTGATAAATTCAGTGATGTCACTTTCTGAACAGCTGGATGTTGGCAAATGCAGTGCTGCCATTCCAGTAGCAGTAGATGCTGGGAAATTCAATCATGTCCCTTTGTGTGGAGATGGATGATAGAGAATGAAGTCTGCTTGTCTGTCATCTTCCTTTACAGATAGTTTTGGTGGGAAACAAGTGATGTCACTTCCAGAAGAGGTGGTTGCTGGCAAATGCCTTTCTGCCACTTCCTGTAGTGGTGGATACTGGGAAATGCAGTGGTGTTGGTTCTGTGGAGATGGATGAAGGAGAAATGGACTGCAAAAGCCAAAGAAAATAAATGTTTTACAGAAACTTCAAATTAATAAAGAGCTAGTGCATACTACGGCAAGAGTCAATAATGGCTCAGTATGTAAGTACAGATATCAATGGCTCTGAACATTGTCCTTCATAGGGACTTACACAAGAAGGTAATGGATTTTTCCTTTGAAGTCAGTACTTTGCACCAATGACCGATGTAGTCCTTGAGAAATGCAAGTTATGACTAATATGTCCATGAGTAAGATAATCATTAGTTATTCAAAGTGTGCTTATCAACCTTCTCAGAAATACTAAGTCCTCAAGGCCACATTAAATTAAAAAGATAAGTGATCTTCTTTTGCAAATTGTTCTACTAGGAAACAAAGGTTTTGCCCCTTGGTGCAATTTACCAGTACTACAGTTACAACCACAAATTCATAAATGTCCCTCCATGGAGTATACCCCCTTCTTTTCTAGTGTTTAAGAGTATATAGGATCACTTTCCTCCATTCAAGCCTGGGTGGTCTTCCATTGTGCAAGATCAATGGCTACTTAAAGGAATGTCATTTGTTAAACCTCCATCTTGTCTCCCCTTCTTTCTGTCCAAACGTTCACAAATTATGTCCAGCTTTCTAATTGGTTCTACATCAAGAAAAGGTGCACTTCAAATCAGGCCTCTGACATCGGCTTTCTCTGCCTTACCAACATGCGTAAGCTTCTTCCCTTTGGCCAAGTTACCTGCCTCCCAGCTTTTCCACACACTTCTTCACATCTTAATTACCCTTGTACTGCAACAGGTCAGTTCTCAGTCTCTTTCTCACTGCACCACCATAAGCCATATTTGCCTCCTTGTAGTTTATCCCCCATCGTCTTAGTTGTGTTCCTGTCACAGTCTATTCTGAGGCTACCTGGACTCTCCCTTGTCGTTTGAATGCTCAACACTTCGATATGCCTAGGTTTCTACTACTGCACCATTGCACTCCATACTTTGCTGCAGTGTCAACCGAACACTCTTTCATTTTTGATTGGCCGTTTTAACCATTCTTTTCTGGGTTTCGTTTTATAAGGATGTTTGATTCTCCATAATTGCAAATAGTTCCAAGACTCTTTTCATCCATGCTGAGCAGAACTTCACCCCAATATGGGTTATTTCTCTGCATTCGCCCTCCAAAAAGAGAAGCCTTCCCAAAATTCTAACACTTTACCTGCATGCAAATATCTCACAAAACCATACTTGTCACATTTCTGAAATAGGTAACCACCACAAGTATGGACAATAGCTTTTACCAAAAATCCCAGAGGGCCTTCTAATATCTAAACTATGATTTTTGTCGTACTTTTTGCTAGGCACTACAACCAGATGCAAAAGGGATATTTTATAACTGGTCAAGCATCCCTCACATTCTGTTTTTTGACCCCCTCCACATAATTTTCCGTCCGCTGTTTATCAAACTCATTCCAACATTTTCATCATGTGCCATTCTCCCGAACCATTTCCTGAGACTTAAGGGAGTAAATACTCTTACCACGCTCATTAGCCTTAATTGTGTCCCCTCCTTAACATGCTACAATTATTTTCTTCTACAGTTTGATAGGGAATATAGAATGATGTTTTTGTTGTAATTTCCAAAACGGCTACCGGAAGTAAAGAAATGACATGATCATGATTCTCACCTCTGGGCCTTCGCATATATATATGTATGCTTTGTGGCCCATAAAGAAATGTGCTAAATACTGATTTGGACCATGTTGTTTAATAACATCTACATGTACAGTGCTGCAGAACAGCAGAATTGTGCTTTTATAGCAATTTAAACACTATGGTTTTGATTCACAAACATGGAGTTCAACATCTGGCAAAAGCAATTTGGTCCTGGTGAAGGTACTTGCCTTGTGCACGGATGTCTGTTCAGTAACTAGACTTGTCTGTTGTAGCTCAGCCTTTCTTGTATATTAAAGTAGTGGATATGAACCTCCTTTCTTGAAAAGGCATAGACTCCAGGAAGCAAATTCTACCTTTAGACTAGGGATGTATTGGTTTAGTGCTTTAAGCCTGTCGATATTAGCAGGTATGGGTCCTCCACCTGTGTTGGTCATGGAGCACATTCCACAGAACCAAGAACCGACCTTAAAGGCCCCTATAAGACACCCCCATAAAATGTCTTCTCATTTGTCACCCTCCAGGAGATAACCCTAAATTCCTCGAAGACCTAGCTGACCTAATTTCAGTAACCTCCCTAAAGAACAATACTGACATTATATTTTAGAAGATCTTAACCTACACCTGAACAATGCGAAGGAGCCCCCAGTGCAAATCCGTACCACACTCTTGGAAGAAAACTATCTTACCAAGCACTGCAAGGATCAAACCCACAACAAGGGCTCTACCCTCAATGCAATCATCTCTAAACATGACACAATATCCCTGCATGCCATCCATCCGACTGGTCCGACCATCATCTAAACTTTTTTAACTCAGTACCTTTAATCCAGAGCCCTGCCTCAAACCCAGACGTCTTAAGTGCTGGGTGAGGAACTTCTACCAAATCTCCCATGAAGAGTTAGAAACTCAACTCCCAAATTCTTCCTCCTCCTGACCTCTCCTCCGCGGACAACCTCCCCAACCACTACAACACAAAAATGACAGAACTCATTGAAGCAGTCTCAGCCCTGAAACTCAAGAAGTATCCCCTCCAGATACTGGTTTAACAACGACCTAAACTATGAAATGCATCAAATACGTTTAGCAGAAAGAACCTGGGGACAACAACCACCAAATGCAATCTCTTGATCCTCCGGGCCGAACGCCTTAAATATAAAAAAAAACATCTTCAGAGAACAATCCTCTTTTTTCGACAACAACTAGACCTGTCAAAGAACAGGCTCAAAGAACTATTCGACATCATCAAGCAGAAACATCATCTTTCCCTCAAGACACAAATACCAATTTGATAAATAAATGCGAAGGATTCACATCATTCCTCTATGAGAAAGATTCTAGTATCAAACTCTCACTCCAGCCTCTCACCCCTTTACCTCACACCAAGCAAGGATGCCCCCTACGAAATAACCAATCCACCCAAGACTGCCTCCCCCCCATCAACACAGCCCCCTTCCCTCAATACAGCTCATATTTCTTTTCTAAATGTTGTTTAGTATTTTTATTGAATGCTGTGCACTAACTCTCATGCTTTGCATGAATATTGGTGTACTTGGAAATCCAGTGAAAGCAGGAATCATGATTTCCCTTTTTTCTGTGTGGATTCCCCTGCGCAGGTCCTGCGCCTGGTCTGTCAAATGGAATGTAGCCTGTCACATCACTTTGTTATAGAAGGGTGAACTTGGCTTAGATCAGCAAAAACTCCTTAGGGCATTTTTGGAATGTTCATTTGGTAATTGGATGAACTTTTTGTATGAAACTTCAGTTGCAGAAGAATGGTTTGGTAACAAATTCTGTAAGTGAATTAGGCCAGCTGCAAAATGTATTTCTTCCTGTGTGCCGCCTAGGTGGTAGAGAAAACACGTGTGCTTTCTGCTCTAGATGAGAGAAATAATGTTTTTTTTTTTAATGCTCTAGTGACCACATATGTCTGCTCTGGGATATTATTAAAAGCTTCTGGCAAGCCTAAATGACAGCTGCAGTCACAGTATTGCCCTCAAAGCTTGTTTCTGTTTTGTTTTTCAGTTGCAAGTGATCCAATTTAAGAATTACTACACAGCCTTCCTGACTGTGCGGATACAACAGAAAAGGCCTGCAGAGGTGGGTGAAGGTCCCTTGAAGTGGCGCACCTGCCTGAGGAACTACAGACTGATGCCAAATCCACACACAGAAGAATGTTCTCACGATTACGTGTCCCTGTACAGGCATCAGGTGAGAGTTTTTCATACTATATGTGAGCAGGGGAACACAATATAGGTCAGACTGTCACCGTCTTTCTAATAACGCACATTAGCGACCTGATGGGTGATAGCGCGAAGTTGGGGCAAATTTTAAATAATATGGTTTAACCTTTTTCTTACCATAACTTACAGAGTTATACACCATTCCGCACAGGCTTTGAATATACTCTCTTCAGGTGACGGGCCTTTGCCACTGTGTTTTGACGGAGGTATGCATTATAATAAGTTAAATCACAAATGTATTTTCTAAGTTCAGTCAGTGATGACAGTTTGAATTTGTTTTAAAAGCTTTATTTCTCATTAAGAGATAAGTAAAATAAATGTTATTCTTTTTATTCAAATTAGTTGTTCAGTTCAAGTAAGGTTACATTTAAAGAAGATGGGGAGATAGAGGGACAGAGAGGCTCGTCCTCCTATCGATAAGTAAACAGTGGCTACAACTAAGTTTACAAAAATATCATCAAAAGTATGGTTAGAACGGATTATCAAATAATGCATCAAGCATGTTCCAAAAAGGAAAAATACCCTAGTCTAAAGAACAGGACCAAGAGAGCATGAAGCTCAAAATTCAATAAAAGCAGCATAACCTCCCATATGGAGTAGTTCATGAAACTCAATAGAATCTCAGCAATTAGGCAAATATGCATATAGTTGCAGTAGCAAGGTGTATTTTTAATTAAGCATCAATAGTAATATATTAAGATGAGCAGCGGTAGCCATGGTCGTCAGGCAAAGGGAATGGGGGAGAAAGTGGATGTTTTTAATCTAGATTAGGAACACACACTAATATAAAAAGGCAAAAAGGAAGTTGTAAATGTGAAGCACGTATCTCCTCTTCAGATCCAATCAGTAGACAGCATTAGTCCGAGAGCTATTTCAGCTTCTTCCTTTCCCACGAAATAACACAAAGCTTGCAAAGTTTTATCATAAAGGTTGTTACAGATGTTCTTCATATGTGGCCTTTCTATTCATAAACCTCCTTTCCCACAGGCAGCGATCGCAGTCTAACTTTCTAATGTAATAATTTCATTGGGTTAACAATGAAATATGTAAAAGAAGAAACATCAGCTTGCATGATATTGTTTGGCAATACATTTAATTAATACAAACAAAAAATTATGTTTCAAAATGAACAACTCTATTTAAAGCAATACGTGTGTTGTATGAGAAATAGAAATTCTTGTTAGCAGAATAAAGTGCTTCTTTACCAAAGCATTAAATATTTGTTTATTAAGAACATTCTGCAGATTTGGCAAATATTTCTAAAGATGTCAGAATAAGGTAATGCTTTTTAATCTATTGTGTGCATTTCAGCATGTTGAGTTTGTTTCTAGTTGAAAAGAAACCGTCCTTAAACTTTTCTAAACTTAGTTCTAATAAGTATGCCTGCTTAGTGCATTTTGCTCATTTAAATTGCGTGTCATTTCATTTTAAATTGCACGTTAATCATTCCACATATAGTTATTTATTACATTTGCATTTTAGTGAATAATCTTTCTCACGGGGATCACCAATTTATCATTTTACAGTTTTGCTCTACATAAAACATTCAACTTATCTATTAAATATGGAATATTCATCAAAACTCTCTTAAAACATAATATTTCCCTTTGTATTATACATTTGCTTAAGGGTTATTTCCCTTGATCTGCTTTTTCAGACATATTGATTTCCAGTTGCCCTGCACCAATCCCCATCACTAATTAGCCCCCCACTAAATTATTGCATAGGTAGATGTGGATGTAGGCCCTTGTTAAATGACGCGCGTGGTATGCTGACCTTTTCAACCCTTACCAAAATCTTCCTCTGATGACCACCAGCACTATCAAGTGATAGAAAAGCTTTCACTGATGACACTGATGTGGTTGCTTCTGCTAAACACAACATTCTAAGCTGCACCATGTAAATAAACTGCCTTGCCGTGATTGTAAATTCATGATTTACCACCATTGAAGCTAGCTGGGAGCTATTAGTGATAACCACAAACAGCACCCATTACCATCAAAAAAACTATTTTGCCTTGAGAGCATGGGACTAAGGAATGAAGGGGAGACTTTGTGAACATTCAGGTGTCCTCAAAATGTCTTTCCGTTTTGTTTAGTTACTCAAGCTAAAATAGTGTAATGTTTGTTTTGACAAAGGAACCTAGTGACATGATACAAATTTAAGATCCACACTGAGCAAATCACTTTCCCATGTGTCATGCACAGGAATTTAAGAAATTAGGACAGAAAAAAAGACTTCAAATCATTTTCACCAGGAGCACTCCTGGTGCCTTTAGGCAACCAGAAAGTTTTGCACAAGGTTCATTATGTAGTTTTTCCTTGCAAGGTTATGTTCTCGCTGGACCTTTGCTGCCTACACTAAAGACTGTATATAGAGACAAGCACACATACAGAATTTATAAAGAGATGAGCACACATACAGTAGAAAATAATTAGTGTATTCATTCATTTTGCAGTGAAAAGCTGCAGACATTCCTTTGTCATTGAAGAAAGGTGCTAGGGACCCACATAATGCATTGTGATTTAGACCAACCCCTGCTCACTGTGTATTTACTTACCAGTGTCTATGAATCCTGCAACAGATTGAGGACCATCTTTGAGGCTGTTCTGAACATGCACAGCTAATTCTCTACTCACCTTAACAACATTGTTCATGAACAGTGGTCCTTTAGCCCTCACCTTGGGCTACTGCAGTAAATCATTCACTCATTAGGCATCCCCACTACAACAACATATATGAACATTACATAATGCACACCGGAAAAAAAGACTTACTTCACATCTATCTTGCTCCTGGTTTGATTGAAAATCCACATCCAATGGATGTGTCCCAGCCACAACTACTTGAAAGTGGTCCCAAATAATATTGATGTTATTGTCTGATGACAAAGAATGTGGACACCGGCCACATACTTTGTGTTTGCTATGTGAGTCTTTGAAGTAGCAGTCGTCTTAACTGTGACAGCCATCTCAACTGTGGTATGCTTATGGCAACACTTTGCCAACAGTGTTTAACTACGTGCCACTGTTTTCAATGTGTAACCTATGCAAAAGAAGCAAAACACAGTTGTCAGGCTCCTAATGAGACTCATGAGAACTGGACATTTCTCCCCTACCCTGCAGTGGTTACTAATGGCCACACATTTACAGTACTTCAAGTCACTTACTACAGAGCCCGCCTTTTGTAGATGGGAAAATTCCACTCCTGTGAGTTGAAACACCAAAGCAAGTGTCCCTCACTTGTCCTTCTTCTCCAAGTATCACAATATTGCAAGTCATGTAGACAAAGTCAGGCAGCTGCACAATACACATCAGAGACAAACCCCTCAATAGAAACCATGTAATTCACACAGTGAGGCCCGTCTTAACCTTGACTAATTTCTAGTGCCAGAAGGCAATATCTCCACCATATTATGTATCTAGAAAAATGTATGGCAATGTTGTAACCATATAATACACTCAGACTAGAGGATGGTGATGCAAACTGTCAAAATTAAAGTCGTTTTATGCCAAAGAAGCACTTACAGCTCTCAATAAACCCTCCTCCTTCCACTGGTATCCTGCACCATCCAGTTTGCTCCCCTTTGTACTACATTCCTTTGCTCTTTACTAGCTACCCACCAGCTGGATGGTATCCTGACTTGGCTGGAGCTGTGGTGGTAGACTGGGTCATTGTGAATGGAGTGTGCTTAAGGCTGAGAATACAGAAGTTATTGTAAGAGTTGAATAATCTATTCAAGCTTTCCCATTCCAGGCATGTAGAAAGGTTTCCAGGCTAGAGACAATCCATAAATAGTCATCAGTAGTGAAAACTATGCATTTGGCCTTTGGCACCAAGCGGTGGGAACCCCTTCCAAATAGGTCGATATGCGGGGCAGGACCCGTGATGGCTGTTTGACTACAGGGCTACCCCGGTGTAAGGTGAGGTCCCACGTGGAGTAAAATCTCTCCCAGAACGGGATGGAGTGATTATACGAGACACATAAGTCCAAGATAACTAAGGAGCAGCTATCTGCCCTTATTCAAAGTAGTATAGGGAAATTCTCTTACTATTCCTTGTTCCAGGGGGCTTCCATGCCCGCCCTGAAGAAAGTCCAGCACCCTTCATGGGGCAGCAGCGGACTGAAACATGTTGGCAATAGGGTCTTAGGACCATAATATCCCTACTGACCCATTTCTCTGTTTTTATTGTCCCTGACAGGTCCAAGAATAAAGGGAAACTGAGATCTGACAGCGGATTTTTAATCTTTATTCCCCTGGCCAAAAACATCTCATTAAGTGCTCCCTGAAAGATGGTCGAGCCCACCCTGACTTCTAGGCATCAGGGTGTCCCGATGATGAAGCATGACACCACTAGGGTGTGTGAGGGAATATAAAACAAAAGGACGTGCCTCCTTTCCCACTCTATAGTGGTGGTACATTCACAGCTTCACATAGGGTTTCCCACCTATTGTAAGTTCAGGGATTGTTCCAGGAGACCTAACCATTTAACAGTGGTTAGGGCATCAGGGGAGTACTTTTGGTGAAATAGTGTTACAACACGGGAGGGTGCACTCCCCTCTTGAGTTCCTCTCGGCCCCTTAACAAGCGAGCAAATCGTCCCGCTTGATTAGTGTACCTTGTTTCTCAGGCACCTTCTGCACAGACAAGCGCCTAGACAGTTTTTAATACTGTACCTTTATAACTATTCCTATCCTTACACTAAAATCTCAGACATCATGAAAGCTGATTTGCAAAGATCACTATATTGTCAATTGAAATGCAGAGGCCCAAGAACAGGTAATACTTATTGTCTACGTACCCGCTTAAGATGTTCTATTATCTTTACAAAGGTCACAAAACCTACAACTGCCTGCACTGATAAGTCATTGGTACACAGTGGTTTTGCTTAAGGTGCATAAAAATCTACTACTGCCATCTCAACGTTGTTGGCCTAGGGAGAAATCAAGAGTTGGTTGCTCCAACAGTGCAGGACTCGCATCCTCATACCAAAGCTTTCCATATTTGTCCCGAAAACATACCATGATGCCTTGATGAAGCATATTCAAAGCTCACATCCAGACAAGGTTTTTGTCATTGACTAAAATGGAATCCTCTATCAATGCTAACATTTCATCAGTGCCTGCAGATCTTTGAGGTTAGAAACATTTGGAAGTTTCTTTTGGCCCTGAAAAGGGACAGGTACTGGAAAAGCCTAAGCTTTCTTTTGAAGAGGTAATATCCTTTCACAATATTCTGAGAAGCAGAACCAGAAAAGCTTTGAGAAGAGCCTGCAAACACAGAAGAACGCTCCTGGGCTTCCATGTAGCACAATGATAATTCTCATTATGATGCTGACTATCATGGTTCTGCTGAAAGAGCACTGAAATAACTTTCAGGATCTCTGGTGTGATAAAGGCAGGAGAGGAAGGACTGGGTTTAGAAAGACCTCCAAAATAGACGCATCCTCAGAGGAATATGACACATATCCTTTGTACTTGTCACACTTCCTTGCTAGTCTTCTAAGGACAGGTCACCTGAATGAGGTTGGTGGAAGATGATTAATGTTTACTGGTCGAGTCACTCACTATTCCACAAAGTCAAAATAAATTCTTGACATTACTCCCATTGGTGCGTTATCATGCATTAAATATACTTAAGAATCTGGCCACTGCTAGATCAGTAACTCCACAAGTGGAGAGAATGTTCCAGTCTAACTGCAAAATCCTAATTTTTATGATCACAAACAGTTGTCTGCAAACCCAGTTTGAACCACTAGCCCATCCCCTGACAAGAACAACAAAAACTTGATGGGATGAGAAAAACATTGAAGCATTCTCGCTCAGGCAGTGGTGGACTGGACTGCCAATTCCTCTTTTAAACTGCTATGGCTATCATCAGTAGTAAAGCTGCTCCAACATTTTCAGGAGCTATATATGAAGAAGGAAGCACCCACGGTACAAAAAGGAACATTTATTTCAAACTCCTGACTTGGGGCTACATCAAGATGTATAGACCCATTTTATCAATGTTGCATTTCATACTGACCATCTTGTAGTCCTAGGAATGAGTGACAAAGTAGGACACATTCAGAAGGACAAAGGGACAGCAAAGGCAATGTGGACATTGCAACATTAGAGCAGCACCAGCATCTCATAGACCACAAGTAATGCAGATGGGTGGGCTGTAAGGGTACCAATAGCAGCTAATGCCATGTTCTTTATATAGCCAGAAACTCTTGACTTCCTGGCAGAAACACACATGGACTGAGCACCAGTACTGCTGTGAATGAGGTAGGAAAATGTTTCAATTCCTGTGAAACATTGACACAGTTTTCACTCCCCAACCACATCCACATTACGCCTGATGTAAGTAGACTGAGGTTTATTCGTCAACAGAGGCGCAATTCAACCTCAGACAAATATTTCAAAATGCTGTGAAATCATCCATTGCTATCACTGAAACAGGTTTTCAGACAAATGGGTGATTTAGGGAATTTGTTAACAATAATGTAAAGTTGTATCACAGTATACAAAGATTACTAATGACAAGGTGATATCCAACAGTCAAGGTAACCGGTCCGCCTGGAAACCCAGCATATTGTCTGTGGCAAAATGGGTTACTGCTTTAGGGGCGTGAAACCCTACTCAAGCAGTAATCACAATCTCAGGATATTTTTCGGGTTTATTTGTGTTTCACCCTGTGCTTAGGCCTCTGGTAGGTTGGCACAAAAATAGTCAGGCTTAACTTATAGGCAATGTGTAAAGTATTTATGCAGCACACAAACAGTAATACAGTGAAAGCACAACACAAAAAATATCCCACCCAACTTTGCAAAAATAGAGTTAAATTTAATAAATTATTTGAAATCAAAACGACAACAATCCGATCAGTAGACCAGATGTATCCAATTTTAAAGCTTTAATTGAAAACAGTGCGTAGAAGCACAAAGTAACAAGTATAGGCCAACCACAATGAAGCGTGGGCTAGATACAAAGCCAAGTTAGGCTCGCTTAACAAAGTACCTTAAATCCTAGTTACCAAGCGTTTCGAAATCCCGCATCAAAGATACATTGCTCAGTAGCAGTTCCGAGGAGCTGCAAGGCTGCGATGCATAGTCCTGCGTTGTCGAGGATGCCGTTAATGAGGGGCTTGCGATGCAAAGGCTTGCGTTGTGCATGCGTCGCGCAGCAACAATTCCGAGGAGATTGCAAACTGCGATGTGAGGTCCGGTGTCAGGGAGGCATTGCGCAGCGGCAGTTCCGATGTGGCTACGAGAAGATGTGTCGTGTTGCATCAGTTCTGCTTCAGAGGACCAAAGCTGGACTGGCAGAGCACCGTCCGTCGGGTCCACTTCTAAGGATCCGGCATTGGCGTGGCACCACATGGGGCTCAAGACTCACACACAGTAAGTAGAGTCCAGGTGCTGGGTTCAAGTTCATTGGATCCTTTTCTGTCCCTGAGGCTCTGATCAGGAGGCCAGTCAACTAGCCCTTGGAGTCACTCTGGTCATCCTGGGATCAAAAAGTAGGTTGAGTCCCTTTACTCAGGCAGCAGGGCAGCAGTCCTTCTTGCAGAACAGCACAGCAGTCATTCTGAGTCTTTCACAGGTCAAGAGGTTAAGCTGAAAAGACCAGACATATTTGCCTCGCCTGGTAACTTCACTGCTAAGGACAAAAATTGTTTAAAAGCCACTTTTAGGGACCACTTGATTAAGGAAAGGGAGAAGTGCGAGCCACTCAAACCCGCCAATAGAGCGTACCTGTTGGTTCAAACCTGCCTCTACATTGAACCCTACTTAGCCATGGTGCCGAGTGGAAGGGACTGGGTCCTCCTCACCTGGTTTGGGCTGGGATTGATTAGGTGCCAACTTTCCTTCCTACTGGGTCAGTTTAATCCAAATTAAATTTTGGTCTGCCACTGCAAACTTTAGCTCATTTTACCTTTTTCTGCAGGTTCTAGACAGTTATGCCAGGATAATCCCACTGTGGAGGGGCGCCCCACACTCCTGACATATATCTGCCCTTCTGTATTTATATTCACTCCCGCACCTCGAGGTGTGTTTTGGCGTGGCCACTTTTCTCAAACAGGCACTACAGGTTAGGCACTCCCTATTGGTTTTAAATGATTGTTTTATGTTCTGCATAATGCGCCCCCATTTTGGTCCTGTTTTTAGACCATTATTGCTAATGTGTTTTTAATTTTATCTTGCATTTTATACTTACAGACGTTTTTTTCCCTTTCTTTTGTGTGTTGTTGAACTGTTGGGCAGTGCAGTTTCTGCACTGTGCCGAATGCCAAAAACATGCAAACTTTTTTAAAGTGCTTTCTCCAGAACTGTGTTTTTAAATCCAACTTTACCATTAAAGAGGGTTTTAATTTACAAGTCCATAGACCCCAAACTCCAGATTCCTACCTGTACCAAATTGAAAGTTACCACTTATTAAATGTAATAAGTTAACCCAATGTTATCCCATGGGAGAGGCAAGCCTTGTAGCAGCAAAAAACAAATTCAAGGCTTTGTCACTACCAGAACATGTCAAAGTTATAAAAACATGTCCAGCATTTTAAATACACTGCATCCTGCCATATGAGCTAGTTAGGGCCTAAGGGTGACTTATATTTATTAAAAAGGTAGGGTTAGGTCTGGCTAAAGGTTCATTTTGGTAGGCTGAGATGACAGTTTAAAACTGCACTCACAGGCTGCAATGGCAGGCCTGAGACATGTTTAAATGGCTACTTAAGTGGGTGGCACAATATGTGCTACAGGCCCACTAATAGTATTCCATTTACAGGCCCTGGGTACATGTAGTACCACTTTACTAGAGACTACCAGTAAATTATATGTGCCAATTGGGGGTAAGCCAATTTCACCATGTTTAGAGGAGAGAGTGCAAGCACTTTAGAACTGGCTAGCAGTGTGGAAGAGTCCTAAGGCCAACAATATGAGATCTGCAATAATGGAGGAGTAAGGCAAAATGTTTGGGAATGACCCTGCAAAAAGGGCCAAGTCCAACATTGTCCTTGTCCATTTATTTAAGGTCTTCCTTAAAGATGGATTTTGCCTCATCTCTAATGGTCCTCTAAGGCGGTCTCTTTGCATTTTAGAAACCAGATATCAGAACCCCAATCAGGTAAGTTATTTTGGCTGACGTCGAGATCATCTATCCATTTCTCTGCCATATCCAGGCGGGCATGTAAAGTTGGTAGATCGGATCTAATGTATTTCACCTGTAAGGATACCCCTGAGACCAGAGTCCAGTTTGGTGATGGCTGACCCAAACGAAGAGATCTCCTTCATGATGGTTTTAACTGTGGCCTCTTTCTTATCCTTTGAGGATTGCTTTTGCATCAACTTTGCACCAGATAACGCTCCCAAAAACAGGAGATGTCTTGTAGGGTACTGGAAGAATATGTGAGCCAAGCAGAGAAAGTGCCATTGATGGGGGTCATGGAGGAAGGCATTCAGCAGCCAAAGGTATGTATGGCTGGCCTCACCTGGCAAAGTGACAAGAGAAAGCATCACAGTGAGGCTAACAGGTGGCACAGTTCAAAATGTCACAAAAAACAGAGATATTGAGCATGGTAATGGAGTCTGGGATGAAATAGCATTGCACAATCTCAGATACAAGTGAAGCCCCTGGCAGCAAGAGACAAGCAGGAGAAGTTGAACAAATGGCAAGCTGTCCTAAAGATGAGGCAGCAAAGGCACACATGATATCAGTGAAGTGAAGTCTAAGTATAGTAAGCAGTTTAAATGCCTTTGCTACGGGCAAATGTGCCGGGTATGCCCAGACGTGGGTGTCTGGCTAACTGTGCCACTGGATTCAAGCTATCCTGGCTGATGAGGGGTGAAACCCCGAAACCGGTCCTAGGATGCTTGTTTCCAGTCCAGAGAGGACCTGGCTTGGCTGTTCGGCCTGGACTGTTCCCATGAGGCACAGGGTCAAGACTGATTTGCATATGGCCAGGTCTAAACTGGGGTGGCACGGTGAGCAAAAGAATGATGGATTTAACCCAGATCTCTTGACTGGGGGTGAATGTTTTGAATTGTTCTGCATACTGTCCATCAACTGTGTGTCTTTTGCTATTTCGCCCTAAAACTTTTTATTGGCAGCTGTAAGCATGCCGTGACGTGCGCTTCCTGCTCTCACAGGCTTCGGGCTCGGCTCGTAGCTGAGCTAGTAGGTTGCTGACAGGCTGCTACAATGTATCATGAGAGAACTCCGATTGATTGATACCCGCAGTATGGCTTTCAGCCTGATGTCACGTCGAGGTAGTGCCCAATGGCTACTACTAGACATGACAGCCCAGTCAGGTTGTGTGATGCAAGAGTCTCTGACGCCACAGGGACGTCACGTCCTGCTGATGGTAGGGTGACCAATAAGCTTGGGCGGAGTTCGCGGAACTCCATTAAGGGCAAAAAAACTCTGCCACGCTCAGCGGAGCTCCGCGAGCAGCAGAGTGCATTAGATAAATGCAGTTTGCGGTGATTTTCAATGCTGGGTGCTTGTCCGCACTATGCAATAATCGTGAACGGCACCATGCACAGTGCAAGCGGGCGCTGCTTCCTTTCTGCCACTCAAGTAGATTTTTACTCGAGCTGCAGATTTCTCAATGCAAACAGACGGTTTCTCAACGCGAGCGGTTGCGAGCATACATGACCACTCGCAATGAGAAATCTGACCTCCCGCGTTGAGAAATCTCGCCAGGACGTTGATTTTCCACGCTCGCGCTCGCCAACCTGATGTTGACGATCGCGAACGAGGAAAAATCTCGCCGGGAGGTGGATTTTCCTCACTTGCGCTCGCCAACATGACGTTGACAAACGCAAGCAAGGAAAGAAATTCTGCTCAGCAACGCGAAGCAGAGTTTTTCGAAACTCCGCGAGCTCCGCGTAAAGAGTTCACCGGCCAGACTTAGTGACCAACCGTCCGTAAATTTAACGGACCGTCTGTGATTTGGATCTCACGTCCGTTATCCATGATGATCCCTTTTATGGATGCCTTTTGTCCGTAATTTTGGGCATTGCGGGGAGCAGCGCTGTTCTCCTGCAAGAAGCCTCAACTCCCTGATGGGGCCGTCCAAACTCATCCTCATCCTCTGAGCACAAAAGCAGGCACACCCCGCACATTGTCATTCTGTATGTGACTGATTGTCATATATAGAATACAGTGGGCCAGTCTGGGCTGTTAAAGAATGTGGTGGGCCTCCTTCTGCTTAGGACTGATCATTCTGTCAGATGTCCAAACATGCCATTGCTGCTATGTGAGAATCCAGTTAATCAAAAGAAGGAGGTGAAAGAAGTTAAAAAGAAGGGTTTATAGTTCTTTCACAGACTCATCATTTTAAAACTGTTGCATTTTCAATATTGTACTCAACGATGCCATGGTTGCTGCTTTTTTATTTTATGCAACTAACAACCATTGACAAAGCCAATAGTTCTGGCTTGTTGTAGGTGTAACGTGTAACGTTACTTGTTGTGTTATATATCTGGATACAATGACAGAAGCAGCAAAATACCAGTCTGGCTGCACACTATGCTAAGCACAGATTTTTTAGCTTAGGTGATTTAAGCCACGCCCTTAATTACATCGAACACCCTCTTTGGAGAGACCCCCCAGTTTTTTCAACCCACTTTAAGCCCTGTGAACACTATGTCACCGTCACCTCACGTCCTGGTACTGTGTATCATGCATGACTCATGACTTCCACTTTTTCAGATTGCCTATGTGCAGGGGCATAGTGAACTCTCCGCCCACCCCACCACTTACTTTAGGATCTACAGCAAGGGTGAAATTCTTGATGGGTCTCTTCTGTCTGCAACTCTGCAGACAAAGGCTCAGCTCATAATTAATATGAATAGGTGAGTGAGCTTGTAAGTGAAGGGGTGTGTGGATGGCTGAATGGATTAATGAAAGGATGGCTGGATGAGTGAAAGGGTAAATGGCTGGATGGAAGAGTGAATGGATGGATCAGTGGAAGAGTGGATGAATAAGTGTGTGGATGGATAGGGTAAAAGGGTGGATGGATGGATAATGGATGAGTGAAAGGGTGGATGGAGGGATGAATGAGTGAAATGATGGATGGAAGTATATACATGATGGATCGATTTGCAAATGGTTGAATATGTTTGGATATGGATGGGCACACAGATGGAAGGACAGAATGAATGGTGAAAGACTGAATGGTGGTTGAAAGAATGATTACACCTTGTAGCCCCCATTATCGTAAGTAACATTTCCTATACATTGACGTTCACATTTATATGAGTCATTGTTAAATATAGTATGTGTCTAATGTAACGCACTCCGACACCCTGCCCTACATACTTGGGATGAGTAGCACTATTAATTAAATAAACCACACATCAGAGAGGGTCTATGTGAAGATGAGGGGCACTATTGGAGGGTGGTAGCAAGGCCGGACCGGGCATCAGGCGCTTCCCTGGGAGGCTGGAAAGGGGGGGGGGCTGGCACTCCAAAGTTCCTTGTATATCCAGCTGTTTTCAGGCAACAATAAAAGCGGCCTCACTTATATTCAGGTGTGGGTGCGCAGTGTCTGGTGACTAATGTACCTGCTGGAGTGAGATGAGAGTTTTGAATCCTCTAAGGTAGCACAGAGGGTTAATATGCCTGCTGCAATTAATGTGTACCATGCATATCAAAGAACAGTACTTTATGTGCAGATCTCAGTGGGTTACTACTTTTGTCACTGATATTCTTTTTTTACTGTGCAGTTCATAAGTTACATATGTGATCTAGCACAGAGAGCTATGCGCTTTCATCAAAGAGCTGCATGCAAGCTGCATGGAAAGGTTACAAAGTTATGTGTCCTTCCCAGTCTTTCATTATCTTGATGTTGCTAAAAAGGTTTGTTAGGGCAGGAATAAAGTCTTATCATTAAAGTTAACCCTAACCACGATGTTATGTTCTGAATCCTGAGTTTGTGCTTCTTCACACCAAGCACTCTTTGCCTTATGTAACATGTTCTATACACTGATTTAACACAAATGAAATACATGCAAGAGATTGGCTCTGGAGAGATGAGAGGCACTGTTGGAGGGTGATAGTGAGGGAAACATTGAAGTGCCCCTTCAAAGATTGTCGTATCGCACAGTAAGGTCATCATTTACTATGCTTTAGAAGCCAATACAATTGATATATAATGACAAATGTGTTGTAAAATGCACCATGTTTCCCCAAATTTTCTTTGGGGTGCAATAACAAAGGCTGAAAGCTGTCAGTTTGTTTGTAACACACAACAACTTTTAAATAACTGTAAACAAACTGTGCAAATGTTTCAAAACAATCAAGACACTTAACTTGGTGATGTTCAAATGATACATATTTGCTGAAACCACATTTCACCATATTAGTATTTGTACGCTATATAGATTTATCAGTAAAACTGCATGATGGCATTTTGCTTCCATCTCAATAGAAAATGTTCTGTATGTAAAAGACAGTGCCTCCTTCTGTCGTACAATAATGCCTCAACAACGTATACAGTTTCTAGTCTGTAGCACACTTCTGTGCATCAGTGAGAATCTGCAGTTTAAAGCTCACAGAAATGAAACAGCCCAATCAGTATACTATTTACAATATACAGCTATAATAAGGAGGGCTGATATATAGCTAGCCATGGCATGATATAGTAATGTCAAGCCCTATCTAACCGCTCTGACACACAATAACACCATAGCACTTAGCAGTGTGCAGCCAATTATAGCTCATGCAGTCTGGTTAATAACTCCCCTTTCCTGCTTAATGCTCTTACACTCATACAAGACCTCTCCACTGTGGGTTTTATCCATCACTCAATACTATACCAGCCCCTGTACCAGTCATCACCAGCTGAACAGAAATGGAATGCTTGAAGCGATCTGACACATTAAGCTGGTCACTCTGAGGACTGCATTCTAGTCCAGCACTGCAGGTCCCAATTAGCTGCATCCTATGTGTGCCGCTTTACATCTCACAATGTCTGTCCAAGCAGACCTTCCCCACCATTTCTCTCACCAAAGATGCCTGCTTAGGACCATGAATTGTAAACAAAATATCAGACTGGACAACCTAGTGCAGTAACCATATAAATAGATTATTATCATATGAAATACTACAAAAAGACCTGCCCAGTTGCTCAAAGCTGTGTGCATACTAAAAGAATGTGAAGTGCACGATTGTCTCAACCTAATATTAACTTATTTTGACTTGTACTTAAGTGATTGTCTATTTACTTATATACTATTGCGCAAGAATTGATGTAACCTAGTTTTGAGCCAATGTACAATTGGTCTCTCAAACATACAACATCAAAGGTGCTTTTTAAAATTGTGTTTACTCATCTAAATACACTTTGAGAGATTCAGACACTGACAATGCAGCAGCCATGTCTGCAATTACAAAGGAACAAAGTCGACATCCACAATGACCTGAGGCTTGTTCCAATGATGGGCTGGGATTTTCAAGCCAATCAAACTGTTTTAACTGTCTACTTTCACCCAGACCTAAAACGTCAGCCATGAAGATTGTAGTATATACTTAAGGTGCCACAAGCTCTAATGGTCTACACTGACCAGGTCACGCATCCTCAGTTCATACATTCATCAAACTTCACTGTAGGGATATGCAATGCAAGAATAGACAGCAGAGCACACTATTTTGAAGAAAGTTTGCTATCTTTCTCCCTTCATTGGGAAACACTGCTTTGTAATAAATGCACAGCATGTGAATCTAGAAAAGGTTAATGCTGCAGAAGGAACAGGTTACTTCTATCAACTGTTTTACAACTTAAGACTAACCTGTATGCACATGATATCCTCCCAACTCCCCAGGGAAGAAGATTGTTACAACACCACATTGTGACATATGTAGACATAACTGTACACATTACAAAATTACCAGGAAAAACCACCTGAACATGGCATCCAGAGTGTAGAGGTTTGGGGGTTTGGGCCCATGCCTTCATGAGTTCATACTGAGCCCACATTTGGTCAAAGCCGAAAAATAATAATTCAAGTAAATTAGTTGCATTTCCAAGCCCACTCACTACGTGGTCGGATGTGCCACTTCATGCAAATTAAGAATAGTCTAATGATTGACATCTATTGTTCAGTATAAGTATTTTTTTCGTAATCTTTTTCTTTTGTGTTGTGCGAATTTACTGTTCAACATGAATGTGTACAAAATATGAACTATAACATGAACAAAGTGAAATTGATTGTCTGATCTAACTCTACATGGAGCTGCTGTGAGTAGAGTAGTTGTTAGGTCTAGGTTGACAGCACAGTTGTTGCTTACCTTCAATAGAAAATTATTTTAAAGCAGTACTACTTAGAGAGAGGGGCTTTTGCTCGCCCCACATTTCAATATTCCTCCACATTGGATTTGATTGATCAGAAATTGAGTGCTTTTGATGAAAAAGAGTGCTTGTATTGCACAGGTAATGCTCAATATAGTAGACCACAGTTGATTATCGTGACAAGCCAGTGATCAAGTCTTGTAGGCCTAAATTGGTTCTTTGGGAAAAGTTTAGTCAGATGCCATACTGATGTGCCTTATGTTAGAGTTGTGTTGCATGGTGTGACTGTCTCATGTTGTACTCGTGTTCCGTGTTTCTCTTTTTCCACATTGGTATGTGTTTGTACAGAGCTTTGTTTTTATTCATGTGTAAAGAGAGTCCTGGAGCTTTATGGGTTACACTGTCACTGTCTGGGTGTCAGAGCGGAGGTGCCTTACAGTTCAGGTCCAGATTAAAAGGAGAAGCTTTACCTTTTCGAGCTGTGTCCGAGTCTTCTCAATATTGACAATAAGTATGGGATTTACTAATTGGATTACATATTTTTGCTTCACACTGCTTGGGAGATAAAAAGCTGCTGGGACTTCTGATTTTTTTGTTGTGTCATTGTAAAACATAAGAGCTTATCACATTTCAAGGATGTGCAATAATCTTCCCTGCAGACGTGTCGAATGTGAGCTCTGACAAATGAGATTGAATGGGCCTTTAGTACAGAGACCCTTTTTTTAAGTCAGCCCACAATAGATGTCTGTTGGCTTCAGATGAAGACTTAATGTTCATGTCAATGTGTACTTTGCACCTGCCTAAAATGTCTGATGGGTCTTTCTAGGCAATGATCACGTGTTAATGTTTATGTTCATTTTAAAGTTAATAGTCTAACTTTATCAATTTTTTAACTTGATAACATAGTTAGTAGGTCTATCATTTTACATTGCTAATGGCTTGACAGGACTTGTAGACTAATAAATCACTCTGATCTGTTTTCCATTACTAAAGTATACAAAAAGGGATGGTTGGGGGACAAGGCGCTAGTGAGCCCAAGCAAGATGGGTGCACTCTAGTGTTGCTTTGCCGACCGGGACCTCAATCCGCAAAATATCCAGACAAAAAAGCAACATCCTTGGCTTGGAGGAGAGCAGGGGGTACCCCACAAGTGCACCCCGACACCCTTGTGTGAGTCTGGACTGCAGGGCTTTCCAATAAGTGGTAGCAGGCACAGCTGCGGGTGAACGGCGAGGCCTCTTAGGATGGCGCTGGGTGGCCGTGGCCTGCTGTGTAAAGCGCTGGAGAACTGGATCCAGGGGACCGAGCAGCAGAGCTGGGTTGTGGTGGCGCTGACAGCCCGGATTCGCTTGGACCTGTGCTTGTGGAGAGACCGGGAAGGAAGATCGCTGCATGAGGTGTGGCGGGTGCCCCGTAGGCCACTGGGCGCCGGCCAGAGACTGTGGCCGTGAGGTGCCGCTCCCCTGAGGACCATGGTGCGATGGCTGTGATGCGATGGGGGTGCTGCCCTGGACTGGAGAGGGGGGTGCTGCTGGTCGCTCTCTGTGGCGCGTTAGTCGCTGAAGCTGCTGTGCCGGAGTGGGTCCCCGGGCGCCGATCCTGTTCACGACTCCGGCGTGACCTGGGGACGCCTGAGGGGCCGCGGTGTCTGTGGCCTGTTTGGTAGCCCGGTGGCCTGGCCAAGCTAAGGGCTCTCCGCAAATTCCCGAACGTGCTCACCACGGAGTGAAGTTGAGCTGGCAGCTTTTGGGAGCAGACTGCTCTTGAGGATGCCCGGACATTGGCTACAATCCTAGGCATAACGGGACAGCGCTGGCCTCCTCCCTGACGGTCGCAGGATCTGGGGTCTTATGGTGATTATCGTGGATGTCACGTCTCACAGGCTCGCCACCTGGGACAGGAACCCGTGTTCAGGTATTGGCGGCCTACAAGAGAAAATACTGAGACTTGCCTTGAGTCCCCGAGAGCCCTCCTATTACAACTTTCTACAGGAGAACGGAGCTGACAACAACGGCAAGCGGTTCAATTGATGGCCGGGCACTGGAGGAGGGCAAAGACATCTGCAAAAGAGATGGGTAGTGCTGGGCAAGTGTAAATCATGGGGCAAACTGACAGGCAGCAGTCCCGCCTTACCTGTGAGACAAAGAGGGTGCCTATACACTCACAACTATACGCTCCCTCTGACTCTGAGAAGGAGGCCCCCACCCCCCCCCCGCAGCCCGAGAAGACCCTGGAGGCCACCATGCTGGCTATGCAGCAGAGCCTGCAGTCAATAGATGGCAAAATCGACGTTCTGAATGCACGCATGGACAATAAGGCATCCGAGTTAGACAGGCAAGCTACGCACCTCACTACGGCGGAACAACGCATCTCGGGAGCTGAAGATGACATCCAAGAGCTCAACCGTAAACAATTGAACATGGACAAAATCCTGGCCGTCTTCCAGGCAAAGAATGAAGATTTGGAGGCGCGTTCTCAGCGCAATAATTTACGCATAAAAGGTATCCCGGAGTTCACAAATACAGGCCGTAGAGGAAATGCTATAAGATATCTTTGGAAGTGAGGCGCTGGCGACGGTTTGCATAGTGGAGCATGCTCACAGATCCTTGCAGATCCCCCGCCCCCTCCCCCTCCCCTGAGACCCATCATTGCCAAACTTCTGAATTACAGGGACCGGGACGTGGTGCTGCGCCTCTCAAGTGAAAAAGGAGTCATGCACTATCAGGGGAATTAAGTGTCCTTTTACCCTGATTTTATGGTAGCCATGCAGGCAGCAAGAAGAGAGTTCAGCCCGGCGAAGAAGAAATTGCAGGCTCTGGGCCTAAAGTACGCTATGCTGTACCCCGCTCGTCTGAAAGTAGGACATGATGGACGTCGCACTATATTCGCCACCCCCTAGGCAGCTATGGACTTTATCAAGGGAGCAGGGCGCTCCCGACAGGCATTCCCGAATGTCGCGGTGATAGCGGCTGACAATGGAGAATAAAGTTTGAGACTCTAAACAAGTGCAGTTTGTAAAGAGAACGCCTCCTGAGATTTGACTCTGAACTTATGGTCCTGTGTGGTTAAACATGGGCTGCACAAGTATGGTAAGACTGTAGTTGGCTGTAAATGTATTGTGCGGCTATCTGGAGGTACGTTTGATGGGCATATATAAATTCCCATTGCATGTTACTTATCCCCTCAGCACCATGGGACTAATGGATGGTGGGAGGTGATGGGGCCCCTCTCACTTTGCAATCTCTATTGTCCTGGAACGAATTGAGGTTTTTCCTGGCCCCCTCTGTTCCAACGGAGGGTCGAAGGCACCTTGTGCCCCCACTAGGGTACACCCCACTGGGAATAAATGTCCTACAATGTAAGCTATGGCCCTTTTGGGCCATGTTGTGATGTAGGTGTAGACTACATTTGGGTTTCATATCTGGTATGGCTTCGGCAAGTTGAGGGTGCTGGAGTGGGTGGAGGGAGGGTATATTACTGTTGTTGTTGAGGCTCTGATTGCGTGTCACCCGTCACACAACCACAATGAATGGCCTCTCGCCATGCGCTCCTGCGTACTGCATTGTAGCATAAACACAATATGGACACAAGGGTAGTGTCTAATAACCTCAACTTGCTCATGTTGAATGTGAGAGGGCTAAATAATCCCTAAACGGTCAGGCAGGTATTTGCCTACTTGGATCGCCACCAGGTACATATTGCTTTTATACAGGAAACGCACCTCACCGCCCAGGCGGCGATTAGCGTGGGGGCATGCTGGGCACACACAAAAATAGCCTCCTCCTACTCCAGAGAGGTCCTTATCGTGATTCATAGAGGTATTCCCTTTATCACCTTACACTCCCAAACAGATGGTCAGGGGAGAAATGTTAAAGGCAGGCTAACCCTAGTTAACGTGTACGGCCCTAACACCGACGACCTGGACTTGTACACCACTCTCTGGGCCCGCATTTATAGGCTACAACCCTCTACTGTTGTATGGGGAGGGGATTTCAACACTATATTAGATCTCCATGTCGACAGATCGACGGGCCCAAACGGGCAGACTAATCAGGCAAGTAGGGCACTGCGGGAGGGTTTGGCGGATTTAGACCTTATAGACATATGGCGGACCCGACATTCAGAGAACAGAGAGGGCACGTTTATCTCGTCGGCACACAATATGTGGTCACGCACATGGGTGCAGGATGTGTATCACCTACCCAGGACACTATAGGATCACTCCCCAGTGTCATTGTCTCTGTTGCTACCATCAGGGGCCCCTCGTCCCTTTCAATGGAGGCTCCAGGCCTCCTCTCTACAGGATGCGGTTTTCAAAGACAGTGTAAAGACAGCCATTGTACAGTACTTTGCGGTTGAATAAGGGCTCGGTTGCCAAAGCCGGTACCCTGTAGGTGGCATTTAAAGTCACAATTCCAGGGACATGCATGTGGATCTGGGTAGGGGTTCTACAGTACCTGCGGTCTCATCTGAGACAGCTAAAAACCGCGATTCAAGAGAACATAAGAAACCACTCCAGAGCCTAAGATACTATCAGACATACGAAAGCGTCTGTCTGAATACAGCAGACCAATAAATCCGCCATATATCAAAGCACTGAGCTGCACGCGAATATGGGGAGGGGGCGTCCTGGGCGCAGCTTGGCAACTAAGATAAGAGAGCCAAAGACATCCCACATACACTGACATCGTGACCCAGGACGGGAAGTGCCATCATGACACCCGGGAAGTCCTAAAATGCTTCATAGTCTTCTATGCTGATCACAATGGCGAGCACCCGTCGGCGACCCCAGGGGAGACGGATGCATATTTAAATGATATTGCGCTGGCGTGGCTATCATCAGGTCAGAGGGAATATCTAGTACAACCAATAACGGAAGAGGTGTGCGAAGCCATTCGCCTACTCCCAAACGGAAAGCGCCTGGGGGGGATGGTCTCCCATGTAAGTTTTAGAAAACATTCTCTGACCTGTTAACACCCCACTTCCTGAAAATGTATTAGGAAGCATATGACAGTCACTCTTTATCCCTCACGTTGCGCGAAGCATTGTTAATTACGCTTTTAAAGCCAGATAAACCGCCCGATAGGACAGACTCGTATCGAAGGCTGTCATTTATCAACACTGATGTAAAAATAATTGCGTCCCGTCTGCAGCCTTTGCTTCCTTCGCTGATACTCCCGGACCAGGCGGGCTTTATCCTCGTTAGATCAACAGCTCATAACCTCCACACCCTCTTTGATGTTATACACCAGCTGAACCCCGAGCAGCCAGCAGCAGCTGTTTTTCTAGATGCCACAAAGGCATTAAACTCTATACATTGGTCGTACATGTTTACTGTGGTGACCCATATGGGGATGCCATCAGCATTTCTGTGCTGGATTAAGCTGCTGTATACAAATCCAGTAGGGCGGGTTTGCATTAATGGAGAGATTTCTGACCCCCTTGCAAATACACAGAGGCACGAGGCAGGGTTGCCCGCTATCTCCGATCTTATTCGCTTTAGCTCTGGAGCCTCTGGTGTGTATAATCGGACAGAAACACTCGTTGGTGGTTCTGCGGTTCCGTCAACGCCCACTGGCTATCTCGCTGTACGCCGACGACATGGTGGGTACACGAGGGAACCCGGTGTTAACCGGGATCCAACGGTGCAGGAGTATATTAAACACAAATGGTTCTCCAGGTTAAGTATAAATTGGACCAAATCAGTGGTCTTTCCGCTTCTACAACCCTACACACTCTAGAGTATCCACTGGAATGATGCACGGAACCCCTAAAAAACCTGGAGATCTGGGTACATTACGACCCAGAAGTAGTGATATGTCAAAATTATGGAACAGCTATAACGCTATAACGAAATTGCGAGATCATATAAACTGCTGTATTCGACTGCCCCTCTTGTTAGCAGATAGGATGGCAATTATAAAGATGGTAGTGCTGCCTAAGTTTTTATATTTGTTTACTAACATCCCCATCCCACTAACGCAGGACTTTTTCAAAACACTGCAATCCTGCTTAACGACTCTTGCATGGACTGGCAAACAGCCTAAAATAGGATGGCAGACACTCACTCGTCCCTACCTTCAAGGAGGGTTCAACGCACCTGGTCACCTCTACTGCTTGTGCGCTCTGGCCCATTTCGCTCACTACTGGTACCATCCCTAAAAATACATAGCACACCACTGTAGAATACGAGGAGGCTCAACCGACCCCCCTCAGTGAGATGGTACCACAGGTGGGGTTGTCTTAACAATCTCAAATCCTTCGGTCCTGTGCATACTACGACTAGAGCATGTCAGGCACACGCAATCAGAGCGAACAAAACTCCAATATATGCCTCATTGCTACCACTAACACACCACCCATCCCTCTCGGTCACTGGGGAGGCAGGGGCACTAAATATTTTGTGGGAGGTGGGGGTGAAGACCATGGGGGATGCTTTCCCTGCTGGCACCTTGCTAACGCTAACAGAATTTGGGGGGGGGGACCGGCAACACCCCCCGCTGCAGAGCTTCGTATAGCACTGGTTGTGTGCGGCAATGATGGCGCTCTCCCTTGTTTTCCCCAGGAGCCGCCTTTGCTGGCGTCTCTACAGATGCTGATCTCATGTACTGACCGAAAAAAGATCATCACCAAACTATACAGTGCCTCCCAATTTGAAAAGGGTGGTCCTGCGGACAAGGCTAAAAAGAGATGGGATGCCATCATGGGTGCCCCAGTGACGCAGGCAGACTGTGAGTTCTGCTGTGTTTTACTAGACAGGCTCACGCTCAACTGTAATCTCAAAATAATACACTTCAAATACTTGCAACAGGCCTACTATACCCCCCCTCCAGCTTCCCAAATATGGATTACGCTTACAGCCAGAATGCATATGCTGTGGGGCTGCTGAGGCGGACGTTTTACACCTTGTGTGGTCCCGTGGGCCTGTGGTTAAGTACTGGAAATAGGTCATGCAGACCCTATCCAAAATGGTAGAAACGCAAATAGATTGCAATCCCGCTATCTCTGTTGGGTCTCGTTAAGGTGCTTACGCCAGCTATACGTAAGCTGGTGGCGGTGACACTGCTAATGGCTAAGCACAGGCTATCCATGTGTTGTTGAGGGGGGAGAGCACCACGCCACTCTGACTAGCTACACGACCTAGCATATTGCAAAGCACAACTGGAACTATACGCCAAAGAGCTACCTCTGGTGTCCAGGCCAAGAGACTTTTGGGCCACATACTTAGCATATATGCTGTTTTCCAACACGTACTAACTGCTCCACCGAGCAGTGCTCAATGGGAGGTGGCAGTGGGGTGGCGGCATTCGGTTAGGAGGGCAACAAAACAATGTGTATTTATCTATAGGGTGGACGGGGGGGTCCATTCCAAGCAGTAGCGGCCTTTACCAGAAAGCTGCGTCCTCCCCAATTAGCTTTGTTTATTTTGGGGACTACAGCTAAATTAGCCTGAGAAGACCGCAGAGTTCTTCCCGGCGAATACCATTGTAGGAGCTTGGTGAGATGAGACGGTCCATCCTTATGAAGAGCTCTGTGAGTAATACATAAGGCTTTGAACCGGATGCGTTTGTTTATTGGGAGCCAATGAAGTTTTTTTATTTCGGCAGAGATCGAGGCATATTTAGGGATACCTGATATAAGTCTTGCAGCCGCATTTTGAAGTAGCTGCAGCTTTTTAAGTAGTCCTTCTTGCATGGTAATGTAGAGACTATTACAATAGTCAAGTCTGGATAAGGCAAGGGCCGAGATAACAGTTCGATGTAATTCTTTAGGCAGCAGTGGCAGTATCTTCCTACATGATCTAAGAATGAAAGATGTGGAGGAGATAACTGAATTGACCTGATCCTTGAACAACAGTCTGTCGTCTATGATAAAGCCCAAGTTCTTGACTTTCCTACTGGGCGTGGGTAATGAACCCATTGAGTCATGTGGGTGTCCAGAAACTGGGATCATTTCCAAACAGAACTACCTCAGTTTTATTGGAATTTAGCTTGAGGCAGTTGAGGGTCATCCAGTTGTCCACTGCTGACATAAATGTTTTAAAATCATCCGCAACGTTGGTGAGTGCCACAGGAAATAAGGATACCACGATCTGGGTATCATCAGCATATGATGTGAGGTTGAAGCCAAAAGATTCCACCAAGGATGCCAAATGTTTGACGTATACGTTAAAGAGGGTAGGACTTATAGAGGATCCCTGTGGCACACCACAAGGCAGGGAAAAAGCTTTAGCAGTAAAATCTCCCAGAGAAACCGCCTGGGTTCTGTCTGCTAGGAAAGACTTAATAAGGCTCCAGGCCTTATCTTTGACTCCAATTTCTCGGAGCCGGTCCATCAATAAACCATGATGGACCGTGTCAAAGGCTGCAGACAGATCCAACATGATCAAAACCGCCTTGCCACCCTGGTCTAAAGTCATTCTGATTTCTTCTGTGGATTTAACCAGCGCCGATTCGGTGCTGTGTCCTGATCTAAAACCATACTGTGTAGGGTCTAGTCCATGAGCCTCCTCCAGGAATCTGCTTAATTGAGTGTTCATGATTTTCTCAATGAGTTTAGCAGAAAGAGGCAACCTTGATATGGGCCTAAAGTTTTTTGGGTCAAGGGTATCAAGCTGGGTTTTTTTTAATAGCTGTATAATGGAGGCTATTTTCCAAGACATCGGGAAGTAACCCTTGACAAATATAGAATTAAAAATAGAGGAGAGAGTTTCCGTGACTGGTTCAGATGCTAGTCTAAGTACTGAAAGGGGGCAGGGGTCCATCGGGGAACCTGATCTGGTCGAGTCTAAAAGTTTAAGAACCTCCATGGGGGAGGTAGGTAAGAAAGTCTTTAGCGTCCCAAGGTCATTAACCGAGTCATGTGAGATAGGTGCCCCAAATGTGGAGGGCTGGGTGAAAGATGAAAAAATGTTATCCACTTTTTCAAAGAAGAAATTTGCTATTTTGTCGCACAGTTCTTGGCTGGATTCAAGCTGTGGAGTGGTAGGTTCTGCTAGTGATTTAACTGTTTTGAACAGTTCCTTAGAAGAGTTTCCTGCTTTTTTAATTTTGGCGGCAAAGAAATCTTGTTTGGTTTTAAAGAGATATTGTTTATACTGGGCTAAAGAAATCTTATATCGCTTTTTGTCCTGCGCATTATATTTAGTCCGCCATTGTCTTTCCAAACGTTTACATTCACGTTTCATTTCTCTCAGGTCTTGAGAGTACCATGGGGCAGATGGATGAATTCTAAAATTGCGTCGAGTTATCCTGGGGGCCAATTGCGTACATGCTGAGTCCAACCACCTAGAGTAGTCAATAGCTGCGGCCTCCAAATCCTCAGAAATATTAGGGAGTGATTTTTCAGCATCATGTTAAGGACATCGGCATTAATTTTTTTCCAAGAGCGGAACTCCGTGTAATTAGTCGTGGCATTTGTTCAGTTTTGAATTGAAGGTAAAATCAGGAAAATAATAGCCTTGTGATCTGACCAAGTAATGGGTAATGTTTCCTTCACGGAGACTTCCGTGTTGTTGGTAAAAATACCATCTAAGGTGTGCCCCGCTTTGTGCATGGGACCGACAACTCGTTGGGTTAAATCAATTGCCTTAAATAGTTCGGTGAGTTTAATAGTGTCTGGAACCTCTTCCTCTTCTAAGTGGAAGTTGAAATCACCTAGGATCGAGTAAGAGCTCGATCCTAGTTCGTTTTCAACCCAGGTACTAGCTTTTGTTAGGAACCCTGCTTTAGGACCAGGTTGTCTGTAAAGTAAAGTGCCTCTGAAGGTATATTGATGAAAGAGGCAAAAGCAAAAGTCCAGTGCTTCACAGTCGGCATTGGTGGAGTTGTTAAAAGTGGCTTTAACGGATCCATGGTAGATTATAGCTAATCCGCCACCTTTTTTATTAATTCTATTCTGGGTGTGACAATTATAGCCAGGGGGAGTGGCTTTCACGATGTCAGGGCCGGAGGCTTCATCTGTCCAAGCCTCCGTTATAAAAGCAATTTTTATCCCTTTGTTTTCTAAGAGGTGGGCCAATTCAATGCTATGTTTTACTAGGGACCTAGCATTGAGTAGTAGACATTTGGTGTTTTTCTTTGTGCCTACCCTAGTAGTGTTTTGTTTGTTGTTGGCTATCTTATATCCTAAAAGCTGGATCCTAATTTCACAGTTGGAACAAGTGGTCAGACTGGGACCAGTTATAATATCTGGAAAGATACATTTATGGTTACAAGTGGAATTAGTAGTGTTTAGCCTATGCAACATCTCACTTGAATAGGTCCTACGCCCTGAGAGCTCGATGGTGAGCCGGCCAGGGGTGCTGGCGCGGTGCGCGGGCCAGGCGCGGACGGGCGCAGACGGGCTTGCCTTCGGCGCGCCAGCGGCGCGCCCGCTGCGCGCGTCCGCTGCGCGCTCCTGCTGGCATCGGACTTTAGAAGGAGAGTACCGTGGAAGCCTAGAGCGCCGACCCCAGTACCACAAAGATGGCGGCCAGCCCTCGCATTAACCAGGTAAAGTAAAGGTTGCGGTGCAAATTAGCAAGTAAGCGTTTCTCTGTGCAAAATAGCGAACAAACGTTTCTCTGTGCAAAATTCGCTGTACAATATGAAAGGTTAAATTAGGTTTTAAAATGAATACCAGAGCCTTGCTGAACGCGCCTGCTATCACCCGGCTCAAGCCTCAGGTGTTTTCTGAGCGCGCCCGCGCTGGCATCGGACTTTAGAAGGAGAGTACCGTGGAAGCCTAGAGCGCCGACCCCAGTACCACAAACATGGCGGCCAGCCCTCGCATTAACCAGGTAAAGTAAAGGTTGCGGTGCAAATTAGCAAGTAAGCGTTTCTCTGTGCAAAATAGCAAACAAACGTTTCTCTGTGCAAAATTCGCTGTATGCTGCATGTAAACTGTGTCTGAGTTCTTAGTCAGTCTTTTAGGCATGTGTTTTTAGGCTGGTACTGTACTTCTGAGATAAATGCAGTCAAAACTAAAGGCCTTGTTTTGGGCCCTGTGAATTTCCTACTGTTCAGAAGCTCCAAAATGTAGTACAAGTAAGGAATGACTCCGGTATTCATCAAATCAGGCCAAATTTCGTCATGGCAACCCAAATACTGAATTGTTTTCCTAAATATGATTATGATAGGAAGTAATCTTTTGAACCTGAGGGTAGACTGATTTTGAAAACAAATCCCCTTTACCTTTCATAAATGTCCAGCGGTGATACTGCAAATGATCTGTAGCTACACAGTCCTTTAAACAAAAAATGTAAACTCCTTCAGATTTCCTGATCAGAAACTGATGTCTACCATGTGTTGTGCGACTCACTTCAACCCCCCAGTCTGTGCAAGCTCTTATGATGCCTCCCAAGTTTTCCCTTTCACTTGTACATTCTCACTGTTGTGCTGTCATCTTTTTAGTTTTTCGAAGGGGTTTCTAGCAGTTCTTGTGGTTTTGAGTCAAGATTCTTCTTCTCTCATGATACAAATCCAGGACCTTGCAAAATTTTAGATCATTGGCAGACCAATGGCCTTTCACCTCAAGGGTCTTTTCTTAACGTTTTTCAGCAGTAAGGGGTTTATGAGCATTATCAATGGTCAGTATTGATGTTTAATGGTGGTATAATTTGTACATCAGACACTCCTAGAACAGTAATATGAGCTGTCGAGACCACTTGCAGGAGGTGATTGAGGGTTTGGAATTCCGATATTGTATGGTTACACTGAATAAACTCAATGTCCAGTTTGAGGTATTTATTTGAAAAGGAATAGGTATTTTCCTTCCAAGTAAGAATGTAAGGAAGTTAGACCCACGAAGAACACAAATCAGCCAGAACATAAGAGAATCTTCTTGGTCCGATATATAAAATCAAACACAAAAGCACAGAATGTCTGTTCTACAGTACAAATCAAATGGCAGTTTAGAGCTCAGTTATTTAGAGACGGTTCAATGTCCTTGGCAGATTTTGTGGTCTCTATATTCGGGGAAGATTGTTCAGACAACATATTACATTATATCAGTTTGGCTATTATAAGTTTGCACTCTGACTTAATTTTTCAACAGTCTTCAATGCAAGGCGGGAAAAGTAATTGGATTAGAGCCCACAGGGCTATGAATATATTCAAATTGTCCATATCTCTAAGTTACCCAAACATTCATCACAAAATGACAAGGGGCCTACCCAATTTTGAAAGTAAAAAGCTAAGGTGCCAGTGGGCCAGTTCAAACAATCTGTATGCCTGGCTAATTGGGCTGTTGAAAAGTCCAGTAGATCATATACACAACGGATTACAGTTGAGCGGGGGCCCAGCTAAGGTCCACAGTGGTTTGGATTTAGACTAACATCCAGATTACATCCCAATAAGATACCAAAACATAAAAAATCTAAACCTCAGAACTGACTGTCCGTTGGTGAGAACACCTGAAGGATCACGGGCCCACTGTATCCACAGGTACTCCGATTGGGTCTCTGGAGTGGGGACTTAGGGTTCGGGTCCAACAGTGACTTCACATGTAATCTCCTGTGCTTGAACAGTGACCGAGGTAATTCAAACTGTTTCAGAATCCTCGTGGTAGGCAGCAGTCAGCAGGACTCTCTCCAAAGAACTAGAGTGAAGAGGTAAAACCTGAATTTCGCCCTAGGCTGGAAAAAGGCCAATATGTGCTCCCACAAATCTGGGATCAATCCAGAGGAAGCCTCCTGTCCAGGGGCTCACATTAAAGACGCCCATGCCCTTGAATATAATCAGCTGCCATCTTTTGTTAGTCTCCTAGTAGCATAGCGTGAGTAGGCACTAACCACTCTCGACTAGGGATGGAGGATGCACTTCAGCTGCAACCTGTGACTAAGATTCTGATTTTAACACCACTAAAAATCATAGAGCATATTCTGTGGAATTAAATATTGTTTAGATCAATAAAGTACAGGACAGACAAATCAATGATGGACTGGGCTTTCTCAGCCATTTGGGGTATTTTATCCCTACTATACCTGTTCTAATAAATTTCCATATGCTGCTTTCCTTCACTGCTCTGATGGCTTTAGCTGATAGAGTGAGCGTATAATCTATGGCATAGCACTTAAGTCACCATTCCCTCACTGTTATCAGTGTCTTCAGTGAACTATTCTATCAGTCTTAACTATAGTCATCATCTTCCCTTTCAAACTAATTAACACTTGCACATGCCTTTATCTATGTTTTTCGGACCTATGCTCTCTGTCTTGAATATAAATACGTTGTATCTAATTAGCGCATTCATATATTAATTTCTGGGATAGTGTTCTTTGGAACCAACCGATACTTCTCAGAAGTCCTCAGTCAAACATGAGTGTCTTTTCTCTAAACAAAATCATTATAGCCTACACTATTGTGGAAGAGAGAAATCTGAGCACATTTAAAGGATGGGGAATACATGTTCCCTAAATAAATGCCCTCAGTGACTAACAACTGTGGTGATCTGACTGAGGAATTTCCTGTGAGTTAGTAAAGCCAGTAGGTGTTTTAACATGGCTGTGGATATTTCCAAATGGAGAAATAAGCCACCTGTTGGGAAATACAAAGCAGAGATGTGACTAAATATTTTTGGTACAACCGCAGCTATTTTTTCGCACCACCTCACGTCTCATAGTATAATTAGTACCTTAGGGTAAGCTCTTGGGGGTGGGGGAGGGGAGTGCTACTATAAATGTTGAGAGGTGTTTTGATCATGCATATATTTATTCCACATTCCTTGAAAGGTAGCCTGGGATTTACTGACATTGTTTGTCTGCATCCTACATATTTTACTTCGGATTTCTGGACAAGCAGGTAATTATCCCTGATTGCAGGACACACTTGGTTTTCTCAGTGTTAGCTGGATAATGTTCTAAATATATATAGAGAGCTTTTAGATGTAGGAAAAGTTTAGGTTTGTTTGAATGGCCTACACTGAAGAGAACCATCATCATAATAGAATCAACCACGAGATCTATTACTACTCCCGTAGAATGAGAGTGCATGACAGACACTTGGAGTGGGAGTTGATCACATCAGATATGGTGGCTTTGATACTTTGTTTTCACTCATACACTCTCTTTGCTCCTATGGCATTCCTGTACCCTCTTTTATGTTTTTCTTTTGTCACCGCACAGCCATTTTAACCACTTGCATCTTCCTTCACTCTTCTCACCCTCATACGCTATTGCGCTTTCTTTTCTTTCTAGCTTTTTCTTATTCTGTATCTCTCGTTTCTCTTTGTCTCCACTAACATTTTTGTTCTCTTTTTATCTCCCAAACCCTACTCCATTACATTCTCTCGAATAGATGACTGGTGATGTTAATCATGTCACCGCAATGCGCTTTATCCTTCGGCAGCCATCCCCAGTGTGGTTACAGTTCAACATAGAAGAGATACAGATAAACCCATGTGTCCAGTCGGTGAGTAAAACCATGAAAAGGTGGACAACACCTGCCATGTAGAAAAATAAACATACTGTGTTAGGCAGGGATGTAAAAGAGTGAGCATTTAAATGGTTAACGTGTAGGCATTCTTCTTCCTGGGACTAATATAACTATTTTATTCCCAACAACAGCATTCCAGCAACTACATGCTATCAGGCACTTTGGCTGTAAAATCTGCATCTGCTGCTGTTTGTCTTTACCCATGTCCTCAAGCCAGGAATGCATACATAATTGTGCTCTTTTATTGTGAAACATGTTTTTGTGGGGGAGGGGAGTATCATTAATACCCCCTTTCCCAATTGTTTCTGTCAGATATACATAATTTAGCATATTTCTTGCTTAAGGAATACATTTTTAATTAGCCATTAAAACTACTTGGGGAAATATTCTGGCCCCTCTTTATTGCATGTGTTGCCATAAAATGTATTGTTTTTGCCCCAGTGGATGAGGCGCAGAACGAAGTAGATTAAGTCTGAAGGGGTCTGACAACAAAATGTTGGTGAATAGATCACATAAAATGGAGTAGGACAAAATGTAAAAATGAAATAGTGATAGGGAAGGTGTTACATCTTCACTTCAACTTGAGTGGTAACAATTCTTGCATTGGGCTAGTTTTTTTTTAATCATGAAAAACCCTAAAAATTTGCAGACGAGACCTGGCTATTTAGCCTAACTCTCCGTCCAATTACATGCTGAACATTCAATGCCCATAGCTGCCATTCGTATAACCTTCTAAATGCTACATATCAAAATAAAAAGTAAAAAGATTAGATGTAAATAAAGGCAAAACTCCCCCATTACGAACTTTTTCCCTAGCATGGCATGAGACTTGGAGTACTGTGGCTACAATGGGGTTATTTTGAACTGCTAGCAGTTATAATCGATTATGCCCTGTTGTCTTTTTGTAAGATTGTGGACTGCATTTTCTCTATAACTTTGGATGCATTTTTTTTCAGGTATGTTATTTGTATGATCATTTTTTACGTTTACAGTCTTGGCATGTCAAATTCTGGACAAACAGATATGAAATTGCGTGTATCAGTAAAAACTTAATCAATTACTAACTCTCCAATGAGAGCTTCAACTACTGAGGAGTGGTACTGGTGGTGAAAGGAAATAAATTATACTTGGGTATCCTGAGGTCCTCTCACAAAGTTCATCTCTCGGGTTATGTCTCAGGTTTGGGAACTGCAGGTCAATAACAGTAGAATTGACTTGGTTGTCTAGTACCAAAATGCCCAAAATGTTTACAGGCCTTTAGCTGATTCCATCTGCGTAGTTCACCTGCATTTCATTTGCTCCCATTACTGCCACTGCAAATGCCATGACATTTACAAATAAGACCGGTGACTGAAGACTGTGCGTGGGAAAGAGAGGCCAGGGTTTTTATTCTCACTAATTTTTTGTTTCAGGTAATAAAAGATGTTAAAGGCACACCCTGGACATATAAGAAACCTGCATCTTTGATTCCAAAATTATGATCAATCAACACTCATATAGCGCAGCAAATCACCCGTGAAGGTCTCGAGGCGCTGATCATATATACCTGAATTAGAGCTCCATCAAGAATGGAGGGTATCACCTCTTTAAAGTCTTCACCCAATCCCACAAAACACCTGATTGAGCTGAATGAGAGGGTATCTTGCATTCAAAAGGCCACATCAGAGATACATTTTTTGTAAAACGGTCATGGAGGCAAAAGGTGACCTTCTGAACGACAGCAAAGAGGTTGCATTCTAGGACACTTGCATGCTTGTGTGGTAAAGAAAGAAGTGCACAAATTTATGGTATAAATGGGATACATCCTCAGGGTATATATATTGTTTTTAACGTGGACCGAGAGAAATGCTTGCGATTTTGTGCTCATACCAGCGAGAAGCATGATAGCGAGGACTGTACACTAGCAGAATCCCATGAGTCCCTGGCTCACAGTTGCCCCCACACATACAGCTTCTGTGATAACTGTACCAAGTCAATTTTTCCTACTTTTTCAATTACAAATACTGTCCGATCCAGTGGCTCTGTTGGCAAGCGGATGTATGACATTACAACGTGGGTTTTTACAACGCGTGCAGTTACATCGCATGCGTTACAACGCATGCGATGTTACAACGCTATGCCATTACAACGCAAGTCTTTACATCGACTTGCGCTAGATGGCGTGCTAACATTAAAAAAGTGTAATTTACTATTCCAACTCCAGTCCACTTAACAGTAGGGAAGGTGTTGGGATAGTAAACTACACCATTTGTAATGTTAGCACGCCATCTAGCGCAAGTCGATGTAAAGACTTGCGTTGTAATGGCATAGCGTTGTAACATCGCATGCGTTGTAACGCATGCGATGTAACTGCACTGCGTGGTAAAAACCGCATTGTAATGGCTGTTCCCCTTGGCAAGCTTGCGCTGATGCTTAGCTATGAGAAAACTAAAAACCCAAGTCTTCTGACAAGGTGTTTTGTAAAGAACCTTTTATGCGGATGGCACACATCACTGGGCAAGGTGGACAAGACACACTCAAAGAAAGACAGAATGTGCTCGCAAAGCTGCCAAAAAAGGTAAAATGGGCTACCTTGCTAAAAGCATCACTGGAACTAAAGAGAATCAAAGAATCAGTCTTCCAGGATATGGCCACTTCATGTGCCTCCAAGCGAAATTGTAAAGACTACTGATGTTCTTCGAAACCCAAATGTAAATTATCCGGGAAATCATGTCACAACCCTTGAGCTATGACTGTGCCTCGTCCAATCTTCACTCTCTTTCCAGGCTTACTTGTTTTACGTCATACTGGTCGGAGTATATCAGATGTTGAGCATAGACCAGGCAATCAAAGCATTTAACCTTGAAGTGGACAATGCCATTCAGCACACATTAAGCAATTTTACCCAATGCTTGCAGTCAGCATCACAAGCTTGATAAGCACATCACACTCCAAGTAACTTGGCTGTGGCCCCATTAAACTCATCACTATCACCCTACTCTAAACAAGCATTTACAATGCAATGGTCTCGGCATTGTTAAAGTTAGAGCTATTGGCATTGCTCATGACATTATTTTTGTTTATGTTTTTGTTTTTAAAACATTTAAAGAAACGGCATTGTTATTTACAATGTCAATAGCTTAATCTCTATCAAATGCGAGACCTATTGCATTTGCACCCACACACAAAGCCACCCACACACAGAGCCACCCACACACAGAGCCACCCACACACAGAGCCACCCAAACACAGAGCCACCTACACAGAGCTATTCACATAGAGCAACCCACACACAAGCATTAGATGCTGCAGTAATAGCAATAGGGATAATACGAACTGAAGTACTCGCAATAAAATTGTGATGCATATAGTCACACTCCTGGGGATAGCACAAGTGCGAACTAACGATGTAATAGAGGCAACTGTAACATGGAAGCAGCACAGGCAGTAATCATTTTCAATTGATAATGAAGTTGAATGAAATGCTTGGTGTTTTTCATGGTTTGACTTTATATATTTACAGCGACGCTTACGGAACTGTTTCACTGTTATAAGACCCCTGGTGTTAACGTATTTTACTGCAGCAGGTGGATATGAGTTCTTCAACATAACGCGGAGGTTTGGTGGGACCAATAACAGGGGCACAGTGTGAGCAAGAAAATGGGCACCGTGGAAGCAATATCAGAGGCATGTTAGGGCAATAAAAAAGAAATAGACGTGGCAATGACAAGGGCACCAAGTGAAAGCCCCAAGGCTACAGCATAAGTCGAGTAGCAACATGCAACTTCGTTCCCATCAGAACATCACAGTCAGTCCCAATAGAGAACTTGTAAATGGACCGTCATAATTATAACAATACCGCCTCCATCACAGCACTAACAGGTGAACCCACAAGGTAAAACCGCCTGCTGCGCAAAAACAATGGCAATGTGCGGCAACCACCACACGCAGCACCAACATGACAACAACATCAGGCACCACCAGGTTAATAATAAAGGAACCATGGGAACCAGACATAGCTGCACAGCATCAGGACGGCATTATTTATAGAACGTTTCAGGTAAAAAAAAAACTGTCATCCTGTGATGCAGGGCCGGTTCCGGCCTGCGTTGCCCCTGCCCTGCCCGCTGGGTGACCCCCTTACCTCGGGTGGGATCTAGTGGCACGTTCTCCTCGCCGCTGTCATTTCGCCCTACGGGAAAGAGAGAAGCCGGTTAGTGGCAGCGATAGTAGACTAGGAGACGGGCACCTGAGGACTCTTGCTGCCAACTGTTTACCTCGGATCTGGGGATGCCTCAGCAATCGGGCGCAGATGCTGAGCGTCATCTTCCACGATAGCAACAAGTTCCCATTACAGGAAACGATGTAGGACAGCGCATGTCACGTGACGAAAGCTTGACTGCATACGACAGCGCATGCGCGTTTGATCTTACTCTCGGTGTACTACTCGTTGGTGTAACTGTTGTATAGTAGGCAGTGCACACAGTGAAGTTATGGAGCACCTGGCAGTGGATATACATGTAGTTGTGTTGTGTAGTGTTGTGACCGTGGCTGGTGACTGCTGCTCACCAATGTAATTACAAACAACCTTGAAGAACTTCTAAGGTAGCGGACACTTCATATTAACACGGTACATGCGGTAAGGTACTGTTGGTGCCTAGAGAGCCGGGAGGAGAAACAGGAGAGGCAGTTCGTTAAGTAAACAGACTGAGGGGATGAGGGAGAGACCGGTGAAATGGAACGAAACTGCGGCGAGATTGAGTAACATTGCGATTTTTAAAAGCTATGGAGGACAAAAAAGTGAAAGCTAAAAAAACAAGCCTGGGAGTTGGGTGTGCGCGTGCGCTCGCTAAAAGAATAAACAAGTACTGGCAAAACTGTTGACTTACCTGGCGAGAGCCATGAACACCGCCGCCTTTCTCCGAGGCGAAGCAGAAATGCCTCGGAGAAAGGCAGCAGCGTTTCCGGATTCGGGGCCGTGTTTTTCTTTTCTCTCCTCTTGCCATTGGCTGGAGGAGATAATGAGAAAAGTAGCAAAAAACACGCCCCCCGAATCCGAAAAGGACGGGGCCTGTTCGGAGAGACAAACCTCTTCTCCAATGGCTGGCCAGCATTCAAGAGGCCAGCCAATGGAGAAGAGGGGAGAAGAGGGGCGGGTTCAAGCCCCTCTTCTCCAAGTCATTAAATCTCGCGAGCGAGACTGCGCAAGCGCAGCCTTCGCTAGCCGAGACCTAAAAAGAAACCATCCGCATTCCCTTAAAACCTAGCTAGGTATGATTATTACTATATTGCCATCTCAAACCGAAGTCATGGATAAAAAGGTGATTAGTCAGTTACAAGAATAAGTGAAATAAACCATCACCACACAACCTACAGCTGAGCTTCTAGCTCTTGAAAGGAGCACGTACCTATGACTCTTGGGACTAAACACGATAAAACATCAGCCAATGGAGAGGGGTGCTTTGTACTGCTTTAAAAATGGATTCTCTCCTCCCTCCTCAACTCAAGACAGTAAGTGAACCTTGAGCAAGAGCAGACGTTGACACGCAGAGTCAACATGTGGTGCTTCACTAATTCTTCCTCTTACTCTCTTATTGTTTCATATTCACTGAATGCCTTTCACCTCACAGACAGCATGACAGCTGCGGTTTATATTCGACATGGACCTGCTCTTTAGCTCACACCTCAGAGAACACTCTAATTAAGGGTATAATTCTACAACTGCCTTCTCCTACACTGATAGACCAGGCATGAGGAGAAGGAGGTGATCAGTACCATTGTGAAGGCGTTGGAATGCTGCAATGTAGTCTAAACAGGCTGGAATAGCTCTATTGTTTACACCCCAAAAGAATGCTCTAGTTAAGGATATCATTCTACATCTGCCTAGGCTGAGGAACATACTCCTACTCCCACAAAGCAACCATGAGTAGGAGGTGATAAGAGTCATTCTGATGGACTGCTAAATTGCCGCAGCGTAGGCTAAACAGCACTCTCACTAAGTTTGCTTATTTGCAAAGCCTACAATTTAAGGCCATGTCTAAACCTTCAGTTGTGCAATAATGTTGCATCGCCCATGAAAAACTTGTTTGCCTTTTTGTGGAGTAAATGATCAAATTAAAAACTTTTACAGAATAAATCTTTATACCATCTGATGGTCCTTTGGAACACACGCTACGGGTAGGGAAAAATCTGGCTCCTCATAACACCTGGGCCTCAACATGAACCTGATTCACCGAAAGACTCTCAGGCTGCAGAAACATGGAGGCAGATCACTGGTATGAAGGAAGTCAAATCTTGCAACCTCATCTCCTAGACTGAAAACGGACTCTATCCTCCACTATTTCAGAAGACCTAGCTCTTGGAACTGGCGTTCTACTGAAATCTTGCAGAGATACGGCAGATGATAGGAAATATTAGCTAGGAGCTCATGTGCTCACATTTTGCTAGGGAACATTTTTATGACTCCTGTATACCTAGCTGTGAGGAATAGGATAAGTCAGGAGATCGAGGTGGAGTTTTAAGTGGTTTTATTGCTTTATGAACTCTTTTACGTATGAAGGGTGGGTCGATAATATGGCAAGGGGATCTCTGTGGCCCGCTCTCTGTATTCTCTCCTTCCCGCCGTGGTCCTTCCTCTCCGGGCTCTGATACGGTACTGGTCTGGGTGGTTCTCCGCGGCTTGCATCCTCCCCCAGGGTCTCAAGCGCTCGGGAAAAGAAAAAAACCCAGAGGTGAGTAATCTGTTTTCCTCTTGCCTTATCCAGGGTAGGGGGTGAGGGAACCCTCGGTGCACTGTACTTCAGAGCTCGTGTGAATAGGTGGTCGGGGAGGGTTGTGAACGGGATTTACACCCACACGGCAATTCTCAGTGCCCAGAAGTCCCCTTAACTTGTTCCTCCCTCTCTCCTCACGGGGTCGGTGGCCTCCTGGCACTCGTGACTTGTAGACTGCGTCCTTTCTTGCCTTCGACCACCGCTCCTCCTTCGGTCGGCAGACGTCCCACGCCTTGTCCTCGCTCTTCCCGATGGTATCCGTAGCTCTCTCGTATTCCTCCGCTGCTCCTGCCAACAACACTCCCTCGCTCCGCTTTCCGTACTCCTCCTCACTCACTCCGGTGTCCGCGCACACCAGGTGTGGTGCATTTCCTCCTATATCCGCTCCACCTTCCTCGTCGTCACTGTTGGGGGTGGAGCTATCCTCGAAACCCTTCCAGTTAAAGGGACCGAGTCCTGTTTCTTCCTGCGTGACGGGTGACGGTGCTCCTGTAGAGACCCACTCGTTCTGTGGAGGGGAGAGAAGAGGAGAAAGGGTGTCGATCACTGTCGCTGTCTTTACGGGAGTCTCCTCGATCTGCTTCCCCCTGCGACACTAGCATTTACGCCTCTTGTGCTATAAGGGTCTTAGAGTGGTGCTGTGGTGCATTAAAAGCCTTAAAACACGTTGTCCTGTCCTAATAAAAGACTTACACATGCATTATAGCGTTAGTCAAAAAGAAACAATGTAATTTCTTGAAGGACATAGACTGATGGTTATCTCAAAACACATGCGCGAACTGCAGTGTAAATACAAGAGACTCTTGCTATTACGTGTTATGCCTTTCTGAACGCTGGTGTAGACACAGTCATCCTTAGTGGCAAGCACAACCATTATCAATTAGTGTTAAAATAATTTTGGAATAGGTAGAAAAGTGACACCTTTGTGAATTTAGAATTGTGTATAGTATTTAGCAAATTACACCATTTTCGAATTCCATTTTTGTTCCTCAATGTTTCATCAAATAAGTACAGTCACACAGTGAGAAATGTTCAAGTAAGTAGCAATTTACATGTTAAAATATACTTCCATTTGTATCGGTTTCTGAAAGCTAAACTTACACAAAGTGTAGACATTTAAAGATCTTCTTTGTGCACATCAAAATGTGTTTGTCATATTATGTCTTCTCCGAAAACTATGAATTTTGTGTACCATTACAAACTTTATTTTATGCTGAGAAAAGATAAGTTACAACTTCTATTGTTCTGTCTCTTTCCATGCCCTAGAGTCCGCAAAAAGCGCTTCCCGTTTGGCTCTCCAATCCATCAGCACAGGAACAGACCTCAAATTTGCACCATGTAAGTAGAGCAGTCCAGATGCCTCGCAATTGAAGGTTCTCTAATGGTACGAGGAACAATGGTGTGGTGAAACATGCCCTCGGCGCAATTAGAAGTGACTTTCTTAAAACAGTTTGTGGGCACTGTACTGTCCTTTAACGGTAGACTGGTTACAGGTTGATTAGACCACCTGAAAATAGTTCATGTCCCAGAGATGAAATATTCCCAGCACCAAATGTCAACGAAAAGGAAACATTGCTGTATGTTATTGGAATCAAAACTGACCATGAACAAAAAAATGGCAATGTTGTCAGAAGTTTATAACATTATGTTCAGCTTATCCCACAAAAAAGGTTAATCAAAGTGTATTAGATAAATTTCAAATGATTGGCGGAATACTGTTTACATCCTCAGGCAGAGTAAAATAGGCAAGACCTAATTTCAATGAATTCGACCTAATGCAGTGCCAAAATATGGACACACTCTAATGCTAGCACCGAATTTGGATGGGAGCATTAAGGTTGTATTCACTGAGATGCATCTATTGCAGCTAAAGAAGTGTGAGAACAGCTGTGGGCCCATATTCTTGTGCAGAAATTCAGACAGAGTACTTGTTGGTTGGAGAACTATAGTTGTGAAGTCAAAGGTTGCAAACTAAAGTTCACGAAGTGGGACAAAAAGGAGAACAAAAGTTCAGGAGAGCGTGGAGGTATGAAGAATATTAGTAGGAAAAAATAGGCGAGAGTAGCTGAAGGGTTAGCAAGAAGCATTCAACTTGAGATACTACTGAAAAAAGGAGTAGAAAGAAATGGAAGACTACCATGGGGTCATTGTCTCACTATAATACCATGCTAAGGATGTCTGTGAGACCCCTTTACTGGCAAGGCTTTTGGAAGTATGCTGGGAAGCTATGCTGATAAGGTTCTTTGACTCCTACTGAGTCATCTCACCTGGGTGGGTTTATTCAGTCGCTTGCACTACGTTAATTAATGGTCTGAATTATTAATTCAAGTTAACTTTGCCATAGGGTCCTATCAACACAATGAAATCTGTCAACATTTTACAAAATGCTGCATATTTAAATTCGTAAAGAAGAGCAATCAATAAAATAAAGCAAACTAAGTATAAACCAACTTCAAACCAAACAGGAATATCTTTATTGTAAAGCAGTGACAACTTAGAATCCTTTCTAGAAGTTTTAGAAAATATAGCTTTAGCAACAAAACTGTGCAGTTTCAGAATGCTGAAGAGGTTCAGGGCTGATCTAGGACACTGCAAGCTGTATGTGGCGCCACAGTGGAAGTGAACAACCAAATGGAATAGATGCTTCAAATTACTGAGAACACCAGTCTCTAATGTGAGAAAAGGCAAGGCTGAATTTAAAGAAGCACCCCTATTCAGAAGACCCCATTATCTGCCTGCTCACTGATGCCTGCAATATCCTGCGATTGTAGAGGCTTGAGAGTAAACAAACTGGGTAGAGGGCACCTGGGCAAGACCACAGTCAGAAATAATAGCTTGACGATACACAAGTCTAAATAGAATGACCAACTCAGAGTGAAGGAGTTTGTGACTGCGGAAGCAGAGATAGAGAAGACTGAGTGCATCACTTGAGACAGTACTCAATCAATACACTGAAAGCCACAATCCAAGCCTTTCCCTAATCCTGGGAAGTAGTGGTATACCACAGTACAGTGCCCTACCAATACAATGTTTTTAAAGCCCTATGCAAATTACATACATAAAGTAGAATTGAAGAGGCAGTGAGTAGCCGGGAGGAGTTGGGGTTGGATACAATGTTTTCAGATGTACCATTGTGACAAATATACACTGCATTAATGGAAGTATTTTTGTTATAATTTTTGTTATAATTGACTAGTTGTTTAATAGTCTTCCACTTTTGTCCAGGAGCTTCCTGATCCAGACACAGTATCGAAAGAGGTCCAACAGATGTGGGTCCTGACGGAAATGATACGTGCTAATCAGACTTCTTCAAGGATTGGGCGATTTGATGTGAGTATTCCATGAGTACCTTCTGCCTATATCAGATCTGAATGAAGGGAATCCTATCAGTAGATTAAGGGATTAGGCTTCAGGAACATTTTTAGCATCTGCAGGCTATAATGCTACATATGCAGGCATCCATAAGTAGATAATTTCTTCATTTCCGCTTTTTACCTTTTGTTCCAGAGTACTTTAAAATTGTGTAGCTTGGGTCTTAAGTGCCTCTTTTCTTCTACTCAATGTCCCGATTCAGTAGCCATGGGGTGCTCAGATTACTTTGTACCAAAACCCTGCTCAATTTCCCTGTTTTCCCAAAGCCTACACAGCCACTTTCCTAAAAAAATGCATGATTTATTCTACTCTATCTGCTATGTACTTTTTCCCCACAAGGGTACGATTTCCTCCCTCCCAATCTCATTGCCCCTCATTTGTTTAACCTTCTTACCAGCTTAGTATATGACTTGTATTGCATTTAATTTGTAACACCCACCAACAGCAGGGTCTAACCCGGACCCTGCCTTCTTCTAGTTTTTGTATACTAAAGCCCACATTTATTTCTGTGAACTCATGAATGGAAGTTGCATCCAATGTAGCTGGGACACAAAGGTAATGTCACATTGAACGACAAAGGAGAATCCAAGTACTGTTTTAACCTTTAGTTACAGAAAAACCCAAAACGTTTGAATGTATGTGTATATTGACATTTGTTGCAAATGACTCTCACAAATGTAGATGTGCCCCTTACTAAAGAGTGGGAAAGAAACTGCCAACAACAAAGGACTCTAGTCTAAACAATGTTACTATTCAAAATGCAGTGAGATGTACAGGACAATGTTGATCAGTCACCACATAGAACTTGCATGTTAGCTTGGGAAACCTTAGCACATGAATCTGGATTGTGTGTTTCCCAACCCAGTATTTATTGGCAGACTATTGCATTGTTGGAAAAGCTTTCAGTGGAATTACCTGTTTCCCTGAGAGTGAACATTTTAAAATGTTTGCAAAGTCCTGGAAAGTTAGCTCTGTCTGGTCCCCCTTATCTATTAACAAAACAGGTGGAACTGCAAAAGGCGTTTCTGCATTTTGTTTACCATGATGTGTTTGTTTTTCAGGTGGATGGCTGTTACGATATCAATCTGCTTTCTTACACCTGACCGTTTACATAAGCAGTAGTGACCATTTTACAAAGCACCCTTGCCCTCTCTCCTACTGTATCTATTCAAAAATCCTCTATTGCATGAAGAAATGTAAGACATTTGTATAGGAACAGTCTTTCCAGCTGACGCTATTGATGTCGCCGCTTCATCTCAGCTCTTATTACAAACAATAAAAGTGTGGAAGACACATGCTGTCTGCCAGCATTTATGCCCCAACACCAAACTTGGATACATATTGTTGCACTATCCCATCCTATGAAATGCCCTAGATGTGGCGAGAAGGTGAAGTAAGGAAGAGATGAAGACTCTCCTGATTGGTCCACCTAATCTTGACTGGTTGAATGTCCTAGAGCAAAACAGTGGTCTTTCTGTTTACACTTGGAGAGATGGAACTCAGAAGATGTTGCCCATCCTCCTGAAGACGCTTTCAGGCTTCCAGTTCATAACACTGAAATGTTACAATAAGCCTGAGGATAAATACTTGAAAGCAAATTTACTAGCACTTGAAAATGGGACCAGCTGCTCGCCTGAAACACTTAATGTGACTGTTAAAGTGTTTTCAGAAATTGCACCTTCATATATTTATTCGTAACTTTGTGTTTTGTTAATATTTTGGGCGTTTGTTGTGCCATGTCCACTCATAACTGTTTCTTTAATCTAACAACTTTGAACATATGTTTAAACACTCATTAGACCTCCTAGAATTAAATACAGGCTAGTATCCCAGATTGCTAGTTGAAACAACCATCATGCATGACTTCTTATCACAATCTAGTATATAAGGCAGCTTCTTAGTGATGTGATGTCTCTCCTAAGTTGGCAGAGTCTCTAAATGATTTGTTATTATTCACCTATTCGGGGCTGGAATGACTATCTGCTTCATTTACTGGAAGTGATATGGTGGTTTACACAGTCAAGGATTTTGTTCTCTCTCTCCGAGAAATGTGGTATGTTCATGAAGGTTCAGATTCATTCTCTCTTCAGTGACAATGTCATTCAGTGCTTCCAGTGTCTGCAAGAAGGTGTTCCTCCTCCGAAGACTGAAACAGAGGAGCTTCATAGTTTGCACAAACCGTGTCCAGTATCCTCAACCATTTATGTATTTTATGTTGCGCATTACAAGATATCTTGATGTCTTCTTATTTAAGAACTGTTGAAGTAAGGAGGTTTCTCCTAGCACCATTATTACCAAACTCAGCCATTAAATGAACACTTCAGTATTCATTTCTCAAAGCTATGACCGCATTGCTTGTTTTTTGTATTCATTTATTTCAGTGTCTGTGTATAGTCTTCTCTTTGTTCCTTATTTGCTAAGGTCTATGTTAATCTTCTGTTATACTTGTATACCTTGTGAAATAATTGTCCAGTGCTACAGCTTAGCACATCAAGGTTGTCAATACTACATGCAGGCTGTGTACTATAATTAATGTTTGATTCAACACTCATTTGTCATTAATATATGGCAGAGTTTTATCTGTTTATTTATTGAACTATCCACCTGTCGTTATCAAGTATTTGTGAAGAAAACAAAGTTCTGAAGAGTAGGGGTGGCTGTGGGTGGCATTGAAAAGCAGAGTTCAATAAGGGTTCATGAGGGTCATGGAGATGAACAGGGAAAATGTGTGAACAGGTTCAACAACAGAAAATCCAGTACCTAATTTAAGTGACTGTTGCTTAGACAAGACAAAATGGTTGTGTCTCCATCTGTGCCAAGCTAAGACAAATCACGTTTGTAAAGCCAGATTCTTGCATCCTCCACATCACCCTTAGTATGTTCTAGTAAGGATTTCATCACAAAACAATCTGCAAAGGATTACTCTGTGATTATGGTAAATGTGACTTTTTTTCAGTAAGGTGGAACATTTCTCTCCCTTACATAAGAGTCCACCTACTGCTGATATATAGTGTCAATGTTTGAAAGACATTGCGTTTACTTTGACTTTCCAACAAGATATTAACTCAAGAGATCACAATATTTCTCTCAGTTGCAGACATTTGTATAGTAATTGAACAACCCTCTGTCCTTGGATTTCCAACTTGAGAATGCAATTACTCCTGTCCCTCGGGTACTACATATTGCCTGCATTCACAGCTCATTCTTAAACCCTTTATCTATGTGAAATTGGTGCCTGCCATAAATAACACTCTTTGCCATCTTGACAAAACAAAGGAGGGTATTGCAACATCTGTACGAAGCTACTTTTCAAAATCTGCAACAAGATGAGAAAAAGCGATTCAACTCCATCTGTACCAGAAATGTGAGTTGGTATGACCATCCTTCTCTCTTCACTAGTTCCTTCCAAGCTGAGTCCAAAATATGTCAAGCCATTCCTTTGACTATCATCATGAATCTAGTGTCAGATTGATTTTGTATGCTGTTATTCCAAGTAAATGTTTTAGATCATATCCAGCAGTTTTCTACATTTGGTTTATGTCACTGGATCACAAGTATGAATTTGAACTAATCTGTCATGTTGAACTGTGGGGTGGTTGGCTCCAGTACCTTGAGGTTTGCAAAAGCTCTTCCCTCTGTGTTTTGTCCTACAGACGTACCATTCATGGATATAATCCTTGCTTGGTACATGACTTGTACTGTGTGCACTCCTAAAGGCCTGGATTCCGAGGGTGGTTGTCTTAACTTGGACTATCCTGCGGCTGCATGCCGATCGTGCTCACTACACCACTCTCTGTGCCATATGTCAAAGACTGCAACAACTCCTGCTTTCCTGTGAGGTGCTACGGCTCTGCCAACAAATATGCTTCTCCATTCATCTCTACCATTCTCTCATGCAGCACAAAGATGGTTTACATCTCCTTGTAGTCCTCTACAAGGTTGAATTCCTGAATGTGCATTCTATTGCTTCTTTGTAAGGACTCCCTCTGGACAGGTGTTTGTCTACATCTGTTCCAGCTAAACTGCAATTCCAATTTGTGTTCAAGCTACCCTGCTGGGCTTTGAAGATCCTGCCTTCAGTCTCTCAGATAGTTTTTTGTTTGGGACCTCTGTCCTCATTTCCTGCTATTTCTTATGGAACATTCAGTCCAACTTTATCTCAGAACCTCCTTCTTCTGGCCTTTCTTTTGTCTCAGTTATTATAGCATTCCACAACCATCATTTCTCTGCTGTTTAACATTTATGTATGTCTCCGGTCCAAGTTTATTGAACAGTACCACACAAACTTCCAAATTTTCACAAATTACATATGAATCCACTTGCAGCTAGATAACAAACAATTCTCCCAATGTTATGTCTTGCCTGTACTATGTGCTCCCCTAGATGAAGGAGGTCCTCTCCAGGAAGCTATGAATGGAGCAAAAACTGAGATTCTTGGATTGGGAGCAAAAGAGTCTTGACTCTCTACGATTTGATGGTCTCGAGGCTTTGGAACCCCTCACTAATCTCTCTGAAAGTATGGAACATGCACATAGTGTTAGTCACTTAATCTTTATTTGCTCCTCCAGTTAATGTAGTGGTTAAGGGTATCAGTCACCAGCAATCCATACTTGAAAAATACTTCCACTACTCTAAACTGAATGCTGATTAGAGTTAACAGGAGGCCTGGACAAGCCACATCTGACTACTGTAATATAATTTGCATTGTTCCCCCAAAGAAACTCATTAGCAGGCTTTTAAGGCTACAGAACCAGACATCTGGTTGTCCCTATATCTCCACAAGTTTGACAAAATCAAACCTACCTTGAAAGCATGCCACTTGCTACCAGAAGTAACTAGAATTAAATTTAAGGTTTATGAAACCTCCATAAAGCCCGATGGGCAAAGATCCAGAATATGTACTGAAATCCACACCACACTACAAACCAACTAGTAACCTCAAATCAGCATCTGCCCTGATCAACAAATAATTCAAGAGGAGGAGGAAGATCCCTGGAAGGTCAAGGTCTTAGAATGGGGAGTGGGGGGCACTTTAATCTCCGATCTGTACCCAATCACAAGTGGTTTAGGCATCTGCTGACGAATTAAGTATTTAGACTTTCTTTCAGTTGAACTTTGTACAAATTACAAAAAATGTCCCTATGTACCCATGGAATTGGTACTGGAAGCTTAGTGACTTTATGTCCCATACTCAACCCGTAACATTGAAATATCTTCACGCTAAATAAACTTTTGACTAAAGGTATTTAGTTTCATATGAAACAATTTTAGAAGCTGCAACTAATACATCCATAGGATTTTGAATTTGCAAAACAACTATGTATCCATCAATTTAAGTAAGTGAGCTTCCACATTGTCATTTGTTCCATTACGCTAAGCTTGCTATCAGCCTCTTTTTAATAATGGGTTCTTTATACATGCTCAGTTACAATTTAAACAATCTTTGCCATCTAGATATTTTTCACATTACCCTTCTGTCTTTCTTCAGGTGAACATTGGTTACCGCAGCTTCTTTGGTCACCCACCTTCATGCATAGGACTAGGCAATTCTGCAGCATTTGTGTATTTGCAAAAATGTGCAACTTTGTGCATTTTAGAATCCAAATTTACTTAAGAGCAAACTGTCCCAAGTACGATATTAAACACGTTGATTTCACTGTTGAATTCATCTGTTTCATGAAAGTGCTGTAAAGCTGCTACACAGTAAAATGCATATTTTTAATTACTGAAAGAAACCTTTGCCTTGCCAAACAAACCCCACATCTTTTCTGATCTCATGCATTAAAGGTGTAACTGGAGTGTGGTCCAGGTGAGACTGAATTACCGAAATCAGAATTTGATGGAGAGAGGAACTGGGAACACTTAAGACAGTACTAGAAAGATTACTTCTTTTTTTACAGATTGCAAACTTAAGATACAGATAAAATGATTTTCCCAAAATACACACAGTAGTCAAGTGCTGCAGTCGAGATGAGAATACAAGTCTCTGGGTTCCAACATCAGCACCTAAGCCACTAGATCAAATCTTCATGTGTGGACGGAATTGTGGAATGAGCTATTGCAACAGCTCGTGGACATTTACAACGTACTAAAAACCATGTTGACTCAGTGTGAAATTCACATTTCTTTAATTTAGCATTCATTGTAATAATTGACAATCGTTGTAATATTTATTTTTCTGTAGGAAACAAAATCTCTTCTGTGTAGAATAGATTATGACAAATCTATCACTGATCTTGTGTTAAGCCTTGAGTATTGTACGTTTTGCACAGAGAAAATCGAGTGAGTGAGGGTTGGTAAGCTTTAGACATGGCTATGATGGTATGTTCTCTCCCCCCTCCCCCCCCCCCCCCCCCCAAGAGCTGCAATCTTTTTTTCTACCACCCTGGCATAAGGACTTAGTCAATGTGCCTACACAAATTAGAAATCCAGTTGGACTGCCACCCTTACACAACCCACTGAGCAGTATTACATAAGAAGTATTTCCTGGTAACAATCACTCCCAAAAGGTGTGTCAGGGACACACTGGAACTCCAAACACTCTTCTAACACTGAATAACACTCACAACTAGCACTAATCAACAAGACATGTTTTAAAGTGTTTATTTTAAAATCCTAGTCTAGTGCATGTATTGTGAATAATAACCACAGAGAATATGAACAGGGAAGCAGGTTGTGGATAACGAAAATAACAAGAGAAAGTTAAACATTGTTATTGAAATTTAAAGTCTTAACACACCTTAATTCTGCTACTTCTAAGAGATATGCTAGCTTTACCCAAATCAGTAAATAATAAGCCTGGTATCGAGTTTTGGAGGTGGAGTGCATAGCATACCTGTTTTCATTCTAGAAGTGCAGACTGGCTGTTTCCTATCGCAGTTGTGCAGCACTTTGAATAAAGCGGGTGTTGCAATCTGGCATGCCGTCATCTGCAAAATACCCCCTGGCATGAAGTCCCTCGTTGACCTATAGCCTGGTTCCTGGATTTTTTTAGCATCTAGTCAGAAGCATTGTTGAAAGTTTTAAATAGTTAGCAATAAACAAAAGTGACATAGTTATTAAGTTGCTTTTCTAAATGGAAAACAGTGATGGAATTCGAAGGCATCGGCCTTTCAGATAACGAGATTTTATGAAAAACTCAGCAAGAGGATAAACACCATTGATGTAAATGTGTCAGCTTGAGCATCCTGTCTGTCTGACACATTTAGCATATTAAGCAATTCTATAAAAGCATATAGATAGGAATTATTAGATTACCCTGAAAGGAAAAAGCACAGTGTTTACAATATCCCCAGAATGATATTTAAGATAGATGCATTGAAAACATTCATGTGGTTATATTCAATATGAAATCAGCAAACATATAAGTGATTATGTGCAAAATAATATAGGCAAACATTACTGGTTATATGGAATATTGTATAGGGAAACATATGAGTGATTATATGTGCAGTGATAAGCCAAAAGAAAACCAGACAAATTAAAAACATCCTACCTTTCGTAACCAAAAGTTTCAATTCTATTAAGGACATGTTCACAAATATTATGCTCGCTATGGAGAACCTCCGAGCCCAGGTGATATGCTTGATGGTATACCTCGATGATACCCTCCTACTAGATCAATGCTCAAGGAAATTATGGTTACATCTTCAAGCATCAGTTCACCTCCTAGTAGGTCTTGGGTTCATCATCAACGTAAAGATAGCACTGCTTACCCCTGTCCAGAGAATGATATTTTTGGCTTTGTCATAGACTCCCACAGAAACCACACTGAGCCTCCCTTCAAAGAAGATCACAAAGATCAGAGAGGAACTCCGCAAAACTCTGTAGAACTTTCCTGAGAAAAATCACTCAAGAGGTAGGCCGCTTTTCATCGTCAACTAAGGTGATTTTTCCAGGCCTGCTCCATTACAGGGCACTTAAGCGTCTCAAAGCTCATAACTTACGCAAAGGCTTGAAGTACTAGGTACTGGTCCCATTGATGGAGGACGCCAAAGAAGAGATGAGATGTTGGCTCACGCACATGGAAGCATGGAATGGGAGAGCAATATTCGGTTCCAACCTGCATACTGCTATAGAGTCGGACGCTGGCAGAACTGGATGGGGGCGCCAGATGTAGAGAATCGTCCATAGGAGGAAAGTGATTTGTGCAGGATCAACAGTTACATATCAACTGTCTAGAACTGCTAACTGGATCGTTCACAGTGTGCTACTGGACCAAAGAGAGGGTGCAATGCTGTATGTTGCTAAAAATTGATAACATCTCAGGGGTGCGTTATATCAACCACCTGGGCGGGCCACGATCAAAAGCCCTGTGCGAGCTGGCCAGGATCTTCTGGCATTTCTGCCGGGACAATATCTCAGTGACAGCGAAACACCTTCACAGCACAGCCAACGAAGTGGCAGACTGGCACTCCAGATATCTCCAAGTCATGAGTCTATGGTAGTTGCACCCAGTGGTGTTCAAAGCGATAGACAATAGATGTGGCCCTTTCACAGTAGACCTTTTTGCATTGAGATTGGACTACCAGATGGCGAGGATGTTCAGTTGGAGGCCAGACCCACAAACAATATTGACAGACGCCTTTCTCTAGGATTGGAGTCAAGAGAAGGGGAATGCATTTCTCCCGTTCAGCATGATCACAAGGATAACAGCTCAGGTTAGAAGACAGAAGGCGGGGTTGGTGATCATCATGCCAAGTTGGATGTCGCTAATCTGGTATCCCGTTCTGAACTTTCTTGGGAACCTCCAATTCTCTTTCCCCTATTTCCAAATCTCCTCCTAGATCCTCAGAGAACCCGCAGCACCTTGTTTTGAAAGGGCAACTTTTTATCATGGCATGGAGGATTACAGGGAACAATGGGAAAATTCCTCTTTTTAAAGACAGAACACCTAAGAGATAGAGGTCCACCTGATCGAGATGGTTGGGCTGATGTTTCCAGGGACTTGGATCCTGTAGGGCCTGGCGTTGTACAGATCCTGAACTTCTTGTCCTGTTTGGCTTCGGAAGGAAAGTCATACAGATCAATGAAAACGTTCCTGTCAGCCATATCAGCAGAACACTCCCCAATTGACTGTTCCCCATTTGAGAACATCCATTGGTACAGAAGCTGCAATATATTTGTCCCTTCGGCTGGAACTATATACATAATTCTTTGGGATGTAAACAAAGTGCTTAATCTCTTCCTGTCCTGGAGGAGCAATAAATATTTTTCCAGGAAGAATATTTCAGGTAAGCTAGCCATGCTGTTGGCTTAATACCCTTCAGGAGGGTCCCAGATGTCAGAGCGCTCAACATTATAGGTAGAGTTTACACCCCAGAGGGGCTTACATTCCATGTATTTAGACAAATAAAGTGCAATTTAAGACTGGTTTCTTATTTAGCATTTATTGATCACCCCAAATTGTTTGTGGTACGATGCATAAATGCCTATGAAGACAGGACTGCTGAATTCCACCCTGGGGCGAACTTCAATTTTACATTTCCATCTGTAAGCCCTTTCTCTGAGTTTCATCCCCTACTATAGCAAGATGGGTCATGCAAGGGGCTTGTATTAATAACGCGACATTTGGGTCACATTCTGCTAGTGGGCCTATGGCCTCCAAAGCTTTTTGTTTGGGGGCCCGATTGCAGGATATCCTGAATGCCACAGATTGGTCCTCAGAGACTACATTTAAAATGTTTTACTTTAAACCAGTTGTATATATGGCAACTCTGTTGGTAAATAAGCTTTGAACGATCATAATACTTGCCTCTGGTCCTGACGTAGAATTAAAAATTTCCTAGCTTTTTTAATGGAAAGTTTCTATTATTTTAAGGACACAGAGGCGAGGATAATCCCACCCAACAATCGGTCATTGCCCACCCGGGTACTATTGTGCGGAATGTTAAATTGATGACAGTCGTACCGGCAGTAAGTAGCCTTGCCTTTGTCTCTTAGACTAACTGGTGATGATGAAAGTGATGTGTAGTTGTTATTCTGTTGATTACGCAAGGATTGTATTGCAGATGTTTGACTCTATAATATTGTTGTCAAGCAGTCAGATATCTTCAACAGGCTCTGCTTCGCCTATGTTGTTCTTTGCTCTGATTGGAAATGAAGCATCCAAATAGGAGTAACATGCAGGACTGAGAAGGTCTTTGTCACATGAAGAAAGAGGGGGCATAACAATTGAGGGAGGACTACTGTTGGTCTGTTCTTGATCTGATTGGCTAATGTGTTTTTTCCTTCCCTTTCTCTATGGTTGATCGGGAGGGTAGTTCTTGTTCAAACAAGGCTGCTGTATTAAAATAAAAGGGAAGAAAGAAAGAAAGCATAATCCCTGCCACCGGTCCTGACAAAGAATAATTCTACTTTCCACTGATTTGGCTGGGTGCATAAGAGATCAAAATAGAAGGTACTAACTGTCCCATGTTAAGCTTTCCTTCATTTTGTTTCTAAAAAGCAAAAACTGTGGCTTTTTCTCTTTGCCCTGAGACTTGAGTCAATCACACTCACTGTTTTCCAGTTGGTGATGATGTTATCAAGCTTTCACGATATCCAGAGGTTGACGTCCTAGGAGAAAAAGCACTTGGTGGAATATAAGGAAAGGACTTTACCTCCTTTACTCACTCTTGATTCATATACCAATAATTAGGTGAATGAACATATGCATTGAAGCATGTCATTAATATCCAATGTTGAAGACATTTCTTGTAGCTTGACTCTGGTCAAGATATGTGGTTCAGGTGTCAGAGAGATTAGTTTATCAAACATTGGTGGAATAGAAGGCCCATCACACTAAGCACATTTCAATAACGGCAATTGTAACGTGCAACAGCAGGCTTGGTGCACTCGTGGTGTAATTAATTCTGTCACGTTGATGGATGCCATAGGTGGCGTTTCTAGTTAAATATTCAGGTAATCGTTTGAAAATAGTTCATGCACCAAAAGAATGATCTCCCTTGTGGAGTACTTGAGCCCAATGTTTGCTTAGTACTGTAAGCCATTCTGCTCCAAGATAAAATTACACATTTGCTCAGCGCTGCTTCTAATTGGAATAGTTCTAATTTATGCTGTTGGTTGGACTGGTTTTATTTCTTTACTAAAAAAGATGAGAGTGCCACAGCTAATAATCAGAAGAGTTGTTAAAAATCCATCAAACAGACTTGAGAACAGTGAACTGAAGAACAAAGGAATGAGTCCAAAAACAGTCTTTACACAAATCAATTAGCCAGAACCCATAATTTTGAAAATGTGTTTTATACCTATTGTGTTCAATGAATGAAAGATGGTGTGCAGTAGATCAACAAAATGAGTTGGAAACTGGATCTGCGGGAGTTTTTGAATCTCTGACGTAGAGTGGGAAGCTTGTAAGGCAAACCTTTCTGCCACAGAGGTTATGGATACCCCTTTCTGCATTAATATTGCAACAAGTTTGTTTATTTATCAAAGCACATATTAATCTTATATATCTTGGGCCTAGTAGTATTTTCAAATATATTTCGTGGACAAGAATATATAGTAATACCACAGCACTTCTTTGTTCAGTTAACATGTAGGAGAATCCAGAGGCCATGCTGCAGCAAGTTTCACTTCACCTTGTGAAATAAGAACAGTTACTCAGAAGTGTATGATAGGAGGGTATTGACAATAACTCACAATTTAAACCTGGCATCAAGGGGTTACAAGCTCCATGCAGAGTGATAGAATTGCAGAGGAGTGAGTGACTTAAAGGAGTTGTACATCCAGTTGCACTAAATGCTGGATTGTCATGAACGAAACTCTAGAATTCAAACAGGAACTCCCATTCCTGATAAAGGAAAGTATTTTGTATTTTTTTTACCTGCCCAAGGACCTGTTTTTTTGGTACTCGTAGAAATGAAAGACGGTACTTGGTAACGAGATTACTCCATGTAAGAGCCACATAATACATTGATTTTCTTGAACAGAAGACGGCATGCTTTCTATCTCATTTATATTAAAAGGGAAGCTGTGGGTTGTTTTCTTGCCAATGTTTTTTAAGTTCAAGTCAAATTAAGTTCAAACATGGCACTCTCATTTATAAGCTCCCATAGCACTTTGTCAGGGTTTAGAGTTTGTAACACCCAAATATAGCTATGTTATAGCTCGCATCTGAGCCTGTCTATATTGCAAAAGACTTAAATCTTCTTTTTAAAGATTGAGAGCTGATAGCATAATTGTGCTGGACTGGCTGTTGGCAACTAACCCAAGCAATGTCAATCAAGTACAAATCAATAAGGACGCTCAATAAGGGGCAACACAGCGGTGGCAAATACAATTTAGCTTTAATGAAATACTAGCACAAACACATATCTCAGCAATGATGATTATACATTAGCATTATAGTTGCATGTATATTTAAATGTAATGCCAGCATAATAATGGGGCAGGTAAGAAACAGGTCAGAATCACTCACAATGCAGTAAATCAAAAGCACAAAAGTAAGTCGGTAGCCTAGGAGAATATAATCTTTCAACTAACAAGGGTAAAATACTTATGAAACACGCAGTCTTGAATCAATTGCAATGCAGTTAATCAAAGGTTCAATAATAATAATCTGATAAGCCAAGATAGAGCAGTAGGATCAGGCCCTTCACCCAGTGGGACTTAACTTTCCACAACGCTGGGAAGCTCGCTCCAATCTCTCCCTGGGAACTGCATGATCGGGGGCAGCAGCTTCAGCAACGGCAGATCTGCACAACTCCGTCTGTCAGCTTCCCGTAGGGATCTGCACCCCTCCTTTTTTACCGTAAAAATTGGCTTACACAACATCATGTTCCTTTCCTGTACCTGTTGCTCTTGTGGTATCAGTGTTTTCGTGCACCCCAGCTCCTTCTGACTCAGACCAGCTGTATCTTGCACCTTCCCTTGTACCAATCAATCATACTCCCAGGGCCTTCAGCTACTCCCAGATGTGTCCAAGGTCAGTTTAACCTCAACGGTATGTCTCTCACAGACCACGTACCTCAGCTTGGTACTGTAAACACAGTGCCTTAGCAGATAGTAGCATCTATTGAAAATGGAGAAAAAAAAGCGTCACAAGATTCTCTGCTATCTCAGTTTGGTACAGGGGTTTTCTGCATCCATTTTCACTCATCAACACTGCCTAAGCTAGTTAACCCCTGTGCATCACAATGTCTTCCGCACACAACACCTGCATACTCTACAATCATAATGCTTAATGTGTACGCCTGTTTTAAGAGTGGAAGCCATTATGGATAACTTTAAATGCTGTTTGAATTATTTCTCTGTTGAGTTCTCTTATTCTTTCTGCAGCTTCCCTTTCTGAGTAAGTCTGCACTTCTTTAAAAATGGTATATCCTAATAAGAAAATGTTTATTTTAACTGGATGAGGACCTAGATGAAAATCATTAAAATCCGTGTCTTCGCTAATTGTAGACAGATGCTTCTTAATAGCCGCTGGCCTGGATTATGCTATCCATTATAGGCACAGTGTACCTACACTGTATGTGGTAACAGTCACATGTGTTTATCTATTACATCTCAGGTCTGACCGTTTAGCTAAAGTACCAGGATTCTTGGAAAGAAAGTGATACAACACATATTAGTGTCAATTGGCCATAATCACTACCCCTTCAGATTGAAACACCGTCAAATTATAGGTACCATTTTGGATCATTTCAATCAAATTAGTATGTGTAATATTTTTTTCCACTCCCAATTTGAAAACTGTTGAATTTACATTTGGAACAAAGGGTGTCTTCAAATCTCTAATAGGTTAAAATCTCACGCTGAATGGAAAAAAAAAATCTCTAGGAATTATGCATACTCTTAATAAAGCCTCTGAACCCGGACTTTCCCCAAATTTTGTTCCACAAATAATTTTCTGTTATATTTTTTTCCTAATCCTCATAGCCATCTATGATAAGATTTTTAATTAATTGTCTTGAATATATACATTTGTGACTAGTAATCAGGTTCTTTTGACGTTTTTCTGGTTTTTGAACATAATAAAAAGATAATGGCTTTCATCTTTCAGCAGTAATGAAATACGGAAGCCTTTATCAAATTTTTTATCACTATTTATGGTCAGAGCCCTGCAATGTTCTCATTGTGTATAATGGTATATTTCTCTTGGACTACTGGTTCTGTGAATGTAGTAATGACCATAATCATGAAATAATAAATTTCTTTATTGTCAAGTGTAGCATAAGCAGACAAGTCATTAATCATTTTTCTAACGGCCTCAGTGTCCCTTTGAGCTGGAAAGGAACTAGAAGTTATATCATCTAATGACTTTTTTCAAATGTAGGAAATCTGAATGAGTTCAGTGGGTCCCATGAACTGGTAGGTGACCTTTTCCCAAACCACACTGTCCAGCACAAAATACTCAGTAATGTTCACAGCATGATGATCCCAACATGCTCTTTGAAAAGTTGAATGCAGTTACAATTAGTAAACCACAGGAATTGGCACAGTTATATCGGGAATGGAGTTTGCATTTATTATGCATACGACTATAATCAACAATACAATCCACATTAAAAAAATGCACCCAAGTAACAATCCAAAAATAGGACAATGGGGGTATAAGATATCTGTTGTGAAACAGCAAACAATCAAGAAGTTTTCAGTGACGATCAATTGTGGAGTCAGCATGTCTATGCTCTTCTAGTACTAGTTCTTGCTTAGTAGAGAGCGGCTTTGTTGGTCTTCTCCAAAGGCACCTTGGTATCAAGAGGGATTGCTAAATAGAATCGGAAACGTGATGCTTTTTTTACGTAATTGCTGGAAATCTTCCTGTTTTTCTTTGAACCAGTCAACTGAGGCAATATTACTGTTCCTCTGCCTTCTACCTCAAGAACTGGAACCGGTAGCCTGTAAGATTACCTGAAAACTTGTTTATCAGAAAACTTTCCTAGAACTAGCTCCCCCACTTTGGGAGGCCACTTGTCAGCAGCTTTAGAAACCTTATGTCCGCTGGTGGCAGAGACACAATTCTTCACATTAGATGGTTGGGTCCTGAACTCTTCGATGTTCTGTAAAAGATTTAAACATGTCCCCAGGTCAAACATTTTTTGTTCTGCCACCTTTTCAGGGATATCATGCACATACAAAAAGACTCTGCATAACATCTTGTAGGGAGTGCGATTACCTAATATTCCTCTAGGGAAATTATTTAATGCTCTCTGAATACCATACAGAGTATGTAGCCACATCAGTCTTGTGCTTTATACCCTACTTTTCAAGGCTTATTTAAGCATATCATCGGCACGTTCTATGACCCCCATAGTATAGCAGTTGTGGTCTGGGAACAGACATAGCATTCCAGAATGCCTTAGCTGCGAATGCAAGAGTGATATCTGAATGAAAGTAGGAACTGCTCAAATTGCTATTAGGCACTGCAAGGTTTTTGTGACCGCTCAACCATCAGCATTTCTTTGTGGTCAAACCCATAGGAATCTGGAGCATGAATGAACAGAAACCACTATAAAATTATAGCGGGTTAAGTTGATTTTTGTTCCGATTGAGGAAAATTGCCCTGAATGGGTGATCAGAGATAGTAAGGGGAGTCTGCGCTGGTCTTGGAACAGTAGTGTTATATTTGTTGGCAAATACAACATTGCCGCATTAAGGTTTTAGTTTGTTTAGGTAAATATGGCAGCCAGTATTGTTGCTGTAGCATTGATACCCTAACACACATGCCAGCATGGGCAGATGCTAGCTCCTCATGAGTTGTCTTAATTAGTTCTAATCTAGCCTTCTCATTAGAAATATGTCTATCTCCCACTCCGGGTATAAATACCATCAGGGTGCTATCTGAAGTGAGAGTGTAGGATTATTTAGAGGGAAAGACTTAGGAGCCTTTTCTCCTTTTAATGTTGCATGTATCACTGCCAAAATGTCTGTCAAGCTTGGTTTAAGATCTGGTTACCGCAGCTACCTAAAAAGTGTGTACTGCTGTTTTTGCAGCTACGTCATCCATACAGTTCCCTTTAGTGTGCATTCCTATCACTTGTTTTTTTTAAACAATTTTTATTTAGTTTTTTTGTTTTTCATGGGTGTGTTGGTTACAACATGCCAAATGCAGAAAAAAGAATCGACAGTCATGATACAATATTAAAAATAATGAATAACAGGTGGATGTCAACACATAACAAGCAATTCAGGTGATGGTAAGCAATATCAGAAAGACATAAATCATAAATTATGTAATGGCATGATTTGAGTTATATGTCCCAGGATGTTCATCCATGTGAATTGTATCAGCTGAAGACCTGAACGAAAGTATCACAGGTGTCCTACAGGAATGGATAAAACACTGAGGGAAGGAAAGGAAAAACCTCTGTCATCTACAGGGAAGCTGGGGCATAATATGAGGTAAGAGAAACAACATGGGAGAAGGCGACACAAGCTGAATCGTCAAGTGAAGGAGATAGACATGGGCTGGGAGTCGCCAGAGGAGGGGGGAGAATAAGGCGGCAGTCACAAGGATCGGTTGAACATAATCCCTCGGTGCCATTGGAGGGGGCGGGGGGAACACCAACCCTGGGAGGGTGAGTCGTGAAGGTGATGGAGGCAGAGTACGGGAACATCTGTGGCTAAACAATGTCTCAGAGGAACTAGGAGAGGGAGGGATAGTCTCTAACCAGCTCCTTAAATTGGGGTAAGCTTGGTATCCCAGGCTGCTGCAATGGTGCCCCATCAGAGGTGACGGGCTTCCCCCCCAATGTAAAGCGGTGCTCTCCACCTCTTCTCAACGGAGAAGAACCCTGTGCCACTGAAGAAGCACCGGAGGTTGCTGGGCCCTTCAATGTATTGTGAGAAGACAGCAGATTGAGCAGAAGGTCAAGATTGGCAAAGCTTCCCCGCACTTTATGATTCGTCCTCTGAGGGAAGATATTTAGGGCTGTGGTCTCCCAGGAGTTCAGTGACATGAGTTCTGTGACAGTGGCCAGTGTGGTGTGTGTATGGCATGCCAATAGCTGCCAATACTGGGGCATGACCAGAGAATATGTTGCAGGTCAGCTGTCTGAGTCCAGCATCTGGGGATGTGAGTGAGGAACATGCATGAACAGAGCATATGTTGGAGGTCGGCTGTCTGAGCACAGCATCTGGGGTATGTGAGTGGGGAACATGCAATTCAATCTGAAAGTTGTGAGATATGTCTTGTGTAGCACCCTGCATTAAATATTTTTAATTGCGCTTTCCGCGAGTAGTCTGGGGCGATTTCAGGGCCCTCGTCCATTCATCATCATATAGGGGACACCCCAAATCCTCCTCCCAAACTTGTTAAAGGGGTCCCCATGTGCTCTCTGATTGCTTTGTATAACCACGTTACCAGGTGATGTCCTCCTCCCATAACATGTAAGGTATCTATTACAACATGATTAGGAGGCTCTTCGTCTACCGTATGCCAAAGCGTCCGAATCACTGCCAGTAGCTGCCCATGCAGCAGGAATTATCCTGGGGGGAAAGTCATGATCCTGGCGTAATTGGTCAAATGTAATAAGGTGATTATTTTGAAAGAGACTACCCACTGTATCTAGGAAACGATCATGCTACACCGTCAATTGGTCGGCTGTAAAGTGTCCCAGGGGGGCCTGGAAGAGCCAGAAGGGGGTTAGCGGGGGAATAGAGTAACACCTGTCTGGTCAGCTGAGTGATCCTGCCAAGGAACTTCTGTGCCACCCAAACTTGGAGGGACCAGGAGAGATGCATCTTTATGGTGGGGCACAATAGCTGAAGCAGAACATGCAAGGGACGCTAGCTTCATAGAAGTTTGTGCCCGCCAACCACTGGGTTACCCACTGAAGCTGCACCACAAGGTAGTAGGATTCAAAAGATGGAGCGCCCAGTTCCACTGGTAGCTGGAGCTTATTAGGGGCCACCCGTCTTCGCTCACCATCCCATAACAAGTTAACCAGCAGTGGTCCAGATCCTGGAGGAACTGCCTTTGGGGAATCACTGGTACATTGACAAACTAATATATAATATAAGAGCTGAAGGAGGACTATCATTTTGAAAAGAGTAATCTTACCATGAGGGCAAGTGGTAGCCGCTGTCAGCATCATGTCCGAGACTTGAGGGCCGTAAATCCCTACCGTAGGTTGCCCACAAACAGGTCCTGTTGTGAGTGACATGACCTGATACCAAGGTATCAGGCGGCCGCCGTCATCCATGTTCATGGCTCTCTGCCCAGGTTTATATCCTGAGGGAGTGCGTCTTGCCAGAATGGGAAGGCGCATGACTTCCCTAATTCACCCGGATGTCTGCTACCTCCTCAAAGTTCCAGAAGGTCGCAAAGATCGACTCCACGGCTGCTGCTGCATCCCATAGGTAGAGTAACAGGTCGCCTGTGTACAGCGACATGGCATGAGTGGCACCATCCAAGGGAATGCCCCAGCTTTGGCCCTCCAGTCGGAGGCGGTAGACTAATGGCTCCATGGCAATAGCAAAAAGGGTTGGGGATGGGGCCACCTTGATATGTGCTGTGGCTGACAGGAAAGGGGGGGTGAGATCAGATGGCTGACAGATTAGTGTAGAGTAGTCTTGTATATGCCAGGAGGCACCTGCCAAATCCGGCTTCCATAAAACCTCGAAGAGGTAATCCCAAGATAGGGAGTCATAGGTCTTCTCGAGGTTTAATATGGCGCAAGCTGCCTGTGGATAGTGTAGTGACGCCTGGTCCATTACATGAAAGAGCTGCCTGATGTTATTTGACATGCTACGACCTGGTATTAATCCATTTCAATCTGGGTGAACAATAGCAGGTAACCGGTAGGTATCGCTCTGCAAGAACCTTGCAGAGGATCTTGTAGTCTGCGCCCAAGATGGCTATAGGGCAAAATTAGGAGAGATTCGAAGGATCCCTATCTGGTTTCAAAAGGGAAATGAGCAGGGACTCCTGAAGGGAAGAGAGCAGCGCACCAGTGTTGAGTGCCTTGTTATAAACCTCAACCAGCTTAGGGCGAGGTGAGCCGAGAAGTGATCCTAATACTCTACTGCGGGGCCATCTAATTCAGGGGTCTTATTATGGCTAGATCATGGATTACATTCTTCACCTTGGCTACTGTAATCAGCTCATCGAGCTCCTCACGTTCAGTGGCATTGATTGAAGGCAGGGAAAGCGGGGTAAGGAAGCCTAGAAGTGGAGCGGGAGTTACCATATATAGGTCAGAGTAATAAGAGCTGAACACCTGTAGTTTGGCCGATTGGGAAAGCAAGATAGGACCTGTGTCTAAGGCGATTTCCGTTATAGAGGGGTATGAGTCTCCTGGCAGGCCAGCCATGCCAGTTGGTGGCAGGTTTATGCCCATCGTGTGAAGGCGAGCTGTGTATTCTGCAAAATTATAATAGCGAAGGCGCTCCATCAGAGCGGCATGCTTCGCTTTGGTGTTAGCGCTCGTCGTGCAGTGCCATCTGGAAGGGCACGATTAACAATGGCGGTCAGTGTTGCCTCAGCATCTTGAAGAGCCCTGGTTAGTTCTCGGCGGACTTCGGCTATATTCTGAATACAGAAACCCCTGGTAACAACTTTAAACGAGTCACACTCGATGGAACATGTGGGAGCAGTGGAGTGGTTCTTGGTAAAATACTGATCAATGTATGTCAGTTGTGTATCACAAAATATTGGATAGTCTAGCTGTTTCTGGGTAACCACCAGGTGGGAACAGGGGTATGTGTGGTGCTCTCCATTCAATGTCTACTATATGGGTGGCGTGGTCAGAGAGGACACTGCATGCATTCCTTCACTTTTGTGAGCCATGATATGCTGTACATGGACCAAAGGAAGCTTATCTGGAAGGATAGCCTCCTTTTCCCAGAGTAGGTTACTTTTAATTGATTTCCCTTTTGAATCTCTGAAGCTGTTTAAATGCCAATGTGGCAAATCTACATTGTATCTTTGCATATCGAATGCTGAATCCAACACAATTAGTGTGGGAACTCATAGAGCAGATTTCTGTAGTCCAGGTAAAAAAGCATGTATTTCTGGGAGCAGGGCAGTGCAATCGCCTACATTTTCAGTGTGAATCTGCCATCTTCAAAACTTCCCTGCACTGCAACTCAGGCGCAAAGTATTTCTGCTTAGTTCTAAATGCAGGCTGAGCAGAGCTGTCCATATAGAAAGCGCTCTTGTTTACTTGAATTGCAAAAGATTAGGAGTTTGTGGAACATCTTGCATATGTTGTAGAAATTCTTGCATGCGGTGTGCAGATCCGTATTCAAACTTTCTATCAATTGTTTTTAATGAATGGAGCACGAGGTTTACTTGCTTTTGTCGCCACTTCTAATGTAGGAATAGGAGAAACTATAATAATGAATTTTCCCTGCAAAAACAGGTACTTTTTCAATATGTCTGTCTGCAATGCATTAAGGATTTACTTTATTGGAGTGAAGCATGCTTCAGCTGTGGAATACAAATGTGATTTGTATGCAATGTTTTTTTTTTGCCCTTCATTGTAAGCTATGATTGTGTAGACTGCAGGCTTGGGAATTATTCCAACAACTACGTTTTGTTATCCCTATTCTGTAAATATTTACGGCCACATGTATCAACCTATTTTGCATTCGCAAACGGAACAAATTGGTAATTTCGGCTGTTTGCGACTGCATAATAGCCTTGCAAGATGTATGAAAGGCTTTGGCAGTGCGTTTTAGGTAATCGCAATTTTTTGCAATTACCTAAAATTGCGTTCTGTAAGCACATGTGCCAAGCATTTTCTAAATGCAAATTGTGAATTTAAGAAATGCTATTACCATTGACTTCAAGTCGAAGATTACCAAGTGCAATTTTTTTTAAATTCACACAAAAAAATGCTTTTTTCAAAGTACCATGTAGCACAGACATGCCGCTAGGGTATGTGTGCGCTTTACATGTTCATACTTTTTTGGGGGAGTTTCAGGGGGGTCTTAGACCCCCGGGCACCTTTGGTTTTGCATTACCTAGATTGCGATTACCAATTAGGTAATCGTAAATTAGATAATGCAAAATCATTCACACAACTATGGGCCTATAGGCCCATAGGAACGTATGGAGTACTATTACCTAATAGTGATTACCTAATTGCAATTGCGTCTTTGTAGGAATCGCTATTAGGTAATCGCTTTTTTCTAACATACCATTTTGCATTCCTTAAATAGAGATTACCTAAAAATCACCAGTTTAAGGAATGCAAAATGGATTTTGATACATGTGGCCCCAAGTCTCTAACATGTCTCCTTGCACGCCATGTTATTTAGCAGTGTGTGTTTCCATCCAATATTTTTCAGAAAACGAGGGAGAAACTAAATCATACAAGGGCTTCACTTACTCAACATAATGCAGCAAATAAGCTTTCCGGAAGTAAAGAAATCCCATCAAGGCTTGTGATTGTCTTTTCTTATTTGGAGGTTGTAAAGAAGCACACTTCTATAGGGTGTTGAGTATCAACTCCTTACCTTCATTGGATAATTCATATCCAAGGAAAATCATGTTTAAATACACAATTCCAGATTTTTAAATTTTTATTTTGTATCTGTATGTGCTAAGTAATGTCACTCTCCTGTCCACCCTAATCAGGTGTTCAGTCAAGTAATCACCCGGGATGTAAATATCAGCAATAAATGAAGTGCCTCATGATCTTCCTTTAAGATCACCACAATTTTTTCATATAAACCAGCAATATTATTATAGCCCATGGACAATTTTGTATAGCTGTATTAAAAAACTTTGAATGAGAAAGCAGTTAGAAACTGACTTTCATTTTCACCTGGTACCGCTTGGGATTGTCCTGGTCCGGACGCATCGCAGTGGTTAAAATGACAATACTCCTGCGCATTCTTTTTATATTCCAAACTATACTTCTAACTTAATCTCCACCGCTCCTCCGTAACCTCCAATTTACCATCAATTGGTTCATTTGGAATGGTAAGAAACCACGTATCCGCCAACAACAACTCACTCGGCCTAAAGAAGAAAGCGGCCTAGCTCTTCCCCTGATCCCGCGATACTTTCAGGCTGCACAACTACGGTATAATCGCTTTCAGAGAAGCACTGGTCCTTCATTGATCAGATGATATCAGGAGCCAATATTTGGAGAGAGATCTACCCCACAAACACAGGACCTGGGGACTTTACTCGTCCCCGGTGACAGGCGCAATCATGAAGGTATGGGACACGACGGCCCTTAAATACGAGCTAACGACAATCCCCTCGCCGTTGACACCAATCCCTGATAATCCCAACTTCCCCCCGATATAGGTTCACAGGTTTTTTAGTGCTGGCGAGAACAGGGGGACAAATGCATAGGTTCACTGTTCAATCCATAGGGGATCATCCCTTTCGATCGTCTGCAGCATGACTATGAACTATTCGAGAAAGACCTGTTTTACTACGCTTAAGTGAGACATCGGCAAACCACACCGGGCTATGAGCCCGGCGTCTCCCGCCCCCAACTCGACTTGAGAAGTGGCTAATGTGCAAGGACGGGGACAAACATCTCATCTCTAAAATCTATGCTCTCCTCTCTGATCGGGCTGCTGCCTTTAAAACCAAGGGCCAGCTGGGAAGAAGAAATAGGATGCCCCCTTTCCAACAAAGAATGGCAGGACATATATTACAGGACACACCATGCAGCGCACACACAACAAGGACAGAAGCCGCATTTAAAACTGCCTCCTACTGGTATCTAACCCCTGCAAGACTCCTTAGGTGGCAGAAGGGGGGTTCTGAAAACGCTGGCGGGGATGTGGGCAAACAGCCTCTCTCCTCCACCTGATGTGCCATTGTCCCAAGCTGGCCCGGTACTGGGATGAGGTACTGTCTGAAATTGACCGCGCATTCGACATGTCCATTCCCCGCTTTCCTGCATACACGATTCTGGGCTTGCCCAACCCACTAACTTTTCCTCTGCGATCGATCAGAGGTAGACAAATGGCGCTGGCCCTCAATGTCACCCAGCAAGCAATTCTTGCACAGTGAGGGACGGAACAGATTCCAGACCAGGTGTCATGGATTCATAGATTATGGCTGGCCCTGGCAATGGAAATAATGCGGGCTGCCCCGGGTCCACGAAGGGGACCCTCCTAAGAGGGCAGCCCCCTCCTTAGTGCCACATGAGGACACAGGAGTCAGCCGTCCAGTTTTTGCGACCCCCTAGGGACTGCGTGCGCATCAGTTCCCGGGCAGGGGGAGGGGAGCGGGGGGGGAGGTACATATACCTTTCCCACCCTGCTGGGCGCCCTCTTTTTCTGCTGCCCTTATGCCGTTTGGACGTGTCCCCCCGGAGCTGCATACTTTGCGGTGAGTGCGTACCTCCCCCCCCTCTCGAAGCAAGGCGGCTAGGCCTGGCTTCTACCGTGGCGCCTGTTCGCCAGCGGGGGAAAGGTCAGCTCCCATGGGGCCAGGGCAGCGGCACTCCTCCCCTGGTCGAGCCCAGCACCGGGCTGACCAGGGAGGCATCCGGACCCCCCCTGGCTTGTCGCGGGACACAACCCAAATTTGGCCCACGGGTCCGGCAATACCTCTTCAGGGGCTTTGGCATGCGTGTGGACGATGCTTCGGGGTGGTGGGTTTGCCGCTGCTGTCCTGTTACGCGGCGAGTGCATTCAGCCCCCTCCCCGGGTCCGATCTCTCCTCAGGTTATATCCAGGGCCCTCCTGGTGGTCCGTCCTAATGGGGGGAGGGGGTAGGACAGCGCTTACACCGTGTGCGCCTGGTCTGAATGCCGCTGCCCGCGTCCCAAGCAGTGGGACATCAGCAGGGCAGCATGTTAGTGGCCGCCCGTCGGAGCCTTCCCCCTTGCTGCCTCGCGCGCGAGGCTACGCCCACTAAGGTATGACCCCCTATAGTTTGGAGCTGGAGGCGGGCCAGTGGGGGCGGGGGGGGCGCGGCTTGCCCCCCTACTTAGGAGGCCCTCTCGCCCAGTTCCTCCTCTGTTTCCTGCGCTCCAGCCTGGACACGCTATTTCCCACCCTTTCCGCTTACCCCACGTGTCAGGCGCAGCGCGTCATTGGAATGTTTTAATGTTTTCTTTTTGCGTTGCAGGCGGAGTTACAGGGCGATCTGGATGCAGATGGGTACAGTAAGGGTACCTCTGCGACAGGCGGTACAGTAAGGGTACCCCTGTCTGGCACAGTAAGGGTGCCCGAGCCAAGGTCCAGGAGCCGAAGGGGGTTCTGGGAAGACCGCGACGGCGCCCCGTTAGTCCTTCGGGCGGTTGGGGGGCCTGACCAACCGGGGGTGTGCCACAACACGCTCCGCCCCTGTCGGAAGGGGCGGGAGTAGGAGACAGATCACGTGACCCAGTGGATGATCTGTAAATAATTATGTGCCACACTGCCGGGCATCGACCCACCGTGTGTGCTGGCTCACCAGGCGGGCGGAGCAGCAAGGGGCTGCCTGCCCTGGATCGCCCGTAAGATAACCCAAATTTATTATCATACTGTGTTGTATGAAATAAACCTGCAGCAGTTCTTCACCCACAAATAAAGTGTCAGTGTAATCTTTGGGTGACGTCTGTGTATGCGTGTTGACTGAAGCGGATGACGGTGTGGTCACTATCAGGTAGTGACAAGGATACTCCTCTTGGGGGGCAAGGTGAGGCACAGTGGCCGCACAAGCCTGGGGCCTATGAGGTTGCGGGTGCCCTCGGCCCGCGTGGGCCTGTCGCGGGGGATTTCCTTCCTCCCTGCGCATCCAGATCTCGCCGTGGGGTTTAGGGCCCCGGCGGGTCATGATAGGGGAGGGCAGCAGGGCTCACGGAGGCCTCCCCCAGCACTAGGTCTCTGTCCTTGGGGCAGCTTGGTGGCCCGTAGGGTATCGGGTACGTGGGGGGTGCAGTGGGTGCTTCTGAGGTTCTCCCTGCAGGGAGCTCTGTTCCTGCGGGGGTCACGCAGTGCAGAGCTGGGAGCAGGGAGCTGCTCAACACACTTGGCTGGCAGCACGTGGGGTCAGGCCTTGCCCGGTCCCAGGTTGGGCCTGCTATGCCCCGGCTGCATGGCGCACACCGGGTTGGAGCACAGGGTGCCACAGTAGGGTGGGGCCTGCTCGATGGACAGGAGGCCGCGTGCCCACCTCGAGCTGGCACCACAGGGGGTTGATTTCCCCTCGTAGCGGGTTGTTTCGAGCAGAGGGGGGGGGGGCTCCGTGCGCTCCGACTCCCTCCCCGTGGCTGATCAAGCAGGGTACTGGTGGTTAGGCCTTGCCCCGCCGGACCACGGGGTCCACATGCAGACTCCTCCTCACACCGGGCCAGGGGTCGCTTGTGCTCTCACCGGCTGCAGGGCCCTGCAGCGGGTAATAGGTTAAATACGGAAGCGGCGGGAGGGGGGACGGTGGGCACTCCCACACTGTGGCTGTTCAATAGGCAGGCTGGTTATTAGGCCTTGGCCTGAGGGGGCCTGTTGTATTGCGCGGGGTGGAGTGCAGCGAGCGGCACGCTCTCAGGGCCAGGCCCCCCCACTGCTGCCCTCACATAATGCCAGGGTTTGCCGTAGCAGTGCATTAGCCACGTAGTCGTGGGGGAGACAGTGGCCTAGTGGTGAAGGTATCTGACTCTTAACCTGAAGGTTACATGTTTAAAACCAGGTGTTTCCATGCCTGGCTCAAGCGATGCTAGCGGGCATCAGCAGGGGGGTCCTGGCCACCGGGCGGCACCGATAAGCGTGAAATATTACCATCGCAGGGACAGGGGAAGTAACAAGTAGGGGGTCTGTTGTCTTGATTGTCTGTTTTCTGTTACAGACCCACGAGGATTACCGTTCACCATTCAACACACACCCTAAGGCAAGGCTTGACCTACCACCTGGACAAAGGAGAGAAAACTAGTAGGGAGGGGCTGTTGTTTATGAGTGTCTGTTTTCTTTTCCAGACTCGCACGGGGTATTCCGTTCGCCGTCCAACGCCTCGCGGGCAGGTCTGCGCAAGGCTCAGCTCAGGTACAGGGTATAGGGCACACTGGGGCACTCTGGCCAGTGTTGTATGGTATCTGGGCCAGCGCGGCCAGCAATGGAGTGTAACGTTTTTTCTATTTTGCAGGACCCATTGGAACAAGCTTTCCGGCAACACACAGAGAGGGGGTTGCGGGGGACAGGATCAGGTATGGCCAGGGCGCACACCGAGGTTGAGAATTGGTTGGATGCATTTTCTATCTTGTCCGCCGTTATTTTGGAAAAACAACCAGAGTTGGGTCAAGGGCTGTTACAATACGCAGGTTGATTCACAAAGAGGCAATTAAGTGGGGGGGACTGGGCTGGTTGAATTACGACAGGGAATTCAGGAAACAAATGTCCATGTGTCCTGAGATGACATGGGATCAGAAGGAGGTACAGCTATGGTTAGACCACATGGGGTCTCGCACACAACAGAGCACAGGGCTGCAATCCAAAGTTCAGGCGGGCTAGGCGACAGGCAAAGGTTCTTTTCAAGCGGACACGTGCGGTGCCAAGCAGTCTTTTCAGGGAGGGAACAGAGCGGGGTGAGCCAGAGAGCGGGTTTCAGAAGGTCTCCCCCGGGGACATGTCGTTTGTTCAACTCTGGTTCGTGCTCTTGGGGCAAAATGTGCAAGTTCTTGCACACTTGCAACAGATGTGGGGGAGGCCTCACCCCGCTGTCTCTTGTCACACACAGCAGGAGCGCCAGCCCGCCGCCAAAGGCAAGTAGGATAGCGGAGGTTGTGGGGGGCGCATCAGAAACACACGACTCCCCCCCCTTTTTCTCAGGCGCAGCGCATCCTTTGTCCCCGCAACGACAATCTGCAACACCTCTGTCGCCCCTCCCAGCCACGGGCCATGCACCGGTCCACTTGCGCACAGCCAAGGGCCCTTCGCCAGTCTGCCTGACCAACCTCTTGCCTCTCCTCAGAGAGTGCCCAAACAAACAAGACAGTCTCTTGCAGCAGGCCGGCTTTAACAAAGGCTTCAAGATCCCTTATGTGGGCCCCCTGGGAAGTAGCGAGGCCGAAAATCTTACATCAGCTAGGGAACTACCGGCAGTAGTCAGAGCCAAGGTGGAGAAGGAGAGGGCCTTAGGCAGGGTGGTGAGCCCTGTCCTGTGGCCCCTGCTGGACAACTTTGTGGTCTCTCCCCTGGGGGTGCTGCCCAAGAAGGAGCCAAGGGCATTTTGCCTAATTCACTACCTGTCATACCCGGAGGGAAACTCGGTCAACCATGGGCTGGAGGAGGGATCCTGCTCTGTGACGTATTGTACCCTGGACGTAGCGTTGGACTTAGTCAGGAGGGCGGGCAAAGGGGCCTGGTTAGCCAAAGCAGACATCGAATCAGCTTTTCGCTTACTACCAGTTCACCCGAGCAGCCAACACCTGCTGGGTTTCAAGCTGGAGGGCAGGTACTTTTACGACAGATTCATGCCCATGGGTTGTGCGATTTCCTGTGCCTACTTCGAAGCTTTCAGCAGTTTCCTGCAGTGGGCTCTCCAATCAAGCTACGGAGTGGTAGGGGTGTCACATTACCTGGGCGACTTTTTCATAGGGGGGGAGGGCACGCAGGGTTGCCGGAAGGCCCTCTGGGACTATGAAAAGCTGGCCAGTCATCTGGGGGTCCCTCTAGCACCAGGGAAGACGGAGGGTCCGGCGCAGGTCTTAACATTCTTGGGGATTGAACTTGACACCATAGCAGGTAAGTCCAGGCTGCCACCAGACAAGGTCCAGAACCTGGCACTTCATATCCAGTCAGCCTTAAGCCAGGACAAGGCCTCCCTGGGTTTCTTACAGAGGCTCCTAGGAAAGCTAAACTTTGCGGCCAGAGTAATACCAGCAGGGAGGATGTTTGCGCGGAGGATAGCCAGACAACAGCTAAGGTCAAGAAGAAACACCACCTGGTGAGGTTAAGCAAGGGGATGAAAGAAGACCTGAGCATGTGGGCCACCTTCTTGGCGAGCTTCAATGGCTCGGTCATATGGAGGGACCCTTGGGTGGGAAGCCCTGAACTAGCGCTATTCACAGATGCGTCAGGTAGAGAAGGCTTCGGGGTGATCCTAGACAGAGAGTGGTGCACGCAGAGATGGCCCAATGTTTGGCACAAGAAGAAGGTCACGGGCAACATTACAGTCTTGGAGTTGTTCCCGATAGTGATAGCTTTTCACCTATGGCCCGCAGTGCTGTCAGCGAAAAGGGTCTTGTTCTGGTCCGACAACTTGGCTGTGGTGCAGGCCATGAATTTGCAGTCGGCGTCTTGTCCCTTAGTCTTGTGTCTATTGAGGGAACTAGTGCGGGCTTGCTTGTTTAACAATATTGAATGCAGGGCGCGACACAGTCAGGGGGTGCAGAACACAGTGGCTGACGCTCTCTCTCATTTTCAGTGGCACAGGTTCCGGGAGACGTGACCGAGAGCGAGAGAAGAGATGACCTAATTTCCACCACACCTTTGGTTCCTTCTGAAGCTGAAAGGCGGTTGAGGGGGCTGGGCGAGCTGTCCCTAGCACCTAGGACCAGTAAGCATTATAGGGCTTGTGTAGCCAAGTTTTGTGCACTGGCTGGAGCCTGGGAAGAAGGGAGGGCATTGCTAGAGAGCAGGATACAAACGGTCATTGTATGGGCAAAGGATATGGGGAAAAACCACCCGTAGATTGCGGGCCACCTGTCAGCAATCAGTCACCACGCCAGATTTAGAGGGCAGGACGATCTCACAAAATCATTCCTGATTAGGGCGGCACTTAAGGGCTGGGCTAGGAGCGAGCCACGGGCACCAGACAATAGGTCCCCTATAGATTTTGAGACTCTGCAAGGGATGCTGGACTGGGTGCACATGGCTACCCATTCAGCTTTTGAAGCGGCCCTCTTTTCGGCTACCTTTAGCTTGGCCTTCTTCAGTGCCCTTAGAATTAGCGAGCTGGTAGCCAGGTCTAAGCAGGACACCTCTGGGGTGGCCCTGAACAAGCAGGATGCAGCACTGTCTGGGGACGCCCTCACTATATTGGTAAGAAAATCGAAAACGGACCAAGCAGGGGAGGGGAGGGTGATCTCACTGCACAAACTGGAAATTGCAAAGTATTGCCAGGTGCGCCTAGTCTCGGCTTACGTGGCACTGCGCCCAGCGACAGAAGGTTACTTGCTGGTGCATGCAGACGGTACGCCCCTCACAAAGTTTCAAGTTCAGCGCATCATGCAGGTTTGTTTGGTGTTGTCAGGCAACAAGGTCCAGGGCAAACGCTTTTGCAGCCACTCATTCCGGATAGGGGCAGCTACAACGGCCTTTAGGGCTGGCTTGCCAGCTGAGCGCATCAAACAACTGGGGCGGTGGGAGTCCTAGTGTTACAAGAGATACATCTGGTCTGAGGTCACACAGTAAGGCCAGGGGATTTGGGGAAGTGTGTAGGTGCTGGTGTGTTAGGGGTGCACGAGGGGACATGTTGCAGCACCAGTGCCGGTGGTTTGCAGTGGAGTGTAATGCAGTACAATTTTAGATGTTGTCATGGTGTGCATTCTTCAATAAAACACGTTTGTAAACCTTCACTTCTTTATTTACCAGGAACAAAGGTCTGGGTGATTGGCCATTCTGGTGTCCTGCGTGTGTCACGGTGGGCAGAAAGCAGGAAATGGAGGCACGGCCTTACGGCCACAGAGATTATTTGGCTGGGATTCCCAGGCATGTGCGGGAACTGTTTGCTGAAGAACCTGCAGCAGAGACTGGGGGGGGGGACTCTCCGCCCAATGTGTTGGTATTCACCTGGGAGGGAATGATCTGGCATTTCTGGGGAGAAGGGCACTGCTGCAAGAAATGAGGTACAGAATGTGTGAGTTGAGCCACCAGCTGGGGACCTGTGAATTATGGTGGTCGGAAATAACCCCCCGACAGGTGTGGCAGGGGACACGGTCAGGGGATGCCATGGAGACCTCGCGCAGGAGGGTTAACAGCGCCATGCGTAAATTTACTGAACAAAGGGGGTTTGACCTCATGGGTTACTGCACGCCAAGTCCACAGTATGTTTTGAGGAAGATGGGATACACCTGTCCAAAGTGGGAATGGACCTGTTCTTGCTTGATCTGGGGGAGGCCTTGGAATCAGCAGGGTGTAGGTAACTAGGCCTATCATGGTGGGGAGCCCTGGGGGGGCGGCGGCCACACCCAGTGCTGTGGCGGAGTTACAGGGTGATCCAGAGGCTGTAAGGTATATAGGGGTACCCTCTGCACGAGCACCACAAGAGTGCAAAGGCCAAATATCCCCAGGGAGGTCCACGCGTTGGACCCTGGTGGAGCGACGGCGCCCCATTAGTCCTACGGGCGGTTGGGGACCTGAGAAACCGAGGGTTGCCTGCAACACTCTGCCCCCCTCTGGTGGCGTGAGTAATGGGGTGGACTGGCGGTCCACCGGTGGGAGGGGCTACCCCCTCCCCAAATCTGCAATCACCGTTTGGCTAGGGCCAAGGTGTAATTTGGCACATTAGGTGGGCAGGCGGCGAGGGGCTGCCTGGCCTGGGATCGCCCATAAGATAACCCACCATGTTGGCTAATTTGTTATGTAAATAAACCTGCAGCAATTTTCTCCACTAAAAAAGAGCCTGGTCTGTTTATTTATCCAGGTTATTGCTAAGGGAGGGATGGGGAGTGTTGCCGGTTTTGGCACTATGCGGGCTGCCCCGGGTCCACAAAGGGGACCCTCCTAAGAGGGCGGCCCCCCTTTATTGCCACATGAGAGCACACGAGGCAGCCGTCCAGTGTTTGCGACCCCCCTAGGGTCCGCGTGCTCGTCAGTTGCGAGTGGGGGTGAGTGGGGGGGGAAGTACATATACCTCTTCCGCCCTGCTGGGTGCCCTCTTTTTCCACTGCCCTGACGCCATTTCCCTCCCTACCGCTGACCCGGCGTTCAGGCAGGGGTTAGAGGGGTGTGTTGTCTAATTTATTATTTTGTGTTGCAGGCGGAGTTACAGGGTGATCCAGACGCTGTAAGGTACATAGGGGTACCCTCTGCACCAGCACAACAAGAGTGCAAAGGCCAAATATCCCCAGGGAGGTCCTCGCGTTGGACCCTGGAGGAGCGACGGCGCCCCGTTAGTCCTACGGGTGGTTGTGGACCTGAGCAACCGGGGGTTGCCTGCAACACTCCGCCCCCCTTCTGGGGGCATGAGTAATGGGGTGGACTGGTGGTCCACCGGTGGGAGGGGCTATCCCCTCCCCCAAATCTGCAAACACCGTTTGGCTAGGGCCAAGGTGTAATTTGGCACATCAGGTGGGCAGGCGGCGTGGGGCTGCCTGCCCTGGGATCGCCCATAAGATAACCCACCATGTTGGCATATTTCTTATGCAAATAACCCTGCAGAAATTTTCTCCACTAAAAATGTGTCAGGTCTGTTTATTTATCCAGGTTATTGCTGTGGGAGGGATGGGGAGTGTTGCTGATTTTGGCACTATGTCCATGGTGCCAGATAATAGGGCGTCCCATTACCAAGAACTGTGGGCTCCGGGGGCCTCAGTGAGGTTCTAGACCGCTCCCAGAGAAGCTGTCAGTCCTAGTACCTCACGTAACTCTTGTTTTGCAACTCTGGAGCTCGGGTACGGAGGAGTTGGGGGAGGGAGCCCTAGCTTTTGGGTTCTTTTTTCTCTTCTATTCTTCTATATCTTTCTCATTTACCTATCATCGACTTGGTTCTAAAACCTCATATCGCTGCCGGCCTCTGGGTTGTAGACGGAAAGCTGTGTGTCATCCTATGCACTACTGTATGCTGTCGGCCTGTTCTTCTGTGGAATTCAATACAAATAATTGTTCCAGAAACTGACTTTCAGGAATTTGTCCAGGGTTGTTTTGTATTTTTGTCACACTAGGTTACTAAAACTATTCTATATGATCCTTCAGGTTTTAAAACCAGAAAAAGAGGGGTGTTCATTGTAAAACGTCAAGGCACTCAAATGCCTTGATATTGTAGCTGATCTAAGATGGATTTATGTTGTGTTTAGCTTCTGGTTATAGAGGATATTGAGCTTGCACTTTCTGTTAAAGCAATGACATGTGGAAATGGATCTTTGTCCCACCTGCTTGGTATCCATAAAAGGCTGGAGCCTGTTTTAAAGTCCATATCCTTGCATAGCTTTGCCTGCCATTTCAGGCACTATGGAGGAATATGCTTGCATGATTACCTCCTTACCTTGACCTGCGTTCCTTATTAAGCCAGAGAACAATCATCCTCTGCAAGAATAATATCATAGACATCAGATACATTTATTTTTCCTGGTATACCACCCTTCACTTGGATTTCTACATTATACACCCTATCTGGAGGGTCGACCTGTACCTCTATATGCTCTTCAGTTGGATTCACCACCAGATGCTCCTGGAGAGTCTGGTGAACTGTTGACACTTTTGCTTCGCTGTCTAGAAGCGGTATCACCCAAGTCCCGTTCCACAGAAGTATCCGTAGTTTGTAGGGCATGTTTTTTAGTCGGTCTGGACATCTTTTTTTTTTTTTAATCTTACAGTCGGGTCTTTCTCTTTTTCACACTAATCTCAGCTTCCCATCCTGATTCTCTTTTCTGCTTGACCTTTCTACAGTATTCGGTCCGTCCAATTCTGCCTGCCCTTTTACCATCAGAGTCTTTAAAAGAACTGGAAGAACGGCCATTAGAAACTGATAGCATTCGGCTTTTTATTTTTATCATGGTCCCTCAAATTATAACCATCCCGGCCGGACTCCTGAGTTGAGATACCCAGCCAAAACAATCAGTCTCACTTTTTGTTTTGAGATGCCGTTTAATGGCTCCTGATCCTAAACTGTCGCAGCCCACAGATGTTTATACCTCTGAAATTATTTTTGGTAATTTCCATTCACAATCCTAAACAGGAGCTGTGGCCACCCGCTGGCGTATTGCCAAGGCAGCAGCTTGTCTGTGAATATTGCTTTAAATGATATTAATGTCAAACCTAAATCAAGAGCAGATGCAGCTCAATGCTCATTTTGTACCAGTCTCAACACATCTAGTAGCACTGCCAATGAGGGTGTGCCATGCATAGTAGTGTAGACACTCACAAACAAACTTTTCAGGTGTTGCACTCTTCGACGGGAGGCACCCTCCCAAGGAGAAGACAGATCGTGAAAATTCTCAGTTTTTCTTGTGGTGTTGTGTGAGGATGAACCGATTCCAGCTGGTCGGTCTTGCAAGCAATCCCGAATAGACTGTCATCCCATTTTAGGGGCATTTTGCCCATAATGGCCTTTCTAGTTCATGGAAGGATCGCCTTGTTGGCAACTTGTGCTTGTGGTGCAGGTCCTAATGGAGCTGCTCTGGCAACTGTTATCTACTGTACTTATTGTTTAAGCCGCCTAAAAATACTTACTGCTTTACATGATAGTCTTACTACAGCTCCATTCTGTAGATTTCCTGCATTGGGCTATGGTGTAAACTCTGCCAGTAGAGGCCGGGTGTCTCCTTTGCTACTCAGTGAACCCGTTCTAACATTCTGTGGTACATGCAGTAGATTACCACCGAAGCAATTTTGATGTTCTTGGAAAGTCACGATACGCCTGGTAATCTTGTAGTACTGCGGGCCGGCCTATATGTATGAAAGTTCCTAGTACTGGGATCTACAACATCAAACTCCACCCATAAGTAAAAGGTTTCCAAGGCATATGCAGCACGTGCCTGCACAACAAATGCTCCCTCACCTTCTGTGTTAGAGATATCTTTGTTGAGACGGTGTAACTGGTGTAATTTACTCCTATCGCAACAAGAGATTGTTGCAGCATTTTTAGAACAGATTCAACAAACATTAGATCCATTATTCAGAAATCACAGAATGGGGACTAACCTTTAATAAATCAAGTTTAGGCTTAGTGCTCCCCATTAAATCTGAATGAGGTAATCCATTTTCAGAGAATTATGTGATTGTGCGGCCAGAGAATTTTATTTCGCATAATTGTCGATTTGCCACATAATCCATCATCTGCTGCATAATTTGCAGATTTGAACAAAAAAATTCTATCTCAAATGGTTCAAAAGTTACTAAAAATACATCTACATATGTTGCCATGCAGAGAAAGGCCTTTTGAACAGGTTGACTGGTCACTTTTCTGTTGCTTATTGCTATATCTGCGTGTTAAAAGGGTACTAATGAGGTGCAACCAATGCCCACACAATGTTAAAAGTGTAAAAACTACAAAATAATGAAAAATACTATCACAAAATGTGCTACATTATGCCACATAATTAGCCTTTCCTTGCCACATAATTTATTTAACCCTGCCACATAATTTGGGTGTCCTCGCCGCCTAATTCAAGTGGCCTTGCCAATATTATAACGGACGTCTCTGCTATACTGTAATAATTTGTTGGAGCGTGTCATCAACAATTACTCAAAGACCTAGATAATCCGAGTTATGCAGCCGGTCATCACAAATTGTACGTTCTCTAGGATCCACTGGAGTTGGGTTTCTAACAGCTAGGCACAAGGATTTAGTCAATGATCCAACCCAAATTAGAACATTGGAATGTGAAACACTCCATTGAAGATAATGGAGTTCTCCATGCTTCTACGGGTCGGTAAAGGCCCGCAGAGCAACATTCCAAAATTGCTTTTGTTCACAGCTGTTGCTGTGATCAAAAGCCTCTCGGAGCTCGAGGGGATTGAAACCCCCTCGGGATCCGAGACCCTTTATTTTATTTGTTAGAACATTCTGCCCTCTAGTTGTTCTAATAGCCTTATAGCCCTTCGTAGCTGGGAAATACCGGTATTAAAGTCCCTCTCCCTTGTTAAAGGCCCTCGCCTTCGGCAAGGGCCTTTAACGCTGGAGCGGGCCTTTAATAGCCGGTATAGCTCGCTGTGGCGGGCTATAAGGCTATATAAAAAATATAGTTGGACTGCAACCTGTGCCCAACCCACTGAGCAATGTTGCGTAAGAAGTATTTCCTGGTAAGAATAAGTCCCAAACAGTGGAACTCCACACTTTATTTTGTTAATAACACACTCAAACAGCACTAAGAAACAAGACATGTATTTTCAAATCCTAGTCTTGAGCAAAAAAATGTGACTGGTAATCAGACAGCATATGAACAGCAATGAAGCGAAGTAGGTCATAGATAAAGAAAAAACACTAGCATTGCTATTGTGTTCTATATATCTAACAATGTCCTTCTGCTCTTTCTACTTTCCATGCTAGTCTGAGCTGTATCATTAAATAATAATCCTATTCTGACGTTATAGAGGTGGTGCACACACCATACCATACATGTTTTCACTCTGCAATAGCAAGATTGCATCTTCTTATCACAGTTGTGCAGCGGTGCAACATAAACAGCGACCTTTGAAGGCCACTCTTCTCGCTGCGGCCTTCTATTAAAGGGGGTGTTGCAATCTGGTGTGCCCTCATCTGCAACATATATACCTGGCACAAAGTCCCTCTCTGACCTAAAGCCTAATATCTGGGTTTTTACAGGATCTAGTCAGAAGCATTGCTGAACGTTTTCAATAAGCAAAAATCACATAGTTGTTAGGTTGCTTTTCTAAAAGAACAATGATGGAATTTACAGACATCAACCTTCGAGGGAACAAGATGTTATGATATGCTCGGCAAGAGGATAAACACCATGGAAGTAAATGTGTCAGCTTGATTAACATGTTTTTCTAATACATTCAGCATACTAAACAATTCTATAAACCAATTCCACTTGATGCAACAGTTAATTAATCACATTTTTAGAAATCAGAGTTACAATTTCCTGAAAGGAAAACCACAGTGTTTACAACAAAAAAAAGCTCAGGGTGTGTTGGGACAAGATGGGGACTGGGTGGAGAAATTAAAAGGAGATGCGAAACATAACTTTTTTGATAGTGAAAGTGACTTTCACTTGGAAAAAAAAGAATAACTTGAAACATATACTCTGGTAAGCTATGTCACTATAGCACCATCAGGTTTACAATTCTTTGATCTAACATTTTTTCCAATCAAGTGATTGTTTGCTTTTTGCTTTAATGAGCAAAGGCATAGTAGAGAGGACGTTCATAAACATGAGGAGGTTGGGGGGAATATTTACAATAAAATGTCGGAGGGTTGAGCTGTGTCAAATTTGGCAGCGCTGCCCTCCGACATTCTGAAAGCGCAGGATTGTGCCGTATTCACAAGAATGTGATGCACCACTGTGTTTCCCCTAGTGCTGACAAAAAAAAGGTACCTAGCACCAGCGCATGCACCCTGAAGCAATGTTACAAGGGTGCCTGCGCTGCAGGGACAATTGTTTATGTGCAGGAAGAGACACCTTCCTGCACATAAATATTCAATAATGGCGATTTGCACTGTCTGTGTGTGCTGCACACTGCATGGTGTTCATTTTTGGCACTGCCTCAGCCTTTTAAATCTCGGGCAGCGTCAAAAAGCAATGGGTGATGCGGTAGAACGCCAACAGCAACACCCATTACACGGCCCTTTGCCGCAGAAGACTGTGGCAGAAAGGGGCATATTTACAAGGTTGTGTTAAGCCACGCAAAGTGGCTTAGAGCTAATTTGTAAATATGGAAAATGGCGCTATGCCACCGGAGAGTCAAAAAAGTGCCACTCCAAAGGCGGTGAGGGCTTGTAAATATGCTAGTAAATTTTGGTGGGTGTGATAGGCTAATTGGCGCAACAAACAAAATTACACAACTTATCATAAACGCACATATGAGAATGAAAATTCACATCGGTGCTATCAAAAAGGGAATAACACCCAAACTACCTAATGGCTCAATCAAAGATTGATATAACATATAATATTATTGATGCACACGCTTAAAGTAACAAGTATACACAGTAGAAACGATTGTCATGGTTTAAACTTCTGTTCTGTTCTGTTGACCTTTTCCATGTCTATGCCCATTTTCAAACTTTCTTATACGGAAGTAACTAGCGGCTACGTGTTGGCAACACGGATCACTCATACTCGGGTCTTCACCGTTCGACAGGTAAGATACGTATAGTCAGGACTACTGGCAGTTTGGTTGAATTAGTGGGGAAACGTGGCTTAGAAGTTAACAAACACATAACCCCTATTTTACCTTTGTTGTAGATCATATTCACTTTGGAGAATCGGATAACGTTTCACTTTAAGACTAGTATACTGTGACTTGGCGTGACATGAGCTGAAATTAGGGTAAGCGTACTTAATGATGAAGTGGATATATACCATATTTTTATATGCGCTTTGATTATTAAGGTGATAAAGTTTCGTCGTACTATTCTTTGTAGATTCTTTTGGACCATAAACAACTTGGTTGTTGCCAAACTATTATACGGAAGATAATACTGGAGTTCACTACTAAGAATTACACGAATGTTTTGAAGGTATCGTGATGAAGTTGAATTTTTATTAGTATTATGGTACATTCTGCCTCAAGTGTGACGGTGTCAGTGCTTTGTTAATTAATAGGACGTAATTTATATAATTACAGGTTCTAACATTACAGATATTCAGGTACAGATTTAAATACATTACTATTCTTCAATTGCACGAAGCATGAAACTAACTAGGGTGGTGAGCAAATCAAATATTATGTATAGACTGTTCGATGGACACAATGTAATTGTAAATTTTTTTGGGCTCTAAGAAACACATGATGTTCTGTTTTCTTTACGCTTATGAGTTTATTTTGAAATTTGTATATATTAACCTTTACACTGGTGGTGTAATAGAAGGTACCTGTATGCACCTGTGATTACTCTGCACTTGGTACACGATTTGGGGGCATATTTTGTTGGTTGCCCATTATCAATACATTGTATTACAATGGATATTCATTACTTCCAGCCCTGAAGAAGTCGTATGGGATACACCCTTTAACGACGAAACGCGTTGGGATTGGAAGGATTCTGTATGAATAAAAAAAGAACAAAAGTTTAAACCATGACAATCGTTTCTACTGTGTATACTTGTTACTTTAAGCATGTGCATCAATAATATTATAGGCTTGTAAATATGCCCCAAATGTTCACTGGTTAACGCGAGATATGGATGGACACATGTAGAGAAGATAGTTGCTGCGATGGTTGGTGAGAGGTGACAACATGACAGAACTATGCATATAACAGTGTTCTATATTCACATGGAGAACATATTAAGAGATGTGCATTTGTTTATGAGAGAACAGGCAGACATGCGAGGAGATTGTCGGTCAGCTAGAAGCAATTATATTTAAATGCAAATTCCGATTATCCCCAACCCATTTCTGTATCCATTATTAGCACTTCACAACTTCAAAAATCCAATGTAGTACATATTGTTGTTATTTCAGGTGTACCCTTTCCTAGACACAAAAAAAAAATGATTTCCCTGAGATGATATAGCAAATAAATCTTTGTGAATTTCCAAAATATATAGAATTTTGTGGTTTTCCAGACTTTTTGATGCAAGTCAAATGAGGGAGCATACTTTCCCAGCTCATTTTCATTGTTGTACAATTTGCTTATGTTCAAAAATTATTTTGTCCTTGGGGTGACCCATTAAACCACTACGGTTTCAACCCTTTTGATGCAACTGACTATTACACCTTTGTACTAATTTTCTGATTAATCCAGACCAGTGTTTCCCAAACTGTGGTCCGCGGACCCCCAGGGGTCCCCGACACATTCCTAGGGGGTCCGCAGGCAGCAGTTTTGAAAGCACTGCAAAGTATCTTGTTTAATTAGCGGTTTTCAAAGAACAATAAAAGTGTCAAGATAACACTAGTGATTAATGTCCCTTCTGGAGAGAGAGGAGTTTTGTCCAGTGGCAGCTTTGACTTATCGAATGTAGCGCAGAGGGTTAAAATGCCTACTGCAAAGAACATGTACCATGCCTTTTAAAAAACAGTATTTTATATGCATAGGTCAGTGGGTTACTTCTTTTGTCAGAGAGATTCTTTTTTTTACTGTGCAGTTCATAAGGGACAATCGTAATCTAGCACAGTGACCTATAAACTGTCATCAAACAGCTGCTTGCAAACTGCAAGGTACAAGTTAGTGACTTATGTTTTTTCCCAGTCTTTCATTATCCTGATGCTGCTAAAAAGGTTTATTTGGGAGGAAATACATTTTTAGTGTTAAAGTCAATGCTGTGTTATGTTCTGAATCCTGAGTTTGTGCTTCTCCAGACCAAGCACTCCTTAACAATGCCTACCAGTATGAATGACATGTGAATTCTACACCTTGTGGTCCCCTTTGCCTTATGTAACATTTTCTATACACTGATTTACACGTATGATTCACTGTCTCTATATGTGTGTGATGTAAAGTGCTCTGACATCCTTCAATGGTATGAGAGATGCTATAAAAAATGAAATACAGGTGACAGAGGGGCTATGGGGCGATGAGAAGCACTGTTGGAGGGTGATAGTGGGGGAATCATTGAAGACCCCCCAGAAAGATTGTCTAATTCTGGTGCATAGTCAGGTCTTCATTTACTATTCTTTAAAAGCTAATACAATTCAATATATAATGATAAATGTGTTGTAGACTGCACCATTGTTTCCTAAATGTTTTGGGGGGAGAGCCTCCCAAAGCCCCCTTTGTAGTGGTCAGGCTCATTCACTGCACTTGGTGTGCACTGTATGGGGACTGGTCTGAAATCATTTGCCAGGGCTGCATTGGATTTCCAGTCTGGCCCTGGCAGGAGCAGGAGCCTCGTACTGCGAAATAAAACCAACCATTGAAAAGTTAGTCACGGAGATGCAGCACCAACCTTCCCATTAACTTTTTTCGTTTTCTTGCAAATACTTTCAATATATAATACAACAGAAGTGGCGGAGAGGGTCGTTAGCCTCCTTGGCTTAACACACTCCACCACTTCAGAAACGCAGGGCTTCACCATATTTACAAGAATATGGTGCAGCCCTGCGTTTCCCCTGCGCTGGCGCTACACTTAACAGGGGAAGATTGTTTATGTACAGGAAGGTCCCCCTTCCTGCACATAAAAAATCTTGAATTGTCGTTTTGTCACTTCTATGTGTGCTGCTTAATGCAGCACATATGGAAGTTACAAAATGTCATTTTTAATTTTTTTTTAAAAGATTGTTGATGTGCAGCAAGGCGTTTTGCAAAAACGAGGAGAAATGCTTCATTTCTCCTTGTTTCGCCAAGTTAAGACCAGGTTTTCCCTGGTCTTAATTTTGGCGCTGCCTCCCATTTACGCTGCCCTTGTAAATAGGGGGCCATGTCAAAATCAATGGGTGTTGTAGGGGAAACGCCCACCGCAACACCCACTGCCCACCTCTTTCACGCCAAGCATTGGGTGAAAGGGGGGTCTTATTTACAAGGCAGCGTTAAGCCACGTTAAGGCTTAACGCTGCCTTGTAAATAAGGCGAAGCCCCTATCGCCACGGGAACGTCTCAAAAAGTGATGTTCCCATGGTGATAGGGGCTTGTAAATATGTACCTAAAATCATTAGTAATTCGAGTATTTGTTTTGTGTGCACACGTGTTAATTGTTTTCGAATTACTGTTTTAATGTTTGAAATTAAAATCCTACAAATTGCTTGGGGGTCCCCGGCATACAGTGGTGACTCAATGGGGGTCCTCAGCACTCAAAAGTTTGGGAACCACTGATCCAGACTGTTGTGATCCATTTTATTATATCTGTACCAACATTCTAATGTTTCCAATTGGTCTAATGTCATAAAATGTATAAGCACAGTTTTTTCACTGCTTATCTACTGTGCTATGTGAGCACTTGAGCACCACGCATCTGTCTTTTATATGTTAATCTATTCAAGAATAAGCAAATAAATATGATGCAAAGTTAAAACTAAACGCCTAGTGTTTCTGTATGGTTGTAATGTATGACTACAGACGTAACACGTCTCTTTGTGTGACATGAACTGTCGCATTGTGGTGTTGTGTGTATATATAATTTTACCTCTAGCAACCATTGTTGCCAGAGTATACTTACCGCCCAACGTTACAGGTGGTCATAGCCCTTGCTGGTAATACAATCATCTATATTGCAGCATAAACTATATTCACAATACATATTCTAAATCAGTACAACAGATATCATAAAAGCAATAAATGTATTTCAACAGACAAGAACTAAATATCTACCTGGTGCTTCACTATTACTTAACAACTAGAAATAAACTATCCCCAGCACATGTAAAAAGTATTTTTAAGACTTTTCAAACTACTCGATTGTGAGTAACAATTAGACATATGTCAGTTGAATATTGTGATTTTCTTTAAGGTGCTGTACTCAGGTTGACACACGGAGCGACGTCTGGATAGAGGAACTCCACATACTGGATGCAAGTACTCGAAATCTGGGACGCAATTGGATCCCGTGGACCCTTTTTCTCAGCAGAATCAGACGTTGAGAATAACAGAAACCCCCTTCTGTGGGTTGGAATTATCACCACAAAATAAATTCTACTTCAAGAGAGACATAGTCTTGATGAAGTCACAAGAGTATTGCCCGTTTGCGACGAAACACGCGTCGGCTGTCTGAAGACCCAGAAAATAAAAAGAAAGAAAATCACAAGATTCAACTTACATGTGTCTGGTTACTACTTACAATCAAGTAGTCTGAAAAGTCTTAAAAATACTGTTTACGTGTGCTGGGGATAAATTATTTTTGTATTCATTTGGCTCAGGCCGATATGTAGGGGCGGATCAGTGGTGCTCCCCACCTTGCAGCACCGTCACCAATAATAACCAATTGATACATAAGTGATAGCACTCCCCTGAGTGGCGCTATTATTCCTATACCCTCAACCACTGTTTTTCAATTAGTAACAACTAGAAATAGTCCACCAAACTGCATTTTTTTGTGGCCAGGAGCTCTCAAACAGAATTCATTGCAGAAGCAGTAACACAAACTTTCAAGTAGGCAAAGCCAGTCTTTTCTGCAGCTTTAGAAATAACACAAAGGGCTTTTTGTTTGACTAACTTGTGCGCTAAGTTGCACTGGTTCAAATGAAAGTGTAAATCAGTGTGCACCCTCTTTGCTGCTTGTGTATTTGCCTTAGGGCCAACATGGTGCAAACATATGCTATGCTTTCCTTGTAGTATTTGCTTTACTGTCTGTTATTGGTTTGTATGTTTACTGAGAGGTCAGGTGCTCATATTTTCTCATAGATTGTGAGGGAACATGTCCAGAACGTGCCAGAGCACTATGTGTTCACCAGAGGCAAAACTGATGTTGGTGTTTCACAAACTGTCAGGAGAGAAGGACTAGATGTTCTTCACACTGTTTGAAAAAGTGGGAACAACATTCCCATTCTGAACCAGCGTCCAGTAGGGAGAACTTCGTCACCTGTAACATTTATTGTAGATGACTGGCGATGCACTTTTCTTATTTCAGCGGTGGTCTGACATCAGAAGTCACCTGTAATAAGAAACAAGTATTTGCAAAGCAATTGGTCTCGCATTTAGGGAGTTTGAGCTATTGGCATTGCAAATGACAATTCCTTTTATTTATGTGATATTTTTAAAACAGATAAATGGTTAGCAAGCATAGCTGTAGTCCTCAATTAGAATACATACAGGAGTGTAGTTATAAATGCATTTCATTGTGTGCATTGAAAAAAGAGGATTAATTTATAAAGAATAAATTCAAATATACCTGATCAGGTATACTGTGATATAGCAGCAATCAGATAAACAGAGGCAGCTCCAAATGGGATTTACAATATCATTAGCAGGAGGCAGGGACTGATAAACGGGAATGTGCCCTGTCCTATGAAGAGCTGGTAGTGAGTGTCCTGCTATCACATCATGCTCTAAACACAAAGGCAACATTAAAGTAATAATGAACTACAAACATAAACACTGGCACTCAAGAGAACTACCTTTTGTGTGGATGTGCTCCTAGTGAAAGAGCAAAATGCAGTCACTCAAAGGGAAGTTAACCAGTGGCCTAGGTAGACTGACCCATCATCATCATCATCATAGCTTTATTCGATTTCAATATAAAAATCATAAAAGCACATTAAAATTTAATACATACAATTAAACTCAATAATACAGATCAAAATATATAACAATTTAAGTGATTCATACTGGGACTAACTCTTTAAATAACATAAATTCTGCACTTCAGCTTGCGTTGGTACAACAGCACGGTAGAGTGATCTTCTTTACAGTTCGAGTCAGATTAAAATTTAAGCCATGGAAGATCTGCATCTAATTGTAAATTTTAAAAACTTAGATACAGCACTTATGGTCATTTCATCTTGTAGTAAGAGCAACTTGAAAAAGGCGGGTCTACACTGTCTCAAACCCCAGATCTTTAACAAAGGTATTAAATATTTCTTCCTCCCCCATACGTAAAATTTACAAAATAAAACACAATGGATTGTTGATTGCGTGGAAAGGTCATCACACGGGCATTTGATTAAGTTTTTCGACCAGTCATTAGTGGCTGGAAAGGTTACCAACCTAAAATAGCTACCAGTTCTCAGTCGAGCATTATGGCTGGATTGCTCGGGAGATAAATAGAGCTGCAAGCCAGGTCCCTGCAGCAATGAATAATGTTGGATAACAGATGCCTTCTTCCCCTCCACAGCCAGGCGTTGATTTTCCAGAAAAGCAAGGCAACATTCTTTTAGTGCTTTTCTGGAAATTAAAGATAATGAGGAGGGTGTGTTGAAACATTCTGGGTGACCTAAATTTGTTAAAAATTCCTTAACATAGGAAAGCCACTGGATGTTTTTGGCTCCCTCATGTTTGATGCAGTCCGTAATAATCGCCCTGTTAAAATCAGTTGCCATAGAGGTCCAAATCTTGTGCCATAACAGCACCGGACTTACCCTAATTAAGTCTGATAGGTAAACCAAAGCAAGTTCCTTGTGGCAAACATGGGTGGAGGTAGATTTGGGGACAGCTAACAAATATCGCACGAAATAGTTTTCCTTTGTTTGAATTCCCTGACAGTCTGCAACCCCCCAAATACCGGCCCCGTAAGTAGCAGTTGACACACATTTGGCCTTGTAGATATCGATCAAAATACGAACAGGCCTACCCCCCAGTTTGTTAACGAACTGTTTCACTGCGCCTATTGCACGTGCGAATGCTAAATTCCTAGTAATAACAGCTGTGGTCCAGGTACCTCTTTTATTAAAAACAATCCCTAAGTATGAGAAAGTACTGGTTAATCCTATCTTAGACTGTTCTAAAAAAGTATTACAAGAAATCTTATGTTTTGATGAGCAGCACATGGTAAAGGTTTTCCCGATGTTAATTTTTAAGCCCCTAGATCCCATAAATACTGTGAAACTGGTTAACGCCTTCTGAAGACCTACTTGGGTTCTTGCCATTATGACCGCATCATCTGCGTACAATAAAATGGGCACACCAATTTGGGGATAATCTACACCTAATTTAATTAAATAATCTGCCACACTATTAATATACAAATTGAAAAGAAAGGGTGCCAGAATGCAACCTTGACGAACACCTTTCATTATTGGGAATTTATTTGTGCATTCGCCTTTCTTTCCATAGCGCACCTTTGCCCCTGCCCCTCTATACAACTCTTTAAGAAAATTAAGAATATTTAAATCAATGCCGAGCCCTGTTAAAGTATCCCACAACACATCGTGGCTCAAACAATCAAAAGCTGAGCTAAGGCCTATAAACGTCATAAATAAATTGCCCTTTTTTGCCACCGTGTATTTGCCAATTAACATAGCCAGATTTAATCCTTGTTCGACGGTTCCTAATCCTGACTTAAATCCATACTGGAATTTGGAGAGGACACCTTCATCCTTGGCCCATGTTTGCAATCTATTTAATATAATTCTACCTGCCACTTTCATCAAGGAGTCAAGTAGTGAAATGGGCCTATAACATTTTGGGTCGTTTCGATCTCCCTTCTTAAATATGGGCACTACTGTCGCTTCCTGCCATGTAGGTGGAAATCCTTTATTGTTGCAAATATTAAGCACGTTTGTCAGGAGCGGTGCCCATGAGGAGATCTTATCCTTATAAATGTCTATTGGAATTCCATCTGGTCCTGGAGCTTTACTGTTAGAGCTTTCTAGTATTGCCAATTCCACCTCTGAAATAGAGAGAAAAATCCCCAAAGGGAACGAATCAGAAGGGACAGGCTCTATAACAGTCAACGGGCCAGGGCTAGGGCTTTCTGGACTGGCCAGATCGTCTTTCTTGTATAGCTCGGTGAAGTGATTGACCCATACAGGCTCCTCTATGGCGATCTCTACCAGGTCAGATTTCCTTTCAACAAAAAAAGGGGCATTTACCGCTCTCCAGAAGGCAGTGTTATCTCTCAGGGAACACGCCTTTAGTAGAGCACCCCACGCAGCCTCCTTCAACTCTTTTCTCCGTTTATGTAGGGTAGATTTATAAGCTGTTCTAGCAGATCTTATATCTTGCTGATTTTTGGGTACTTTTTTTAGGGTCTCTTTTAAGTAAGAGTGCGCTTTGCTGCACTCCAAATTAAACCAGCCCTCAGCCTTGTGTCTCTCACCTTCCCGTAGTATTCCCGTCAGTTTGCTGCCAATTTGTACTGTGATCTCCTGGAATGCTGCGATAACCGCAGTTGGATTAGGGTTTTCCTCAAGACACGTCATAAAGTCGTTAAACTGTTCCGCTACTAGACTCTGCAGGAAGTTTATAGGGTAGACCGTACTCCATTTTATTGCATAGCCATTGGTTCTAGCCAACGATATGCCGTGACAATATAAGTTTTCAGCTACATTAGACACTTGTCTACAGCTCAACCCAGTATCAAAGGTTGAACTAATCGGAAAGTGATCGCTAAGTGCAATGTCCTCTGTTTTAAACGATAGGACACTGCAGTGGTAACTTGTGGTAACCAGCGTATAGTCTATAACAGACTGCAGGCCCCGCCCATTAAAGGTGGGTTGAAAATTAACCTGGGGGTTACAAAACTCGTTCGCAAATTCTAAGTCCCACTCATATATTAAATTATTAAACAAATTTCCCAGCATGGAGTGCTCAAAGTGTGTACAAGGATCACCCTTAAGATTGACCATTCCACATATTCCTAAATTGCTGTGGGGACATAAATGGCAATTAAAGTCACCCGTCACTATAATGCACCTTTCATTTTGCGCGGAACCTGTCCCGCAGCATAAAGAGTTATTTAATTCTTCCAAGACCCTTTTTTGGTCATCCTTTGGAATGTTATTATACAAATTAACAAGAGTGATATGCTGATTTCCTCCCACCTTAAAGGAGAGTATCTGATAATAGTTGTACCCTCCGGTGGTCTGACACTTAATGGTCAAATTGGCAGTATTTGAAATGTAGGTGCAAAGCCCGCCAGAGCATTTGCCCCTCCTGGTCTGCAGCGCTGTAGAAAAATAAGTACGGTACCCGGCTAGATGTATTTCGAACACTTCCCAGCACTCCTGAAGGCAAATTACATCGAAATTGTCAATGAAAGCCAAGAAGATGGGGACCTTTACCTTATTTAACAATCCCGCTATGTTCCAGGATAGGAGAGCCAACCTCCCCCTTTGATTGTCTGGTAAGATCCCTGGGGCTGATTCAGTAGCAGCACAGTTACCTATTTCCAGGGATGCAGATACAACACTGTCTCCAACACCCCCCACTGCTGTGCTTAGGGATCTTTGTTGAGCTAGCACTCTTTCTTTGCCGCCACCAGTATGATTAATCACTACAGACTCTAGTCTATCTGGCCCCTTTACCAATGGACAGAAGGTGGTACTGGCCACAGCTACGTCTTTATCCCTATACTCAGGGGATATTATTAAATTGCTGTAAGCCGACTGATTAGTTCTCCTATTAGGCTTACTAAACCCCTCCCAACTATTCAGTGCCCCGGTGATCGGTGACCGTCAATCAACCATCTCCAGGCAACTATACCTGTTGGCAGTCGGGATTCCTCTCCAATTATCCCGGGATATTTCGTCCCTAACAGGGTTCCCTCCCCAATCCCCCCTGTCTCCTCCCCTCTCTTGGTGACCTACTCTGCGCCAGTTCCTATCATAGTCTGGGCCAAAACGATTCCTGGGAGGATAACAAAAGGAAAGTCGTTTTGTTTCAATGCCTTCATTTATGACCTGCATACCCCATGAACAATCAGCCAACTCTGGGACCCCGGTCATAACCACCACAAAAGGGCTTGCTTCTGGGGGCAGATTAACAGCTAGTTTACCCAGTGGAGCTCCCCATTTACAATCCCTGTTGGTGTCCAGTCCGGAGGCCTTAAATATATTATCCTCCTCTCTAGTGTGCACAGTAGGGGTTTTAGGATTATCTACAGTTTTCTTCTCTGGGGGCATAAGGATCTTCGGTTTTGCGTTTGCCACTAGTGCAGGTGTATTTTTCGCTGGCAAGCCTACTAATTTGTTGTTATTTGACTTACTACCCCCTGCCTTTGGTACCCCAGGATTAGAAGGATTCTTAGAGAAAGCAGTCAGTTCAACTAACTGCTTTTCTATGCACGCTAGTCTGGTCTCTATCGGGGAGAGATACATTTTGAAAAGCTCCCCCATTCTTTCTAAGAGTTGGCTTTCGGCCTCATCATCATTACTATTTCCAATTAGACTGACCGATGCCTCTACACTTCCTGAACCCAAAACCACATTACTCGCATCTATATGCATAGGGTCACGCCCTCTCTTTAATTGTAGTTCTGATCCCTCCCCTTGCCTTTTTGATAACTCACATATCCCCTTGTTCACTGACGCTTTTATTTTCTTTGTTTTTTTAGATGTTTTCAATATAGCGCCCTCCCGCCTCCCCCTCAACTGCCTAATACTTGTATCATCTGGCGTGGGGTTCATCACTAATTCCGGGGTCCTTTCTAATGCCGAACTCAAATGTGAATCGGATAGGAGTTCTGACGCTGACAAATCTACCACATTTTGCAATCTATGCACGTCTGTGTGGACTTCTATAGGACCTGATTCTTTAATATGCTCAGGGGTTCTAGCTGTCGCGAGATGCCCCAGGGACGATCGCTTAGCCAATGCTAGATTTTGAGACACTCTTCGTTCCATGAGGGCAATCCCTTGATCTATGACTGAGTTTGCCCTAACGATGAAATTATCTAATGGGCCTGTTATCTGAGCTCCTTCCATAGCCATTTTGCTCCTGCTTCCTCATGTTGACATAATGGTACGATAAGTACGCACAATCACTGGGCAGCTCTGTTTTGTAATAAATTACAAGAAATGAAAACATACGTACAAATCGCACAGTAGCAGGAGTTGAGGGGGGGGGCCCGCCCGGCCTTAATCGGACTTTAAAGGGCTTCAACGGGCCCGCCCTTGGCCCGGGCTTCGCACGGCGGACGTCCGCGCGCGTCCCGCGTGCGCGGGGAAGGCGGAGACTAAATAGGGAAGAGGGCCAGCTGCGGCGTATCAGGAGCCGCTGGGCAGTCTGGTCCTCGCAGTCCCGCTGGCAGGAAACAGGTCGTAGTCCAGCCCAAGATCGGAGAGACGTCCAAGCAGGTAATCCCGATGATTTATGCAGTCCCAAAGCTCAGGGTCAAAGCGGCACAAAGGCACTTCTCCAGTAGCCGAGCGGGGGCCGCAAGAGGTCTTATCCTTGCCGATGGTAGAAGCGGGAAGAGGGCGAGCTGCGGCATATCAGGAGCCGCTGGGCAGCCTGGTCCTCGCAGTCCCTGCTGGCAGGAAACAGGTCGTAGTCCAGCCCAAGTTCGGAGAGACGTCCAAGCAGGTAATCCCGATGATTTATGCAGTCCCAAAGCTCAAGGTCAAAGCGGCACAAAGGCACTTCTCCAGTAGCCAAGCACAAGCTATTTATTTAACAATGTTTTCCAAAGTGAGCCGGTGTAGTACTATTTTTGAAGCACACTTGTGTGGTCAGGTAATTGTCGACGTGTTTCGAATCCAAAGGTATAATTTGGCCGTGTTCTCCTCAGGACTCAGAACTCTCTGAGAGCTCTCTTTGAGTTCAACAAATCTCCTCTGTTAGATTTCTCCTTCAAGTTCAGCCATGATAAATAATTATGATTCCAATATTTGTTTTGTGAAAACAAGTCCGCGTTAGTGTGCAGACCTTTGTACTGTTGGCACACTGGGGTCCACTGTGTTCTCTTGTTCTGGGTTGTTAATTGCCAGAACGTAGGCGCTCGCTGTCTTTAATTAAGAAGTCTTCTGTCTGAAGATGAGAGACACAATGTTTTCGAGTCAATGTAAGACTGGTAGACTGACCCACTAACCCTTGCTGTATGATGAATAGTGATGGAGCAAGGTTTCGTATTTAAAGAAACTTGCTTGTATGCAATCCTCTCAAATAACATGTAACCACGTAACCAACACGTTTTGTAAATACTAATATTGAATGATACACAACATACTGTATCTAGGGGAAGCTTTCCTATGTGTATTACTAACAAGTAACCCGAGTGTCTTAAAATGGACACCAAAAAAGCGGGATTTCTATTGCGCATGCTCTACTGCATCTACGTAGTATTACGTATTTTGTCGCTTGGTGGGAAAACTTTGCAGCTGCACAATAGCTTTAAAAATGGCCGCTTGAAACTCACATGTTAACGCATATGCTACTTCTTGAACTAAAACTCATAAGTTTTTATTAAACACTAATGCAAAAGATTAAAATAAGTAAATGGTGGTAGAGTAGAGATAAGTGGCATACAGTGAAATCATTTATTGTCAAATTCTAACGTGTCTTTTTCTGACTTTATTATTAGTTCATGTTTGGGCCTCAGAGGGTGACTGAAATCCCTACCTACGTGATCCGCGCGCACAGAAACTTGCCGGAAACTAGGATGACACACTTGAACCACTGCCAAGGCCACATTAGGCGAAGATGCCTGGGAAAGTAAACCCCTGAACCGGACGAAAGCAACAATTTTGAATAAAATGTATAACTTGTAATGAGCATAATGTGAAATGAGGGTGGGAATAAAGCTATGGGAAAGTAAATTAAGGGGCGGAAATGTAGAACAATAGTCCACAGTAAAATTATTACTTTTAATATGGTGTGATGAACTCACCTCCTCGCCTCGACCAATCAGAATAGGGGAAAACACGAATATTGCAATTTCTGGGGGTGGTACACGAATACAGAATAAAATAATTGAGGTAAGTTAGCTAGAGACTTTGTCAGACTTTTCAGATCCGTCATTCCGAGTCGTCACCGACCCAACACGTATGCTGCTACAGACTCTGTCCGAGACGCTGTCTCAGACCCTGCTGCTGCCAGAAACTCTGCTCGAGAAACTGAGATACTGATCGCTAATCTAATCATCTAGAAGGGGATTTCGGAAGAGGGACACTCAAGGAGAGTAGTATCAGAGAGGGGTGTGACGCTGGCGTTGCACTTAGAAGAGGTCACCTTCCCAGATCCGAATCTGGCCAATCCTCTGTCCGCATCCTGTCCTGGCAGATTCTATCTGGCCTATCTTCAAAGAGTTGGGTTAATCTATCACCTTATGTAAATATAATTCTGCGAAAACCGTCATTGTACCTGCTCTCTCCTTTTTCCAGGTAACATTTTCATTGATCATTATTATGACTTTGTTTTATTTGATTTTAATTTGCCTCTTGGAAGAATGTGTTTAAGCTGTAATTGATTCTGACTCACACAATTATTGATTTAGATAAAGTTTTTTAACTTTTTGAGTTTGTGGTTATTTCAAGTTTTTAAGTTAAATGTCACTTTCTACCTTAAACTATCTCAGAAACCTGATTCATCGAGAAAGGAATTATTAAAGAGATCAAATTGGTAAGACTTGGTAAAGGTGAAATTAATTTACAGGTAAAACTCAAAATTGATATCAGCAGGGTTTGCTAGCTCATTTGTGTGAATGGTCTGGGCCCAGGTGAGTATTTAGGTATGTGTGTGTTTAACCCGAGCTGGTGACCCAAATTTGAATGACACACAACAGACCAATGGATGAAGACAGCTGGCTGAAAGCCCTTTAATTAAGTATATTATATATATACTTTTTCGGTCTCGCCTAGTGGCGCAGCGCATGCGCTGCTTGTTTGCGAGACTATTGTCCTCGGTTTTACTTTGGAAGCGGGGTGGAAGCTCCACCCATGCTTCTAATTGGCGAGCGTAAAAAATGCTCTCTTTTCATTGGAAGGGAGGCATGTTTGTTCCCTCCCTATCTCCTGTTTGCCGTGAATGCCCGGACAGGAGATGTGCACGCGCATGACCGTCTCTTTTGCTCTCTGCGTATTTTGATCCGGAAGTCTACGATGGGAGTGAAGATTTAAGGGACTATGTTGTATCTATATTGACACTATTTCGCAAAATGTAATTTTCACCTGAGGAGTTTAGTGCTTCCCTTCCGATGTCTGTGAATAGAGCGCTTAGAAGTCATGTGGATCCGTGTAACTTGCTACAGAGGAATTGTGTAGTGCATTCCCGAAAAGTGTGCAGGGTGTACTTTACGTGTCTCTAGGCGGTTTTGATGAATCCGATTTTACTTCTCTTCACTGAGGTAAAGCTTAATGAGCATGGGGCACCAGTTATGTATGGAGTGTCAATACTTCCAATGCCAGCAGATGTTATAGCGCCATAGCTGAAATAAAGCAATACTGTCTGCTGCCGGTTCTCTCTACCTCCGCCGGGGAACCACAAACACGAGGTAAGCAACAGGGACAAAGCTAGATAGTGCAAAGGGTGCATCTGCACCAGGGCCCAGCGGTCAGCGGGTGCAGTGGCACCAGGGCCCAGAACTCTGAGGAGACCAATGACGTCATTACTCTGAGAAGCCCATTGATGTCATTAGACCTGTTTTGGTTGTGGCAGCCATTTTCCTTGGCTGCATTAGTGCCTCGTGCCCCGTTGCATACCAGCTGTTTTCCTTGTAGCACAGCTTTTCACTCAGTAACAAGAGAGTTAAAAGGGCTGAACAGCCTTGTCTATGCAGCTGGTTTTGAAAGCGACATTTGCAATGCAATAGGTCTCGCATTTATGCAAGTTTAAGCTATTGCCATTGTAAATGACAATATCTTTTATTTAGGTTTTATAAACCAAAACCAAAATAAAAGGCATAGCCATTTACAATGCCAATATCTCAAACTCGCATAACTGCGAGACCTATTGCATTGCAAATGCTTGTTGTAAAATGAAAAGGTCTTGGCTAACGTCAGACATAAACAAGCACTGGTATGGCCAATATGTATCGCCTTTTAGAACTTGTAATTGTTTAGCCAGAGCTATTGGCTTTACCAATGTCTTTAAGCTATGTTGTAGAGCATTGTGGCTGTTGTGCAGCATGTTGAAAAGTTATAATAAAAAGTGTTATAAGCATTTTTGCTACCTTATATATATATCTCCAAGAAGACATTATGTACAACTGAATGACCCTATAAAAAAAAGAATTAACATAAAGAATGTCTTCTAGGTTTTTTTTGTTGCAATGCTGGCAATTTCTTTCTTCTTGTTCTAATGCTTGTTTGTTATAGCTTTAGTTTTACTTTTGGGTGGGGTGGGACATAAACAACAGGGGAGTGGAGGTTTGGAAATAGTACATGAATTACAACACAAGCAGGGGAAGGAAATCAGGGGAGAATCAACAAGATGCCAGATTCCGAGGGCAGACTGAGGTGGTGCTGAGTGATGCTGAGGTGGTGGCGGGCTGGTGCAGGGGTGATGCTCAGGTGATGCTGAGGTGGTGCTGAGTCATGCTGTGGTGCTGAGTCAGGCTGAGGTGGTGGTGCTGCACTGGTGCTCAGGTGGTTCTGAGCTGGTGCTCAGGTGGTGCAGAATGAAACTGTGTTGGTGCTATGCTGAGGTGATGCTGGGCTGATGCTGAGGTGGTGCTGTGCTGATGCTGAAGTTGTGCTACATTGGGGCTGCACTGGTGCTGAGGTGGGGCTGCGCTGGTGGTGGTGCACTGATGTGGAGGTGGTGCTGTGCTGATGCTGAGATGGTGCTGTGCTGATGTTGAGGTGGTGTTGTGCTGATGTGATGCTGCTGCGCTGGAGCTGAGGGGGAGCTGCACTGGTGCTGAGGTGGTGCTGCGCTGATACTGAGTTGGTGCTGCACTGGTGGTGGTGCACTGATGAGGTGGTAGTGCTGTGCTGATGCTGAGATGGTGCTGTGCTGATGATGAGGTCGTGCTGTGGTGGTGATCAGGTGATGCTGAGTGATACTGAGATGGTCCTGAGTGATGCTGAGGTGGTGCTGAGTCATGCTGAAGTGTTGGTGTTGCACTCGTTCCCAGGTGGTGCTGAGTTGGTGCTGTGCTGTGGTGATGGTGCGCTAATGCTGAGGTGGTGCTGCACTGATGCTGAAGTGGTGCTGCACTGGTGGTGATGCACTGATGAGGAGGTGGTGCTGTGCTGATGGGGAGGTGGTGCTGTGCTGAGATAGTGCTGTGCTGATGCTGGGGTGGTGTTGTGTGGTGCTGAGGTGGTGCTGTGCTGATGCTGAGGTGGTGCTGCTCTGATGCTGAGGTGCTGCTGCACTGATGCTCAGGTGGTACTGAGGTGGTGCTGCACTGGTGCTGAGGTGGGCAGCTCTGGTGCTGAGGTAAGCAGCTTTGGTGCTGAGGTGGTGCTAAGTGATACTGAGGTGGTGGTGTGCTTGTGCGGAGGTGGTGCGCAGTGATACTGAGGTGGTGCTAAGTGATACTGAGGTGGTACTCAGGTGGTGCTGTACTGATGCTCAGGTGATGCTGAGTTGGTGCTGCACTAGTGCTGAGGTGATGCTGCACTGGTGCTGAGGTGAATCTGCGCTAATGCTGAAGTGGTGCTGCATGGCGCTGAGGCAGGCTGCGCTGGTGCTTGAGGTGGGGCTGCGCTGTTGGTGATACATGGATGCAGAGGTGGTGCTGTGCTGATGCTGAGGTGATGCTGCACTGGTGCTGAGGTGATGCTATGCCAATGCACAAGTGGTGCTGCATTGGGGCTGAGTTGCTGCTGAGGTGGTGCTTTACTGGTGGTGGTGCATAGATGAAGTAGTGGTGCTGTGCTGATGCTGAGATGGTGCTGTGCTGATGTTGAGGCGGTGCTGCGCTGGTGCTCAGGTGATGCTGAGTGATACTGAGATGGTACTGAGTCATGCTTAGGTGGTGCTGAGTCATGCTGAGGAGGTGGTGCTGCTTTGGTGCTCAGCTGGTGCTGAGTGATGCAAAGTTGTTGCTGTTCTGAGGTGATGCTGTGCTGATACTGGAGTGGTGCTGCGTTGGGCTGAATCATGTTGCAGGTGGGGTGTGGGGGAACAGTTGGAGCTTGGTAGGAAGTCGGAGAGGGGGAAACACACAGCACAGGTTAAGATAAAGGGAGTGAAGGAGAATGAGGCGGAAAAAACATTTTATGGAGGGAGGGAATGAGGGAGGGGACCTGGCAGAAAAAAGAGGGAGCATAATACGGAAGAAGCATGGTATGGAGTGGAGAGTGGGAGCATGTTAAGAGGGGTAGGGAGGAGGGTGTTACAGAGCGGATAAGGGTGAGGGAGCATAATATGAAAGAAGCATGGCAGGGAGGGACTGAAGGAGGAGGCGTGGTAAAGAGCACATGAAAGATATGGCAGGAGGGGGAGAGGCCATGACACAGAAGGCACATGGTAGATAGCTGGTGCTCGAGACAGCATGGAAGGGAAGTAGATTTTTATGGGAGGGATTCAGCTGAAGACTCGTGGTAGCGAGCTAACCCGTGAAATATCTTACAGGAAGACACCAACAGGGTCAAGGAGAGACCTTTGAAGACCACAAAACACCAAAAGGGTCACACATAGAGCTTTCAAGTAACTGAAACCTGAATAGGGTTAAGGAGAGTGGTTCAGAGACACAAACTAATCTGTGAAACCTCTTTCAAAAAGACACCAGAAGGGCTTCAGAGGTGGCTTCAGAGTCACTCAAAATAGAAGTGTGCAAAATTTGCACAATTTCCTCTTGCATAACTAAACAAAGTTTTATGAAAATTACACAAAATTACTGTGAAATGCAACCTAGCAGCTTGCATTCTGAGCTTAAAAATTACCGCTGAATTACAATAACACGAACAGCAGTGTCATTCTGTTTGTTTGCATTGTTTCGGTGCTGCCGCATAGAGATTTTTCACCAAACGGCAACCTAATTATACGACCTGCTGTCTTTTTAGACATTTAGCATAGCAAGCATAATACGGAATTACATTTTTTTAAAGAGATTATGATGATATAATGAAAATTTTGCTTGGGCCTAACCAAAGAACTGGGAAGATCATAAAGTGGTCTTCCAAGAGAGGAAAATACCTGAAAACAACCAAAGGAGAAGTGTGAAGCAGGACCAAGGATGGATCAGCAGAGACACAAACACGAACAAGACAAAGACAGGTACATTTATGACACTGAAATATCAACAAGAACAAGGAGGGAAGTATAAAGACAACGAAATCACAAACAGGGCAAAGGGTAGTCTCATAAGACCACTAAACACCAATAGAAACAAGTTGTGACGATGTAGCTGCGGGAAATGAGAGCAATGACGCTCTTTTGCAAGGGGGTGGGAGATAATGATTTGGATAGCTGTGACGGCCTAGCTACCAAGAGTGAGAGCTGTGACACTCCAAGGTGGCGGGAGACCGGTGGTCGCCAAGCTGCCTGAGGTGTGGGAGATCTGTGATGCTCCAAGGGCAGGGGAGACCATTGGTGGATTAGCTGCCTGAGGTGTGGGAGATCTGTGATGCTCCAAGGGCAGGGGAGACCATTGGTGGACTAACTTCCTGAGGTGTGGGAGAGCTGTGACACTCCAAGGGCGTGGGGAGACCAATGGTGGCCTAACTCCCTGAGGTGTGGAATAGCTGTGGTGCTCCAAGGGGGCAAGAGACCAGTGGTGGCCTAACTCCCTGGGGCGTGGGAGAGCTGTGATGGCCTCGCTGGGAAAGAGAGAGAGAGACAGCTATGACACGTTCCCTGCGAGGGTGTTTGATTGTAGGCCAGTAAAGTTTCACCTTGCATGGGGAGGGAGTGTAAGCTGGACAAATGATTAACATCTGGCAGGACTGGAGGGAAACAGGAGTGCACGGACTAGGGAAACTCAAGGTTGTTTTTGGCTGGTTAGCATGTAGGAGAGTGACACAAAACAGGTTTTTGGAACAGAATATAGTGGCTGACTCGTGGAAGGCACGCAGAACATTGTGCACACAACTGGCAAACTTGTCTTTTTGATTGCAAAAATCTTTCTACCCTGCAACGTGCGCATAACTTATTGTAAAATGCACAGATCTTAAATCAATTTGTGTTGGAAAGTGGTAGAAGAGGGGGCCTGGGAAATTGTCGAGGGAAAGCTAAATTTAGCACAGGTTCAGACAGAAGTACAATGCCAGAGTCTTGATCCTCTGTAACAGAGGAGATGGCTAATAAGGGTGCTCACCCTGCAGTATGAATGTGTGCAGAAGACGGACAGCTGCTGTGCGCCAAATGTGATACAGCACAAAACACAGGTCCTCAGAGCCTAACCATGATGACAGCAAGCTCTGAACGCCTATCCCTGCCGTGTGAAATTCATTGGGGGTGAAGACGAAGCAGACGCTAACAAGGCTGTTGACTGGATAGTCCCATCACAAGGGACGAAAGAGATAAACGAGCACTATGTCCCTTAAAAACAAGCCCAAGGCACACTCACATTGCCAAAAGAAGCCCAAAACAAACCCAACACCAAAAAACACAAACGAGTTGTTAAAAAACATATACGCAACAGGAGCCATAGGGACAATCATATTTATCGTCTTTAACGTACACTTTAAACCATGGGTGCAGTAAGGGGAAGGAATGGTGCCCGAGAGCAGCTGCTGAGTCCTAGTAGTCTTGTGGACATTTGAAAAGTGTCCCCAAGCTTAGGATTGCCAGGTGGGGGGGAGAGCACAGACAAGAAGGAAACAAAACAAGATAAAAGCATGCACGTAGCCCCTCTAAAGATGTTCACATGTGTGAAGAGCTGTTCAGAAGAGAAAAAAAAGTTCCTGAGCAGAAAGTAAAATAGAAAAAAGCGGAGCGTGACAAGTCATGCGATGATGCCCCAGGGGTGTGACTGAGTTACAAAAAGGAGAGGCCAGGAAGACAAATTACCTACTGGCAAGCAAGGAATATTGAAAGACAAGCAATTAGACAAATAAAAAGCGATGGGCGGAGTTCAAGCTCACAAAGTACATACAAATCATCCTAACAGCGCAAGCGCTGTCTAGACTCGACCTAATAAACAAGGAATTTTGAAAGAGAAGCAATTTGATAAATGAAAAGCGATGGGGGGAGTTGAAGCCCACAAAGTACATACAACAGATCATCCTGACAGAGCAAGTGCTGTTTAGGCAGACCTACAAAACCGAGCGCCATCTAGGGAGGATCACCAATTTAATTAATGCTATTTTGCCCATTACCAATGAGAGTTTAGGCCTGGAAAGGCAGAGATTCTCAGACTCCAGTCAGAACATTTACAACATTTATTTCTCAATAATTTTCTTGCTTCTGTTTAAATTCCCTAATCTACCAATGGAAAGCCTTTAAGGTCAGCTATCAATCTGCCTGTCGTTGCAACCAATGAAAACAGCTGATATTCGGACCAATTCGTACGTAAGCCCGACAAGATGCCAAATTCATCCAGTAATTTCAATGTATGGGGAACAGACTGCAAGGGTTCTTTCAATAAACTAAGGAGAAATACTTATTTCAATACATTTTTATATTTTACAATGAGGAATTTTGGCAACTGAATCTTTTTCACAGTATTATTATAAATATATGAATATTTGTTAAATTGCACATCTACAAAAATTTGACCCATTTGGGTATTTTTCTTATATTTTGCTCAAGAGTTAAATAAAAATTAACTAATACAAAAAACCCTTCACATGTCATATATATACCCAATTCCTCTATGCATATGTAAACTATACCCACACAGGCCAAAAATGCAAGATAGAAGATGCCAGCTTTATAGACATGGAATAGGCATGTTCTGATTGAAGAGTTACTGCGATACTATCTCAAAACACCAGCTGACCTGACAAGCAGAGTGGGCCTTAGTAACTCTGGGGCTTGCCCTTTATGTCTTAAATCCACAAAATGAACAGGGGGGGGCGTAAGGGCGCTTTATGAAAGAAGGTCCAGCTATGTGTGCCCTCAGAAGATACAACAACGAAAACAAAGCTGTTCCTATAAGTGAGATAAGAAAAAGGGGGGGAAAATATGTGTTCACGGACACTTAAAATATTGGATATTGAGGCCCTCACACAAACTCAAGGGTATCGTAATTTACGTTACCCCTTCGAATGTATTGCATCATCATCGGGCTGCTCCTGCGTCGAGTCGGCTGGTGCAATACCCGACGGGCTCTTGTTTAAGGAGCACTTTTATGGAGATCTTTTAAATCCAATGAAGCCGGTGGATGCGTGCGTGTGTGGGGCCGCCCAGTCCTGGTAGAACGGGGTAGGTGTGTACGAGACACGGACTCGGCGTGTCAAACGCGAGGAACTCCTTATAGGTCCAGTTTCCTGCAGAGGAAGACCTGTCACCCTGAAATGCTGCCATAAGATCGATCACCAGTGGTTCTCAAATGGCTAACTAGTGTCTAACAGTGTTGCTTACAGTGGAAGGAAATTTCTTAGACACCTTGTAGTAGCACATACAAAAATACACAAATATTTACAATGCCAAAGGGTGGGTCTGTTTCAATATTAGTCGATATTTAAATAATTCTAAAACATACTGAATATTTCCTGTTATCCTATCCTCTCATGGTTTAATAATTATTGAATCAGATTTATGATACATGTATGTTATGTACCAAAAATTGCATGCGTTCAAATAAAGTATGCCTTGTGATGCCTTTATCTATTAATTCTAAATTAAATCATTTGGAAAATCACAGAAATAAGTCCTCTGGGTGCTAAATTAGTGATGTCTCCCCTCCCCTCCAAAAGGGAAACTCTCTCCTATAAATAAAACTCTGATCATTATTTCGCCCACTGACTTAAGTAAACTCATGGACATGGCAAACGGATGAGGGTCCGATGGAAGAGGTGGAGTGGGCGTTTGCGCGCATGCTCGCTCAGGAGGTGGCTTAAAGAAATAGGCTAAACCTTACACAGTTAAAATATTCACACTGAATTTCTTTTCCCCCCAAAAGACTTTGGCACATTCACAGGGAAACAAGTCTAGAGTGTCTTCGATGCTGCACAACAAGAGGGGATTTCTTGCAAAGTGTGTAGGCATGTCCAAGGCTGGAACCATTTTGGTCCAGGATATTCTACACCCATCAGGTGATGCTAGAAAGATAGATCTCACAAACTTTCTCCAGAACTTGCCTTACTTAATAGAGTTGAGGATGAGGACTAAACATGGAGAGAAGATATTCCACAGGTTATGCTATTATACTGGAGAAGAGAGACGTCACCCAGCACTGGTGTAATCAACCCCCCCCCCCACACACACAATTAAAAGTTGGAAACAGGGGTAAGATAGATGCAAATATTGGAGCTCCTGATATATGATGCAAGGGGGTGCCTGCAGAAACATAAGAAAATATGAAGGTGTGGGGAGGAATACTATTTCCAAGAGATATAATCGTGTTGCTTTACGTGTAATTTATGCTCCTCTGAGATCTTTTTCCTCCGTCCGGGGTAGTCTGCCATCCTAGTAGGGTGAAGAAACACTCAATAGTATCTGATGTCTAAGCAATGTGTTAACTGTTTGGTACCATGCCACAAATTTGCTGTAATGGATAACATAACACGTGTTCCATGAAGTTATGTATGTTCTCTAACATGTTATTAAAAACTTCAATAAAGAAATATATTTTATAAAAGTGTTTCCAAAAACACCAAATGCTCTGGGGTTTTTCTACTTTCACATGCTCAATATTGCTCCAATTACTTACCGGTAATCTTCATTACTCTTAGTCTTACTCATCCTCCTCACAGATATTATGCTTTGAGGTGACTCCACCTCACACACACAAAGAGCACAGAATTCTGGGTAAGTCCTACCCACTCTCCTATATGCTATATAATGGTAGCCTTACCCAAAAACCTCCTGAAATGTTTAAGCCTAATCAAAGGCAAGGAGGGAAGGTGGGTGGGATTGTAGTGACTGTGCCGAGGACAAGTAGGACTAAGAATAATGAAGATTACCGGTAAGTAATCAGAGCATTACCCTTATGTCCCAGTTATTACACTTTGATGTATACCAAATCAGATGCCTTTAATCAAGAAAAAATGCATTTTATCATAAGCATGCACACCCAATGATTTGTAATGCACACTAACATGATAACAGAATTGGTAGATAAAACACAAAATAGATTGCTCTAGAACTAACTTGAGAACCCCTACACCAAAGTTGGTATCACAGTCAACTACAGTATTTAGTCTGTAATATTTGACAAATGTAGGATACGAGACCAGGTAACGGCCCTACCAATAGCAGCCCTATACATTTCTTGAATTGAAACCTCCTGGAACTCAGTCCAATAGGTGGTCATGCTTCTTGTGGATCTTCCCTGAACTGAGCCACCCTCAGAGAATCCTTGATGTGCCTGCAGGATAGTGGCTTTCAACCATCTGCTCAGAGTCATCCTGGTTGCTTTCCTCCCTCTTCCAACTTGACTGAATGTTACAAACAGGTGATCTGTTTCCTGAAAGGCTGTGACCTCTTAAGATAAATGAAAAAAGTTCACTTGAAATCCAAAGAGTGTAGAAAAAGTTCCTCTTGAATGAAGGAGAGAGAAAACAATGAAGGAAGAATCACCTCTTGTGAATTGTGAAAGGAAGAATTGACCTTGGGTGCAAAAGAAAGATCTGGTCACAGGATCACTCCGTCATTTAAAAACCTCAAAAAAGGGAGGATGCCAGAGAAGAGCCAACAGTTCAGCAATTCTACAAGCGGTAGTGATAGCAACTAGAAAGACCACATTGTAAGAAAGAAATGTTAAGTTTACTTCTTCCAAAGGTTCGAAGGGAGGAACCTGAAGAGATCTAAGCCCTGCATGAAGATCCCAGAAGGCGACGAGAATTTTAAGGTAGGTCTTGAGATTGAGAAGCTCCTAACAACCCTATTGACTAGCATGTCAACCTCATTCAGTGAGTCGGAAAACTCTCTGAAGGCCTTAATAGCAAACCACTGTGACTTGAACATGGAAAGAGAGAGATTAAGATGCAACCATTCCACAAAGAACTGCAAAACTGTGGATAAAGGACATCATGGTCCTAAAAAGTCATGCAAGGAGCACCACTTGCCAAAGGTTTCCAATGCCTATGGTAGTTTTTCAAAGTAGAGCATCTCCTGAAATTCTGGACTGTCTCAACTAAACTAGGAGTAAGACCCCTACTTAAAAAAGGTTAGTCTGTCAACCTCCAAGCTAACAAAACCCGATTTCAAACATAGGGGAAGTATAGACTGAAAGGAGATGGTTCCAGAGGAAAAATCCATGGAGGACAAATCACTAGCCTCCTCAAGGTGGAAAACCATGACCGTCTCGGCCAATGAGAAACTATACAGATTACATATGCCTTCTCCTGCTGGATCTTTGATAAAGTCTTTGTTATTAGAGGAAAAGGAGGTAAACCTTACTGCAGTCTCTGAGGCCAATTCATCAGTACAGCTTAGAAATTTGGTTTCTGGTTGGCTAGGGTATGCACCTAACCTAAGCCAAGTAGAACATACCACTCTAGTCAGGGCATGTCAGTTGCATACCAAAAATAACCTGAGCTCACCCTCTCGTAGCTTGGCACAGAGCAGGCAGGCTTATCATCAAAGGCAATGTGTAAAACGTTTATGCAACACAATGAATACACCACAAAAGAGACTCCACACAGGATTATATAAAAAATATATATTGTATATTGTACATAAAACCAGACCAAAACGACATAAATCATAAATTTTGTGCATACTATGCAATCACTCAGATAGTACTAATTATCCTTTCCAAAGAAAGATTAAAAACAACAAACATCAGTAAATACTTTACAAGCTATACAGGAATAAAATGTCACCTTAGATGCAGCATGTAAACATTACATAAATTCTACTTTAGATGCATGTGACAGATACCTTCCAAAGGAACACAGTATCTCTTTAGGGACAGACACCGATTTGCAGGAAAAGCTCATAAATCACACAATGTAATCAGAGGGGCATGAATGTACCTGCTCTCCTTCTAGGCTGTCTATGGTCATTTCTATAGCTTCCAGGACCACAGGCCTAGCCCGTAGATCTGAGAAGCACCTGCGCGCCTACTGGCCGGGTTGCGGTAATTAAGGCCACAACAGCTCTGTCCCTAGGAATAGCTCCCAGCTTTTCTACTGGTCCTCATCAGAGGCTTTCCCCACTATGGAGCATGAGAACAGTGCCCCTCCCCTCCCGAGGTAGGTCCACAGGGGAGGTGGCACTAGCTTGCAGGCACGCTGGAGACCTCGCTCTGTCCCTCGCTTTCTATTAAAATTCAGCTACCCGCGAGCGCATGGGGCCGCGATCTCAGCAGCACCCTCCCAGAGAGCACTAACTGCCAATTTGCAGGTAACTGCAAGGTCCGGGGTGCCCTTGCTCTTCGATTCAGGGATTTACAGCCAACAGAAGCGGAAGCGGAGCCCTACCAGTCATAGAGTGAGATGCAACCACCTACGAATGCGGCTTCCACCGGGCACTTGATCTCCCTCTGCGTGTCAGCGTGATGGCTCCCCCCACCTCCAGATGCCTGCAGGGAACGCGGTTCACTCCAGCAACGAGCTGTGGAGGCGGTGGTGTCTAGGGAAAAAGGGCACTGCTGCACTCGGATTTCCCAGCCCTGGAGCACTCGCACTTCTGAGCTGAGCAGAGAAAAGCGCTGGTCATGCGCTGCTCTCACCACGATCCCAGCGCTTAACACATGCTTCTCATCTGTGGTAAATAAAAATACCGGACTGAATTTCATACGGGATCTTAAATAAAGTAAAATAGCTCAAAATAACAAGAGGCAGAATCCGTGGTATAAGAGGTTTTCTAATGGGCTTTATTCCATTCAAAATGGCCGACTCGAGTCGCGGCCTTCAGGTTCCGTCACCACGAGGGTTCAGGAAGTGAAGTACAATAATTTATTAACAGACATGTATTTTTATAATAAGTACATTACAATGAAACGAATGTAGAAGGCGTAACATTTGATAAGAAAAGTGACGTGACAGTGACATAATCGAAACTAGGCGTAATAAGGAATAAAAGAAACATGATTGGTTAGAATTATCAGACATAGGTGGATCTATAAGATAATACTTGGCATAGATGCGCGCGCGGCAGCATGACGTGTAATTGACGTGCAACTAGGGGGTGAAGGGGACTTGACATTTAGCTCTACATGTGGAGACGAGAAGTCTGGGGGTCAAGTCAACCTAATCCCAAATCATATCTAACATCCTATGTTTAAAGAACTATGTTATCCACAAGGAAGAGACTCTCGGACAGAATCTATTCTATACTGACTGTGTGCGTGTACAAGCGTCTAAGTGTCTATATGAGATGCGAGGGATAGAAAACTTTCCATGGCAACAGGACTATGAATCACTTGCAGGAGGACGGAAAGGCTGAGTCCTTTGCTTGTGAGCTAAAGGAAATGTTTACCTAAATCACTGGACAGGAATGCATCGGCTGAAGAGCAAAATAGATAATTCGAAGGTGAAATACAACTTCTTGGCAGACAGGCGAAAACTGGCCGAGGCAGGCACCGTTAGCTGCACAGGGAGTAGGACAAAGTTCATGGATACAGATGCGAGCTCAAGCTGAAGCTGTCAGAGACAGAGAGCAGGGAAAGGCTTGAGGACAGAATCGGGCCTACTTGCCTGAACTGTAAAAATGAAGTAACTTAGCCATATAAAGTCGGTGGCCTTTCATACTTAGGAATCGAATATCCAGCCCTGTGATGGCGGATCTGACAGAGAACATGTCGACGGTAGACACACATATGTTTGCGTCTTAGAAACTGGAACTGGAGGGAACATACATGTACTTGTAACATGCATATAGAACCGTTGGGGTCCAAGATAGGGGACATAACTGATCAGGAAAATCCACATTTCCACATTCCCTCCTTGTCCCCTTCTTGCCCTTCACGAGACATCAATCTTCATCATTCCATTGATTTGCTCATGGAGCATCATTTCTTCTTCCTTCCGGCATTCTGAACGAGACCTGTGATATGGAATGCATGATGTGGCACACAGACCACAAATCGCTGGTCCACTTTGCAGGCATAAACAACAACTGAAGAGCATAAGAAGGCCAATACCTAGGAAGGATAAAACTCTCCATCCCCAGGCTGATATCACACTCCAAAACCACCCGGACCACGTCCAAGTGCCTGGATTGTCGTGTATCTGGCTTACAATCTTATGAAGGCGTGTTATAGCTTTATATACAGATGGCGAATTTTCTGGTATGAATATGCAGCAGCTGGATCCGATGACCCTGCAAGCTCCGCCCCTATCGGCCAGGATGACGTCAAGGACAAGACGATTCTGGAGAACAACAATTCTCATCACTGATTGTTCCTCTGTCAGATTGCCTAGGGCGGCTATAGTCTCGTTTACTACAGCTTCAAGAGTCTTGGTGAGTCTGCGTATCAGCTTACTATTTGATATTGTACCTATATAGGGAAAGATACCTTTATTGAAATCTACATACTTGTCCCATGCTGTCTCAGTATAATCGACAACTGGGAGATCTCTTTGCTCTCTATTGTGTACTAAATGAACATTTCGATAATAATCAGGGGGAGCTAGGAAAACAGGTGGCAAAAGGAATGCTATGTAACAGGTACCATCCCAATCTAGAGGCAGACGCATATATGCCGTCTGACCACATATGAAGTAAGAATGGCGAGAAGCTCTAAATGAAGATTTCCCTTGATCACTATATTCTACTGTAGTAACACATTTACTATGGCCCATATGTATGGAACCAACTTTTCTCACACATAATTCACCCTTTACTGGAAATACTGACATAGTGGGCAGAATTAGTTCAACTTCGGATTTGACATTCAGAATCATAAGATTAGGCGTAAAATTACCTAATTTATACACTTCATTTTCTAAATCAGTTCCTGTTCTACTGGGGTGACCCTCCTTATTAGGGTGACAGACTTTGAATAAAACTAGATTCAGATTTCCCCATATCCAATGTTGTTGATAAACTGCTGTGTCTGGGTCTATGGAATTTAATAAACTAAACCATGCTCCACAGGAGCCATTGTGTGTGAATGGATGTGGAAAGAAAGGCAGAACTCCTTTGTTATTCTGATAGGGAGGAAGTCGGCCACACACCCAACAATTGGTCGCATTACTAGTCTGATGGGAATGATGTAACATACTAATGAAGGTGTTATTGCGCAGCGCAAGTCTATAAGATAATTCATGTGGCGGTAGGTCACTAAAAGAATGTTCTGCAGCAACATTATAAACATGTCTAGAGATAGGATGATATATGTGCAAAATTACACTCGTAATAATTACTAAAATACTCAATAAAAACAAAATTAATAATGTCCTCATACAGTAGCTACGCAGTGATTTACAATACTCCTGTCGTTTCAACATTTCTCGGGTATTTTCTCTACTCAGGTCCAAGGGATACATGTCGGAGACAATTCAACCGCTTCACCTTGGAGAGGACTTAAACAATCAAATTGCTCGACTGTTTGGGCCTAAGCTTTAATTTATAGCACTGAGAGTCATTCTGTTCAACAAAAGGAAGTTTTGAATCAGTCTGTGAGGGAGTGCAGGGCACAGTGTCTATATCTGAAGGTAGTCCATGAAATTTTTTGACGTGACTTGAATGAATCCACCCTTTGCGTCCCTCGATCTTCACGGCTGTTCTTGTGGTCAACAGGACCAACTTGGGTGCTTTCCACCTGGGCTCCAGTTGATTTTTCCTGTCGAAATTTCTCACAAAGACAAGATTACCCGGAACAACGTCATGGGGTTTCGCCTCAGTGTTGTCGGGAAAGGCTGCAGCTACCTGTGAACGAGAAGATTGTAGTGCAGACATCAAGGAAGCCAAGTAATCTGTCAGCATGTTACAGTCAATGTCAGTTATTTTGCGTGGTATAGGCGTCCCCCACATATTCGGCGGTCTACCGAAGATCACCTCATACGGGGATAGCCCTGTTCTAGAGTGTGCTACCATTCTCATGTAAAAGAGTGCAACTGGTAATGCTACTATCCAGTCGACACCTTTCTCTCTACATATTTTGGACAGTCTGATTTTCAGTGTCTGGTTATGTCTTTCTACGAGACCTGCTGCCTCGGGGTGTCGGACACAGTGGAATTTCCACTGATATCCCAACAAGAGTGAGACATGTTTCATTAATTCGGATGAGAAAGGCTGACCGTTATCTGAATATACAACACGTGGTAAACCGTACCGTGGGAAGAATTCTCGAACTAGCTGCTTGGCAGTAGTCGGGGCAGTGTAATCTGATACGGGATACGCCTCTGTCCAACGGGAGAGAGCGCAGACAACTACGAGAACATATTTGAATCCTCGACAACGTTCCATCTGAATATAATCCATCTGGAGGACTTCAAAAGGATGGTCAGGAGGCTGAAATCCACCCTGCTCTACGGGAACACTCTTTCCTGGATTAAACTGACAACATATCATACAGGTACGAACTTTTTGTTTAGCTGCTGCTCGTAAATGTTTATTGAACCAAATGTGCTGAATGCTGTCTAGCATAGCCTTCTCTCCTAAATGTGCTGGACTGTGAACTGTAGCTATAATGGCTTGAACCATGGAATCAGGGAGAAACCATACAGATTTCTCCTTCGTCATCCATCCTTGATCTGTCTGGATCCCTCCTAGTTCAGTCCACTTCTTTATTTCTTCTGCTGTGGCATGTGTCTGTATGTCAATTACGTCAAGTGTGGGATCCTTAATTGTCATACACTGTGTTGGTGTCTGAACTATTGGCTTTGTCATGTCTAATGTGCGATTCTGAGCAGTCTGTTTAGCTGTTCTGTCAGCTAAATCATTGCCTTGAGAAATGGTATCAGTAACCTTCGTGTGTGCTTTACATTTCATAATCGATATAGCAGTGGGTAGATGTATTGCGTCTAACAAAGCATGAATGAGGGGTCCGTGCTGAATGTGGGCACCATGGGACGTTAGATAACCTCTCTCTCGCCACAGCACGCCGAAGTCGTGTACAACTCCGAATGCATAACGTGAGTCAGTGTATACATTAACTTTCTTATTTGTGGCTTGAATACAGGCTTGCGTTAGAGCAATAAGTTCTGCTGCTTGGGCTGACAAAGTATCTATACAATGTGTCTCAATAACTTCAGTGTCTGTTGTGACTGCATACGCGGCCACTAAATCTCCTGTACTTGCTCTCATGCATGATCCGTCTACATACAACGTCAGGTCTGGATCTAACAATGGAACGTCTGTCAAGTCTTGTCTAGGTTTCGTCTTTATTTCAATGATTTCAACACAATCATGAGCTAGTGGGTCTGTTCCAATTACAGGTAATAGTGTAGCAGGATTCAATGTATTACACCGTCGGATCTCTATGTGTGGTTGAAACAATGTCAGTTCATAACCGGTAAGTCTTGCTATGGTCAAGTGTTGTGTTTGTGTTCGGTTCACAAGAACCTCTACTGCATGTGGTACTTGAACTGTCAATGGGTGTCCTAATACTATGGCATCGCTTTGTCTGATTGCTAAAGCTGTCGCTGCCACTGATTTCAGGCATGCAGGCAAAGCCTGAGCTACGGGATCTAATGTACTGGAAAAATAAGCACATGGCTTGCGTGATCCTGCTTGATCCTGAGTGAGTACTGACAAGGCAGTACCTTCGCGTTCTGTAACAAAGAGTGTAAAATGTTTGCTATAACATGGTGTTGCTAAAACAGGTGCTTGACATAAAGCTTCCTTTAGGCTTTCAAAAGCTTGTGTATGTTCCTGAGTCCAAGGGAGAACAGTCGATGTGGCTGCCTCCTGTGTGGTTAACTGAATGAGTGGTTTTGCTAGAAATGCGTACTGAGGGATCCACTGCCTACAATATGAAGTGAGGCCTATGAAAGCTCGCACCTCCTTTTGTGTCTGGGGTATTGACATGTTAGCAATTAACTGGATGCGATCTGGTGTAAGCTGCCTTCCCTCCTTGGACAGCGAGTGACCAAGATAAATAACTCGCTGAACACAGAATTGCAGCTTAGAAGGGGACACCTTGTGCCCCTTGTCGGCTAGGAAATGTAAAACTGTCAGAGAAGCTTTTTCACATTCTGACTCGCTTCTCGCGGTGATCAGCAGATCATCGACATATTGAAGCAGTGCAGTATTGACTGGCATGTGGATACTGTCAAGTTCTCGTTTCAGTGCTTGGCTGTAGATGCTGGGGCTTTCTGTGAATCCTTGGGGAGCGCGTGAGAATTTAAAACTGCGCCCATTTAAACTGAATCCGAACAAGTATTGGCTTTCCGGATCTATTGGGACGCTGAAAAAGGCATTCTTGAGATCAATTACAGTAAAGAATGTTGCTTCGGAATCAATTGCTGTCAACAATGATGATATATCAGGGACCACAGGGAATTGTGGTACAATGCACTTGTTTAGTTCACGCAAATCAATAACCAATCGGTATACTGGTGGAGCAGTAGGGTCAGTTCGTTTAAGAATCGGAATTATCGGTGAATTACATACATTGGAGTCTGTTTCTACAACTACTCCCTGGGCAATCAGCTCATCAATGATTTTCAGCAAAGCCACTACAGCATCATGCGGTAACTTGTATTGTCGCATTCGTGGTAGTACCACTCCTGCTTTCAATGTAACTCGATAGGGTGTAATGTTCATGCAGCCAACATCCGTAGGGCCTTGTGCCCATAGATGTACTGGTAAAGTCTGTAGTCGGGGATCCATGTCTCTGGACACATAGTGACCTTTAAAATCACGTAAAAACAACCTCACTCCTTCCGGAGAGCAACATATTATGGCTCCTAGTGCTTTCAGAGTTTTAATTCCTAACAGATTTTCTGGGCATGATTTAGTAAGCAATAAATCTGTAGTTCGTGTCAAAGGTCCTATCGTAAGTGGTAGAGGCTGTGATACTTCATTAACAATAGGTTTTCCCGAAAAACCAAGGGAAACATTTTGAGAGCCGGAGAGGGGTGCCCCTGGAACTTCACTACGTTTTATGGTTGTTCGACTTGCCCCTGTATCGAGTAAGAATTTTCTATCTTGACCTAATAATTCACTATGTACATAAGGTCCTTCTTGATCTACAGGAATCTCGATAAGCGGTAAGTCAACTTCCCTCTCTAGGCTGGTTCATGCGTAACGCTGATACTCAGGGTATTCATACTGTGCAGTCTGATACATTTGTCGTGTTGTGGTTTGTGTGGCAGTAGCAGGCAACGGTGGTGCAGCTGGCACAAACTGTATGGGTTGCTGTGAGGCTGGCATGGACTGTTGCTGAACTGGCATGGACTGTCCATGCTGCATAGCTCCTTGTTCATTCTGATCTTGTCTAACTAATCGTGGTCTCTCTTTTGCAATACCTGTAGCTATATTACGTTTCAGGACTGGACAATCATGTACATAATGGCCTAGTTGTTTACAGTAATTGCAGGTTCCTTTTACAGGAACTGCAGAATCACCAGAATGTGTCACACCCTTTTTGTGACCATCTGCGGGTACTGTCTGAGAAACTAGCATTTTCATTTTTGTATCCTTCATGCGTCTATGCTCGTGTTCTTGTTCATCCCTAATTCTATTGTGATGATACTGTAACATTTGTAGCATTTGCGACGGAGTGTTACTTTGCCAGGTACTCTCGAATTTCAATATTCTATTCTTTACTGGAGGCAATGCATTTTCCACTAATTTTGTCACAAATAAATGTGGATATGAGTCACTACTTGCTTTTATACCACTATTTATACCAAAACATTTTTCAAATCGAGCATAATAATCGCTTGTGTCTTCATCTTGCTTTTGTTTACAGGCTGTGATTGCACCCCAATCTTCCTTTTTTGTAGTTAATAAACGTGGCAGTACCTGTACTAGTAAACCTGGTAACAGTTTAACTTTATCCCCGAGCCCTGAACCTGCAGCTCGGCCCCTTTCTTCCTCTGCTAATGCTGTCCAGTCTATCTTTTGGTCTCCTACTTCCCACTCTTTTTCTTTCAGTTTTTCATAAATGCCAGCAGGCAAAAGCACCTTTAATATCGTCATAATATCAGGAAAGGTGTACTCTCCCATCAGTAACATGTCTTTAATTTCTCGGTGGAAACCCGCTGGGTCTTTGTCATGACTAGGTACTACTTTTTTCATTTCTAATAATTCCATTTTTGATATGGGTGTGTAAACAAATACACGGTGAAACTCATTGTCTTCGCCTTTTATTGGGTGCACTTCTCGTAGGGGATTTTGTCTATCCATATAGTACGGTGCTCTTTCTCTGCGGGGCAGGGAGAGAGAATCTGGATTTACAAAAAGGACATACTGCTTACGTGACACTAATATCTCTTTAATTAGCTTGTTACTAGAACCTCTCCATCTGTTCGTGAGTAGTTCCGTTAATATATCAGGTAAAGGACCAGGGTCAGCATGTTGGCCCTTATATAATATGAGGAGTTGCTGAATCATATAGATTCCAGCTAAACGTTGTTCATCTATACTGAGATTAAAAAACGTGTGTGCTACGGTCTCATCACCGTATTTTTCAGGACTGTCAATCCAGTGAACGGCTGATCTGGCTAATTCTTGCTCATCCATGGAATCGAGGAGGTGGTAACCTCTTCGTTCTCGTAGTATCTTATCTGCGGCTTGAAACGAATGTTCAGGAGACTTCAGATTTATTACAGGCGTCGGATACGTTCTGCTATTATTTGGACATACAGAGTGTATGGGATCAGAAAAACATCTAGTATTTTCACAGGATCTTCCTCTGCCTACATAGGCTATGGTCTCTGACTGTCTTGCGGAATTCCCTGATTCGGACATTTCATCTTGCTCAAACTCGTCTGTTCCCAATCTTTCTTCATGAATACGCTCTATTTCTTTACGTATTTTTCGGCACATGGCTATTATACAATTTTGCTTATCGTGTCTCCCTTCTGATATATTCTGACTCCATCTTGTAAGAATAAGCATTGCATTCGGGTCTACCCCTGGACGATCTTGATTTCTGATTACACAGTTTATGAGGAAACGTAACAGTTCCCCCTGTATCTCTACTTTCTGGAATTCCATAGCTCTGTTAATACATCCTGGATCTCGTCCTGTTTGAACAAAATGATATATGTTATCTAGATGCGTAGTCATTCCTGGTAACCTTGCTAAATACTCTGCGGCTCGCCTGATACGTAATGATGCCAGGACCATTTCGTCCTCTTTACCAACCACTGGGTCATATCTACAATTTACAAGGAGTTCCTTAAGCGTACGTTCACTTACGAATTTAGGTGTACGTGAATGCGCTGACTCTTGAAAAACAAGTTTATTTATTCTGGGTGGTGTAAAGGTACTGCTAGCACCTCCCGTGGCCCCATCTGGGGCGTCGGGTGTGAATGGATTCGTTGAACGTGACACAGCAACTATGGGTGTCGATACCCCTATAGGATCGACTGCGGAGACAGATGCGGAAACAGATGTGCTTGCCGAAGCTTGTATCGGGACTTGCTGTTGCACGGGGACAGATACCTGATCCTGACGTTGAACCCCTCCGCCAGACGGTCTATGTGGTGTGGCGTTAGCATACTCGGGAGCTGCGTCGTCTAGATATGAGGAAAGAAAAACATCTTCTGCGGTTCTGGGATGCCCTTTTGGATGTACCTTAATTGGAAATAATGGGGGTGGCAAGTCTTTTGGCATCTCTGGAGCAGCCTTAGGTAGTCCTTCGGCTAGAAGGGGATACATACCATTCATAAGAGCATTTCTTTGTCTATTCACTTGTTCTGATTTCACTCGGATACCTTCCTCAATTAATAGATTTTCTTGAACTTTATTTGAACTTTCTTTACTCCTCTCTTCTTGTCTACGTGCTTTTTCTGTTCGTCTATGAGATTCCTTACGCCATAACTCAACAGCGTCTTTCTGTGATTGTCTGACCTTTCTTTTCCATAACTCTTCCTCCACTTTCATGATGCACTCTGCATCCCAGGTTCCCGCTGCGGGCCACCTTTGACTTTCCGGTAATCCCTTGGTATAATCTACCCATAGATCAAGAAACAATATGGCATCTAAGCCATGTTTATGGTACATAAAATGTCCTGGAGTGTCCCTAGGAGGAATAGGAACTGCTTCTTCAAGCACCCCTTTTCTGGTAGTAATCTGTCTTAACTTCGAGAAGAGCGGCATATTGACAACTGATCTGATACTTACTCTTGAATTCACTTAATACGAAAAACACAATAAATGAATAGTGAACAATGAACAGTCATTCATACCACAATATGCAAGACATTTCTGAATACTTTAAACATTAAACATTAAACATTATAACAATGATCGACAATGATGACAGTCTGCCTAACTAATCACCACGCTGAATTCTTGAAAATAACTGAATACTTCGGAATACTTGATATACTGCTAAACAGTACATATACACTGCTAAACAGTGCAGACCGGATTTGTGTACCCAAATCCGTCTTGACCGGCACAACCTATGTGCGCGTCAACACGCCTCCCCGGCGATGGTACTCACCGAGTAGCTCCTTGAAACGGAAGGCCTCAGAGAATGGACAGGACTCGATAACTGCGGACAGCGGACCCTCTGGACATCGGGATTTCGGAAAACCTGGTGGGCCTCTGTATACCTCGGATCTTGCTCTCTCAGCTAGGCTCTGGTCGGGATACTTCGCACTTCTCACCGCCTCGTCTGGGTTGATCGCAGCCTCAGTCGCCCCCGCTTGACCGGAGGGAGCTTACAGGAAATCCTGCTGGTACGCGTTTATGGTCCGTCCAGCCGTGGCAGGAGACCGGGCCTGCAACGCACCGCCGGCGCGTGAGATGAGAAAGTGTCCCTGTTCGGGCGCCATTATGTGGTAAATAAAAATACCGGACTGAATTTCATACGGGATCTTAAATAAAGTAAAATAGCTCAAAATAACAAGAGGCAGAATCCGTGGTATAAGAGGTTTTCTAATGGGCTTTATTCCATTCAAAATGGCCGACTCGAGTCGCGGCCTTCAGGTTCCGTCACCACGAGGGTTCAGGAAGTGAAGTACAATAATTTATTAACAGACATGTATTTTTATAATAAGTACATTACAATGAAACGAATGTAGAAGGCGTAACATTTGATAAGAAAAGTGACGTGACAGTGACATAATCGAAACTAGGCGTAATAAGGAATAAAAGAAACATGATTGGTTAGAATTATCAGACATAGGTGGATCTATAAGATAATACTTGGCATAGATGCGCGCGCGGCAGCATGACGTGTAATTGACGTGCAACTAGGGGGTGAAGGGGACTTGACATTTAGCTCTACATGTGGAGACGAGAAGTCTGGGGGTCAAGTCAACCTAATCCCAAATCATATCTAACATCCTATGTTTAAAGAACTATGTTATCCACAAGGAAGAGACTCTCGGACAGAATCTATTCTATACTGACTGTGTGCGTGTACAAGCGTCTAAGTGTCTATATGAGATGCGAGGGATAGAAAACTTTCCATGGCAACAGGACTATGAATCACTTGCAGGAGGACGGAAAGGCTGAGTCCTTTGCTTGTGAGCTAAAGGAAATGTTTACCTAAATCACTGGACAGGAATGCATCGGCTGAAGAGCAAAATAGATAATTCGAAGGTGAAATACAACTTCTTGGCAGACAGGCGAAAACTGGCCGAGGCAGGCACCGTTAGCTGCACAGGGAGTAGGACAAAGTTCATGGATACAGATGCGAGCTCAAGCTGAAGCTGTCAGAGACAGAGAGCAGGGAAAGGCTTGAGGACAGAATCGGGCCTACTTGCCTGAACTGTAAAAATGAAGTAACTTAGCCATATAAAGTCGGTGGCCTTTCATACTTAGGAATCGAATATCCAGCCCTGTGATGGCGGATCTGACAGAGAACATGTCGACGGTAGACACACATATGTTTGCGTCTTAGAAACTGGAACTGGAGGGAACATACATGTACTTGTAACATGCATATAGAACCGTTGGGGTCCAAGATAGGGGACATAACTGATCAGGAAAATCCACATTTCCACACATCCCAGGGGACAAAAGTGTTCCCCACGTACTGTATTCAGATTTCTGCAGTGAGGAGCGGATGACCACAGCTCCTTGAGTAGCTCACTGCTGCTGGACTCCCGAGAGGTAGAGTACCACAACAGAAGGGATTACGAGCAATCTTTTCTGATCCTGAGATTGCAAGAACAGGGGGCAACAGCCCTTGGAGAACACTTGGGGCACAAAGAGAGGAGCAGGCAGGCCAGCACAAAAGTCCAAATGCAGGGTGGCAGTCTCTCCAGCAGCCTAGCAGGCCAACACAATAGAATAAGTAGTACAAATGGCAGTTCTTCCTGGCAGCACAGCAGTCCTCTGGCAATGTACAGTTTGTAGAGCCAGCAGCGTCTGGTTACAAGTTTCACGCAGTGTCTAAAAACATTGGGTCAGAGCCCCAGCACTTATACTCAAACATGTCTTTGATCAAGAGGTGACTTCAAAAGAACCCTTAGAAGTGTGCAACAATCCCTTTCAACCCATCTCTGGATCCAGACAATCAGTATGGGGTAGATCAGCCCTTTGTGTGAAGGCAGGATACAACCTATACAAATGTAAAGTGTGAACCACCTCTCCCAGCCCAGGAAGACTATCAGTATGCAGATGAATGCAGATGTATCCCCTGTCACACCTAGCCCTTCCTGTGTTGTGGCTGCCTGGAAAGGATGTGTCAAGTATAGCAGTCACCCAGCCCAGAAATGTATTGGAGTCAGGCTGCAAAGCACAAGGAGTCATAAGCACAGAGAAATGCCCACTTTCTAAAAGTGGTATTTCTAAAATAGTAATGTAAAATCCAACTACACCAGTAAGCAGGATTTATCACCACTATTATAAACATACCAAACATGGCAACACCACTTCTTTCTGATCAGAAATTACCACTTAAAATATATAAGGGAACTCCCAATGCTAGTCTATGAGAGGAATAGGTCTCACAGCAGTGAAAAAACAAATAAGGCTGTTTGTCACTACCGGGATATATGACACATAAAGGCACATGTCCTACTTACATAGCACCCTGCCCACCGTAGGGGTGACCTATGTGCAATAAAAGGAGAGATTAAGGCTTGGCAAGTAGTTTTAAATGCCAAGCCAAAGTGGCAGAAAACTGCACACACAGGCCCTGCTGTGGCAGGTCAGAGAAAGGTTTGAAAGGCTATGTTTGTGGGTGGCAGGTGCTGCAGGCCCACTAGTAGCATTTAATTTACAGGCCCTGGGTATATGGGATGCCACTTTACAAGGGACTTACAAGTAAATAAGTTATGCCAAATAGGTGTAAACCAATCATACCTTGTTTAGCGGAGAGAGCACATGCCCTTTAGCTCTGATTAGCAGTGGTAAAGTGCCCAGAGTCCTAAAGCCAACAGGAAAAGGTCGGAAAAATAAGCGGAGGAAGGCAAAACATTTGGGGCTAACCCTGCTAAAGGGACGGGTCCAAGAGTGTCAATTCCCCAGGCTCTCCTTTCCTGGAATCTTGAACAAAACCACTAAAGAACTGCATTGATTTTGGATGCAAATAGGTCTAGGAACGGAGCCCAGATTTTCCTGCAGAATTGGTTGAAGAGTCACTGGGGTAATGAAAAGTTAATTGAGGAAGGAATGAATCTGCTTAGATGATCCTTCAGAAATTTGTCTTTGCTCTTAATATGGACAACAGATAGAATCAGGAGGTTGGATTCTGCTCAAAGTCTTATTGCTGCTGCCACCTGATTCAAGGATTTGGACCTGGTGTTACCCTGACGGTTGATATAAGCTATGGAGACCATAATTTTCGTCCTCTCTAAAATGTCTTTTTAAAGAATCAGATCATTGAATCTCAGGAGAGCTCTGTGGATTGTTCTCATTTTCCTTCTAGTTTGATTACTTTTTCTGTTCCATGGTGGATTATTTCTGTGAATATGAATGGTCCAGAATAGTTGCCCCCCGGCCAATCTGGCTGGCATCTGTGGTGAGAATTATTGACTGTTGAGGATGCAAACGCATTACCTGTTTTCAATCGCAACATCAGGTCCAGTTAGACTTGAGTGTATAAGGGAACAGGACGGTCCAAAGAGTGAACTTTTGTAGAGGTGCAAAAGGAAATGGCGAACATGTAGGCGAGCCCATCTCACAGTGAAGACACAAGCTGCCATGTGTGCCTGAACTTCCATGCAGAGTCTGGCTTGAAATTCTGAGCTGGAGAGGAGAATATATATATATATAGGCGAGAACAGTTTTTAAGTTTGCACGCGACAAAACGGACTACGAATGTGGGCAGATTTTCACATTCGCTAGAAAATATGATACCATAAGATCGCAATGGATGAGCAAACAAGGTCAAACTTCACAAGCCAAGCCGCCCACCAATAACGCAGACAGCGCCGAATCCACATCTATATCTGACATCAGTTCCCTAGCTGAAAGTGGAACTGATTCGGACGACAGAGGCAGATGGCGCAACAGAAACATGCCCGGGATTGTGGATCCCAGCCCTGGTGAAGAGATGGATTTTTTAGTCTACGACAGGCGACAAACCCTGAGGCCGCGACCGTCGCGGACACAAAATGCCGGCATAACAGAAGGAGGCGGGATAGAAGGAAACGCCGAAAGGCCAAAACAAACAAACAGAAAAAGAGCAAATTGGAGGAAAAAGTAAAATCTTACACCAAGACAATTATTAATCTCAGCACTGTCGAACCTTTCTGAAGAGGAAAAACAGCTCCTCGCGCTAGAGCTTACGTTCTGCCCTGAAAGCACCTTTGACTATAGCAACACGAGGATCGATGTTTACAAATTCATAAGGAAGCTGAAGTTAATCACATTTTTCAAATTAAGACAGAACAATGCCAATCTCTCTAGCACACCTACACCATTGCCACCTGATGAACAAATCCTGACTGTGGCAGATATTCCATTACTCCGCACCATGGGAGAATTAGCTGCACCGGGCTCACCCAATCCAACACAGTTGTTATTACAGGATGAAGGTATCGAAAGTTTGTGTAGAATACCTAGCCCCTTCAAGCCTCACTCCACTTTCGCACCCATCATGCCAAGGGATGCAATAGACATTTATAGTGATGTTATCACTGACGAACTTAAATCACTTCACCTGAAAACTGTCAAACAATCGACCAACAAGCAGCAACGTAATCACAATTACAACGAGCTCATGAAGAAGCTAAAAAGCAACAATGAAGTGAATATCAACAAAGCGGACAAGGGTGGGAACATTGTGCTGTGGCTAGGAACCTGTATCTCGAGGAAGCCAATAGGCATCTGAATAACACCAGTTGCTACAAACTTTCCAGCCATAAGGAAGTGGCCACTAGCAATAAAGACCTCAGAAAACACCTCAACACTTTCAGGTCGCAGGTCCTTCTAAATAAAGATGAAGTTTCATTTCTCAACAATGAGTCACCGGTGCTGCCCATCCTGTATTTTCTGCCCAAGGTGCATAAAAATGTGACCCCGATCCCTGGTCATCTCAGCCAGGAAGAGCATGTGCGAGAACATTTCCAAATACGTCGATTATTTTCTCCAAGACTTGTTCTCCAGTCAAAAATCATACCTGAGAGACACCAGTGACTTCTTGCTCAAAGTGAAGGACATTCCATGGCATGAGGACTACCTGCTAATTTCCCTTAACATCACATCGTTGTACACGAGTATTTGTCACCAGGATGGTTTGTCTGCATGCAAGTATTTCCTGGGGAAAAGACCGATTAATTGCTATAGACACAATGATCTCATTCTGTTTGTAATTGATTGGTGCCTTAGGTACAATTTCTTCATGTTTGACAAGAAAGTCTACCAGCAACTCAGGGGTGTAGCCATGGAGGCCTGCTTCTCGCCTAGCTATGCATGTTTACATGTTGGCTGGTGGGAGGAGTGGGTCCTCATGGTCAAACACTTAAGGGCATTCAACAACAACATAGTGTCTTGGCTGCGTTACATAGATTACGTTTTTTTAACTTGGCAAGGTGATGTGAATAGTGCAAAAGCATTCATTGATGAGATCAACACCAACGATCTCAACTTAGAATTCAATGCCAACATCAGTGCCACCTCTGTCGAATTTCTGGACGTCCAATTGTATATGGTAATGGTACTCTGCACTCTAAACTCCATAGAAAGCCCACTGTGGGTAAAGAAACACTGCACGCCTCAAGCTATCACCCAAGGCACCTCATTGCCAGCCTTCCGTATGGGGAAATGCTACGGTTAGCTAGGATATGTAGCAGTCAATATGACCTTCATGAATGCCAAAGTGAGGCGGCCGAAAGATTTAGGGCACGGGGTTACTCTGCAGCTTCCATACGTAAAGCCATGGACAGAGCTAATGCCCTCCCCAGAGAGGACCTGCTGGTAGTCAAACCCGTTCCTGATAACATTATCAATGCAACTAACATTCTAGCTGAGCCCAACAACACAGTCACCACTAGACTCATTATAACCCACAACACTGAAGAAAGAGCAATCAGGGCGGCCATAAACAAACACTGGGGCATCATAAAATCAGAACCAAAGCTGAGACCATTAGTGGCTAAACAACCTGACATTACTTACAGGAGAGCCTTTTCAATGCGTGAGGCGCTTGTCAGGAACAGTCCTGAAATCTGTACCACCCAGAATTGGTTGGCGTATATAAAAGGTTTTGTCAAATGTCAAAGTTGTAGGGCGTGCAAATTTGGCAAAAATATCACGCAGCTGGACTCCGCCTTCAGGCATGCTCCACTTCTATTCAAGTACAGGTTAACTTGCAGAACTGAGTTTGCTGTGTACATTCTTGAATGCAAATGTGGGTTACGCTACATCAGGGGTACGAAATTACAGGTACGATCCTACAGCATCTTGGGGCGATCATTAATAGTGATCCAACATACCCCGTAGCCAGGCATTTTAAGGAGGTGCACAATAACAACTTATAGCACCTCCAATACTCAGTCATTGACTGTGTCCCAGCACTGAGGCGGGGTGGTAATAGAGAGAGGCTTCTGAGGCAGTTGGAGAGCAAATACATCCTACAATTTAACACAAAGGCGCCGGCCGGCCTCAATACCAGTGAAGATTTGCACCACTTCTTATGAGACTGATTGGTCTGCCATACTCTGTCGTTCCTGTATATTTAGTCTCACATAGGTATTTCTGATACATCTCGCCACTACACGCAGTTTGAGTTTGCCCTATCCAAAACATATTTTGTTCGGGGTGTAGAGCTCTTCAGTGTAGACCTTGGTTATGTTCACATCTTTGGTGTGCTCCAGCACCATGCTCTGAAACATTCTTGTATTTTAGCCATTCACTGAATGTGCGGTTTCTTCGTAATCTGTTTTGTTGTGTTTTGTGACATATGTATCAAAACATAATTTTAGTCTGCGAAATGTAACTATTCCACGTTTATTCTTGTTTCCCCCACAGGATTGATCCTTCCAAAAACTAACTACGTGCATAATTGAGCTTATCTAGTTTGTTTGCAATTGCAAGTAATTTTTGTGAAGGTACATTAATTTTATTCATTATGTCCGCATATAAGTCATTCAACAACATATGTCATTTTTTCTTGTTCTTGAGGGGACACCATCACTACACGATGGAACACTGTATATTTATGCACCATACACACACGTCCGCCTCAAGTTGTACTTATACACCCCGTACTTTAAGCCTTACCCTCACTCGCTCTTATTACTTTATTTGTCCTAGTGGCGAGCTAACTTGCATTTAAGCATTTTAAATTTCCTTTGGTTATCATTATCCTTGTTTTTAATGCGCGGTCTGCTGTATAGAAATCTGTACACCAGTTGTTACTTACACTTACTGTTTTATTGGACACACCGACACCACACATACAGCAACTAATTTAGGTGGACACGCGGGTTGAGCATAGTCTGTTCACCATGTTAATGTATTTCAGCATCAGTGATGTCATGTTGCCTGTCAGCAGTAAAGTAAGGATTTACCAACATTCAGTACATGATGTAAAATGCCAAGTCATGTTGACTAACAAGGACAAAATACTATCGCTGCCAATTGTATTTAAATGCACTATTTGCCTTCAGCGCGCCATGTGAACAAGGCTGCATGTCTAGCGCCCGAAACGTGTCATCTGGACCCCTGATGTGTGAATAAACTACACTCTTGATTGAATTTTGCCTATTGAGTCTGTATCCTGTATTGCGCTGTTCCTGTAGATGGTTTTAACTCTTGGATTTAGTTGTGAATATATATATATATGTATATATATTTTATATATTTAAATGTATTTTTACTGTTATGTTTTATGCAGCAAAAAAAAACACTAAAAGAAGACAGTCATGCACAACATGTGCCAATATCAGCTAATACATATTGCAGATGCACAGATTAATTTGTAAAATGATCGATACAGTCAACCAGGCATGCGGACACAAAAAAAACCAAGTTATCGGACCTGAAGCAGCACTTGTCAGTAGAACTGGCCACTGAATCAGCTGTTGCATCAACACAGTCTCTTATAGTTTCCAATCCATAATAGGCCCTTCCCACCCCATATCTTGTGGAATTTAAGGGGACAAACCCTACTGCGGTAGGTAACTTTTTCAGCTGCTATGTAAAGATCCATCCCTCGTCTCCATCTTGTAGAGAGGGCACTTCTGCGCCCACCCCAGTATCTCGCAATGTCACTTTTTGTCACCACTACACGCAGTGCACTAAACAGGAGCATGAGGCGGGGGAGATCTATGATATTTGAGATTTCCAGCAGGATGTATTTTGGATCGAGGGGAGTGAGGCATCAAGTATGCGTGAAAGTTCCTGGGTGATCTTGTTCCAGTAGACCTGTATTTGAGGACATTCCCATAGTGTGAGCACATCTTAGACATGTGGGTGTGGGTGCCCTACCCATGTTATTTAGTCGGCGACGATCATTGTAAACTCTATGTAGAATTTTAAATTGGATGAGAAGTAGGCACGCTTTAATGGTAACTTCATGAAGGTGCATCAGCACAGACTCCCAGTCAATGTCCTCGAATTCACCCAAGTCTTGCATCCACCTCTCCCTAAGTTGGTTTAGTGAGTCTGGCATATTAATGTTAATCATTCTGTATGTCTGTGATGCGGCACCTCTGCCCATTTCTTCCTTTAAGATATGTCATTCAAGGGGGGTATATTCCAGGATCTCAAGCCCTCTCAGCAACTCTGCCTGCCACGCATGATGGAGTTGTGCGTACGTTAAGAACTGGGTTGGCTGTAGGTGGTATTCCCTTTGGGCCGAGGAGAAGGGCATAAAATCCCCTACTTCACGGATATACCCTACCATGGAGATACCTATTTTGTCCCATGCCCCAAAGCCCTGCAGTTTGGCAACCTCCTTCAATAATTTCCATTTCCAAAGGGGCGTTTCCCATGTAATCTTATTTGCCCACCCCAGCATTCTCGTCACCTTACTCTATGCTGCCAGGGCCACCTGCATCACAGGTGCCAGTCTTTGGGTGCTCTTCCCTCCATAGAGGTAGTGTAAATATGCCTGCTTTTCCAGTCCTGCGCGTTCAAGTCTAAATGTCAGGTGATCCTGAGCGGCATAGATCCAGTTGTTAATATTGATTAGGTGGGCTGCCCAGTAGTAGTAGCCTTTAATATCTGGGAGCACCAGCCCTCCATTATATTATTAACGTTGTAGAGCTCGGAGTGATATTCGAATATGATGACCCCCATCCCACAGCAGGGTCCTCAACCCCAAATTAATGTTGGTGAACCCCAACTTAATGTTGGTGAACACTGGCTGGGCAATGGGATAGTATGTGTCTGGAGCGCGCATAGCAACTTAGCGCGCATAGCAATTTGCCTACACCCGTCCGATGTTTTTACTGGCAAAGAGATCCTTTTGTGAGGTCGTAAAGGTCCTAGATAGTTAAAGCCATCCACGGATATTCAGAGGCCCTGATGCAGTGGCCATATGTCAAGTGGACATTGCGGGGTGTAGAGCACTGATTTGTTCCACTTGATCCGGTACCCTGAGTGAGCCCCATCATTCTCCAATACCTGAAAGAGGACTGGAATGGTGGTCGTTAGGTCAGTTATGTAAAGAAGCATGTCATTGGCATACAGGGATATTTTCTGCTGCGTCTCGTCTGTATGCCTGGGTGCTGCATCACTTCACATGCCAAAGATTCCAACATCAAGGCAAACAAAATTGGAGATTGGGGGCAGCCTTGTCTGTGGAGAGAAGAATATTGATCAGCTGCTGGAGATGAGTGATCATCTCTGTGGGAAGAATGACATTTCCCAGGTATGCATTGAAGATGGCTCCGACGAACTTGATCTCCTTTGATGGAATTAACTGACACTTTGGAATGTTGAGCAGAGGATCTAACCTGGAGATTACATCTAGTTTGGTCTTTATTACCTTGAATGTCTCTGAAATGGAAGAGGCATGAAGCAACCAGTCGTCAACACAATCCACAGTAAGTGCAGATGCCCAATCACCAGAGCCATCACCTTTGTAAAAACTTTGGAAGCCGACTTGATCCCAAATGGGAGGACCATTAATTGCCAATGTTGACCCCCCATTGCGAACCTCACGAACATCGAGTCCTTCTTCAATATGGGAATATGTGGATAGTCATTCATAAGGTCTACTGTGATCATGAAACTTTGAGATGGGATCAAAGGAGAGATTTTCTGCTGAGTCTCCATTTTGAATTTGATGTTCGAAATAAATTGGTTGTGGTTCTTTAGATCTATTACCAGTCAATAACTGTTGTTAGCTTTCCTCACAAGGAAAACTATTGAGTAGACGCCTAGAATTCTCCCCATTATCTGGACAGAGCAGATTGTCCTCTTCATCAGCAGGGAAGCGATCTCTTACTTCAAAACTGAATCCTTGTCTGAGTTCCTGAGAACCGGCATCTGAATGGTATCTAATGGACCTTCGGGAGACTGGAACTCGATCTTGATAGCTTGATTTGATGATGTTAAGAACACATTTGTCTGGTGTGATCCTTTCCTATTCAGAGAAAAATCTTCTTATCCAAACTCCTACTTGTAATTGTGGGGCAGATTCAGCATATCAGGAATACTGAGGCTTGGATCCAGAATCTTGCTTCTGTTTCTAACACCAACTAAATGAGGAAGAAGATTTTCCATGAAATTTCGATGTATGGTCGGATGCCTGTCATCATAAAGGTTGTCTGAAAGACTTCCATATTGAGTGTCTAGAAGACTTTATAATGTTGTTTTTGAAGGAAGGAGAAAGTTTATTTTCTTTGAAAAATTAATGGAGTTTATCCTCCAGCTTCACTACAAATAGGTTGGATCCCTCAAAAGGCTTTTTTAGAGCAGTGGGCCTCTGAGTTAAGTTGGTGTTCCAATCCCTCAGGTATACATTTCTTCTAGCTGCAATCGAGGAGTAACTGGCTAAAGTAGAGGTTCAAACCACATCAAATGAGATGGCCGATAAGAACTCTATTTCTTGTTTCATAGACTCCAGTAAATGGAAACAGTTGGTTTCATTTTGGATGGACTGGAACAAAGCCTCAAACTCTGAAATGAAAGATTGTGCCATGTAAATACCGTAGATGCCCGCTCTTAAAGCAATATGGCACCCAGGGAACACTTTCTTCAGGGAAGAATCCACCTTCTTACCCAAGCAATCCTTCAATATGTTTTCTTCAGCCATTGATGATCTGCTGATAAGGCTGGCCACTACCGCATCAACATGAATGTTGTCTGAAAGAACAGAATCCATCTTCTCCAGAGGATAAAGCTTTGTCATGAACCAGAGAGAGAAATCCCCTTGGGTCCTTACACTCTGCAGGTACCTGTCCTCCCCCTAAAGACCCCTGCATCCGTGGTCTCATCCTGGAGAACAGAAAAACAAAACAGGAGGATTCTGGGTAAGGGTACAATTATATAGCACCCGGGAGCGTGCTTATGGCTTACCACGAGATCTCCTACATTTTTCTGTCTGGTAGGTGGAGCCACATCAAAGTGTAATGACTGTGATAGAGTGAAAAATCTATTTCAATTGCAGTGGTACATCATAAGCACAAGTAGAACGTACTGCATATAATCATGTGTTGTATTAACCGAAGTGCTATAATTGTGAAATGTGCTAGCAGGAAAACGTGATGTATTTTAGGCCAGTGACAGGTAACATGGAGAATTAACGTAGAAAGTGAATGTAACTAGCAGAAAATATTAAAGTGACGAACTTGTGTTTTGCAACTGACAATTATTCATGTATTAGACATGCTTATGAATGATGACATTTCATATGTAGATAAATGCATTAGTGGAAATCATATTGATGTTATGTGGAACTGTAATGTTAATGATGCTTTCTTATGTTGGCTAATTTTGAAGGCCTGTAATGCAAGTCCCTGAACACTCGCTTTAGATTTAATAGTTTGAATTTCATGTGTGCTGTGGAATCTGTTCTTTCTCATGTTTTGTGTTCCAGGTGGAGAAGTGCTTTTACTAGCTAGAATAATGCTTTTGTTTTACGAGTCAGGCATGGAGAGAAGAAGTTACAATTGTGATTTTTAAGTCGATACAGGAAGGTAGTTGTGCTTCACGCAGGAGAAGGGCTGGGAACCAAGGACACATTGTATCAAAGAAGTTACATCGTGGACACCGTGGAAAAACACTTTCAGGACTGTACTCAGAATGGATGGTGTGATTCGAACTGCACCCTGGGAAAGCTACCTGTGGATAACAGGTCAATAGAAGTAGGGCCAGGGTGCCACTTCTCCTTTGCCTTCAGAGAGACAGCATCCTACAACAAGCTCTTTCTTGCAATGGTAGCTTTATGCTACTTGACCCATTAATGCTAGAGAGACTTCTTAGGAAGACTCCACCCACTGACACCTTTTAATCGGGTCCTTGGGAATATTTAAGTAGGGATGTCACTTTAGCGTTAGAGTAGGGACAGAATTAATGCTTCACACTCATATACCCTCGATGCAGGGAAATTTGGACTCCTGCTTCCTGATTTTCTGTATTCTACTTCTTGAACTAATTGTGTTGTTTATGCTGCACCGATTGAACTAGATGCACAGATTTGGCGCCATGCTAATTCCTTTGTATTTCTGTACCCTCGTGTTGAGGTGTCATTGTGCTGGCGCGTAGCTGGGGGGGGGGCGGACCGCCCCAGGCGGCACTAATTTTAGGGCGGCCGCTCGGCACTGGTGGCCCGTTGCGGTGGCCTTTATAATTTATTTAGGGACAAAGTGTCACTAAATACATTATAAAGTCCGCCGCGGCCGCAACGGCGCGCGGCCGGGCGGCCCAGTTTAAAAGTGCAAGCAGCGCGCTGCGCACTGCGCGCACCTGACCTACTTGTTTGTAGTGCGCCAGTGCGCCAGTGCGTCAGCGCCTGCTGCAAAATTGCCACCATGACGTTCTGCAACTTCTGCCCGCGTATACGCCTGTTGTTGCTTGAAGCCTTGACTGTTGTTGGTCCCAGCCTCCAGGGCCGTCAATCTTGTAGAGCGCGCGCCAGCGCTACCAATGACGGCCCTGGGCTACATTTTTGCCCGGCCCTCGCGATGAGAACGTAGCGGTGACGCGTCACGCGCTTCACCACTACGCGCTCTCGTGAGGACCCAATTGTGGCCTGGGGCAGTCAGTGGCAGTGCTGCTCTGGGTTATTTGCTAATTGCTGGCTGTGGAGTTTGGGTGCTTCAAACGAGGTTTTGTTTATTTTTTCACCCCTTCATCTCCACATGGCGAAAGGCGACAAATCCTTTATTTGGCACTGGTAACCTCTGCCTACTGTTCTGCTGCGTGGATAATTCTTTCTCTATGCAGCACAGGAGAAAAGAAGTTTGTTTATTCCTATTCACCTTTCCTGACCCCTGCAGCTGCTTATCACATCAGGCTGTGACACAAAGTTTGACTAATGGAGTAGTAGGTAAGAGAATGTGTGACTATTTATTTTTCTTTTAAAAATCTGCACAGGCCCAGCAGGACACGTACTTCGTGTGCGCTTCCTTTAAACAGTTTTTATCATTATCATGGCTGATGCAGAACAATAATAAGACAATAACAAATGTCCCAATAACGCTGGTGATTAATGATCCGCTGGAGAGCAATCATTTGTCTGTTAGTATTTTTTAAATGCAGATGAACTGTATTTTATGTGGAAGCTCAGTGGGTTACTGCCTTTGTCACAGAGATCCTTGTGTTACTTGCAGTTCAGAAGTTACAATCCTAACATAGGACAGTGACCAATGAACTGTCACCAAAGAGCTGCATACAAACATGAATGGTATAGTTTTTTTGTTTTGTGATATAGTTAGAACTTCCTCAGTCTTTCATCATTCTAATGTTGCTAAAATGAGTATGTTTGAGCAGGGACACATTTTTATCAGTAAAGCTGACCCCCATGGAATACTCCTTTAAATCCTAAGGTTGTGTTTCCCCAGACCAAACCCTCTCAAAATATACTACCCACCAGTATGGATGACATGTGATTCCTACACCTTGTAATCCTCATTGGCTTATGTGACATTCCCTGTAGACTGATTTACATACTTGTATGATTCATTGTCTCTGTATAATGTGTTCGTGGTGTAAAGTACTGACACACTACACTGATATGAGTAGCGCTAAACAACAAATGCATATGAGAGAGGGGCTACGGAGCGATGAGGGGCACTGGTGGAGGATGACTGCAGGGCTCGAGTCGGGGTACAACGCGGGTGGACGGCATCCCCTCACTTATTTTAACGGGAGCTCGATTACTGGAGCAAATGGAGCCACACATTTACTCTTTGGCCTCTCTGGGGCGAGATCGGAGCTCATTCAGAACGCTGCTCACGCACTGGCTTCTCTGATGCAATGGCATCTAAGGGGGAGCGAGGGGAGGCAATGAGTCTGATGGTGCAAGCCACCTTTCGTGACATCACTTCCTGTCGTGACGTCAGCGTCCCCCCACTTCTTTTTTTAGGACTTGTGCTCTGGGTGACAGTGAGGGAATCCGAGGAAAAGGTCATGGTGTGGAGGGGGAGCTAGGGTGAGATGGGGAGCAGTGGTGGAGGGTGGTAGTGAGGGAGTCTGAGGAGGAGGTCATGAGGGTGAGAGGCTACAGAGAGATAAGGGGCACTGGTGGATGGTGGCAGTGAGGGAGTCCAAGGAGGAGGTCATGAGGTGGAGGGGTTATGGGGAGATGAGGGGCACTTGTGGCGTGAGGCAGTGAGGGAATCTGAGGAGGAGGTCACTAGGGGGGCCATGGAGGGATGAGGGGCACTGTTGGAAGGTTGGATGGTGGTAGTAAAGGTATTTACGGAGAAAGAGGTTATTAGTGTGGCGCCAAAAAAGACTTTCGCATCAGCGCTAAAGCCGGCCCTGTCATGGCCTTTCTGTTTTTGTTTATTTAATTAGCAGTCGGGTCATAAGGGCTACTGTGGAACATACTTTAAAGTGCATGCTAATTATATTTACTGTTATATTCAATGTTTTAAGTTTGAAGGTGATTTTACTAATGTTTTTACCGGGAAAAAGCAAAGTGGAGCCCGATGGTGCCTGATATGGGGCTGGGGCCCAAGGTCAGCTGTGAGATAAGGTGCACTGGAGAGAGGAGTAGTGGATAATCAAGCCTGTAAGAGATTTGGAAAAGAGTGAGTTTTACTGGGCCTTATAAGACTAAGAAGAGGTAAAGGAGGGCCCTGAAGCAGGCCTGCCCAGACATATATGCGACAAATCGAGCCCGCAGTGGCCCACCCAAATGCACTCTTGGCCCAACCAAATAAAAATTCCTGTGGTAAGAATATTTGTGCATGTTTGTTGTGTGGCATTGTTCTGTGGTGGTGACTGTTTTTAAGCTGCCTGATCTGGAGGCATCAGACTGGGCCTCAGTGGGTTTATCCTGCTGGCTACGATGCATGCTAGTATTTTACAATGAACATTTATGTGCGATGGGGATAGGGATATGTATGGTAACGGTTGAATGATCACACAGTGTTAAAGATCCTCAACCCTTTACGTTCAAAGAATGGGTGAGCACAGCTCTAAACGGTTTGAAGCTGAAAGCATGTCTCTCCACAGAGAAGAGGCATGGGGCTTCAGAAAGCATTTCATAAGCGATCAATGACTGGGTGTATAATCATGCAGTCTGTGTGTTCTCTTTTGTACTGCCAGTCACCGGTGTATTCAACTGTGTAGCCTTGGACCGTGTCATGTATGTGCATGTAACTTGCATGATCAAGGTAACTATTAGCGGCGATACTACGTGTCTCTCGGACCTCTTTGAAGTGCATGCCCCCCCCCCAGGGGGGGGGCGGCAATCTGAGGGATAGCCCCGGGCGCCACAAGCTCTAGCTACGCCACTGTCATAATGTCCAGCTAATTTTGGTTTTGTAATAAACTAACTGTGGGTTATAATGTGTCAAGGAGAATTATTGTTTAATTGATTGCTTCGCTAACGGCTTTTCTCCCCTTTACACTTTCATGCTGCAATAAAGAACCATCGGATTGTAACTCTAGACCAGGTCCAGAACTTATGGGCCCGGCCCGTTCAACTGGGACGAGGACAAGAGGCGTAGTGCTAAGGTATGATATCCAACAAACCTCACTGCAACACAAAAAAAACCCTAATTCATAAAAACGAAGTGCCCCAAACCTTCTCCACTAACCTTGCCCTCTAACTCCCTAGTCGGAGCTTACTCTCCATTCTCTCTCTATTCGCCCACCAGTCATTCACATGACCTAACACACCCAGCTACCACCTAAAATATGTAACTCGTTCTGATTCCACCACAAATGAACTACTGACAACAAAAACGAATCACAAGAACCAACCTTGGGTCCCGGAGTATCGTGCTACTCGCCATAAAGTGCTTTAAAGTGTCGCCAGGGGGAGTAAGCGCTATATAAATGCAAATACAATAACAGAACATACTGTAAAAAAAACGAATTGGATGGCTCGCAATTAAATCGAGGTGTAGTAGACGGTAAATCCGCGTGACTCACGAAAAAGTCAGCGAGGACTCCGCTCTAATAACGGGAAAAGGGCTGTTGTTAAAATGTCGTGTGCAATAATAAATTTACAGCTTTACCCTGTACTTTAATCCTCTGCCTGTACGGTTCGGCTACACGCGCAAATGAGCACCTAAAACTACATCTCCCAACGGACGCTCTGCTGGGGGATCAGCATTGCGCATGCCTTGAACTACTGCTGTCCCGGCGGGGGCAGAGTGCACCCTTCGACGATTCAAGATGTTGCGGTGCGGCATAGCTGCGGCCCCAGGCGCTCTCGGCAGGGTCTTCGGGGGCAAGCCCCCAGTGCCCCTCACGACCCTGGAGTGCGTATGGAGACCTTACAGCTCGGGACAGGTGAGACCTTTCGGTGTCAAATGTTAGAGTAGTGAAAGGAGTTCTGACAAGTAATGCTACGAGGTCGAGGTCGGAGAAAGTAGGACAAGGCAGATGAGTCCACCAGGTCTCCATGGAAACCTCCCAAATGAGAAAGGGGTGCCTGGCGCTCTTGTTGTGCCAGCCACAGGTCTTGCAGTACCCACAGTGCTCGGAAGTGGGCACCCTCGCAAGACCGGCTCAAAACAGATGCATCACTGACTGATACTGGTACCTAGGGCTTTAAGTGGGAAGAAAAAAACGTGTATGTGTGTGGCGGGGGTCCCTAAAAGGGGAGGTGCCTATATAATTAAGGGCTGAAACATATACACTAAAATTCCTGTAGAGTCACCCCACTGACACAATTGCCTAGAATCACAACTGAAACTGGTATATGTGACTAGTGCTCGGTGCGCTTTGTAGAGAGTCCAAGGATTTGATGACCATGTATTCTGAACACCTTTTTGCCCCACTGACAAGCACTGTGAAGATACTACCACTGCCCTCAGCCACAACTCGATTGTGGCCTCTTAAAATCACCTGGAAGCGACTAAAACCAAATTATGCACTAGACAAGAGCAATATGCTGCCTGAAAACAACTGAAAGTGTAACAACATTCCGGAACAAGCATTGGCAAAGCCAATAGGTCTTCCCTATGCAAGACCTATTGACTTTGCCAGTACATTTTAGAAATATTGAAAACCTGAGTGGCTGCTGTTCAGCATGACTAAAAGTAAGTGGGTAAATGAGAGTGGAGTGTCGCAAAGTGGAGTAGAGCGTAGTTATGGAGTGGCGTACATTAGAGTCGAGTGGCGTGGACAGGAGTGTCTTGGAGCAGCGTACAGTGTTGTGGAGTGATGTGGAAGGGGTAGAGTGGAAGGTCGTAGAGTTGAGTGGCGTAGAGTCTAGCACAGTGTTAGAGTTGAGTGGAGTGGCTTAGAGTGTTGTGGAGTAGTGTAACGGGTGTTACGTAGAGTGGAGTAGAGTGTTGTAGAGTGGCATATAGCAGAGCAGATTGTCAGAGAGGGAAATGTCAGTGGAACAGAGTTTAATGGAGTAGAGCATCATAGAGTGGAGTATTGTGGAGTGTCGTATAGTGGAGTATAGTGGCCTAGAGTGGAGTGGCGTAAAGTACAGTCGGGCAGAGTAGATTGGCGTAGAGTGCATTGGTTTTGAGTAAAGTGGTTTAGAGTGCAGTGACATAGAGTATAGCTGTGCACAGCAGATTGCAGTGGCATAGAGTGGAGTGGCGCAAAGTGCACTACAGTGGCATGTAGTTAAGTGGCATAGAGTAGAGTGGTGCAGAGTAGAGTGCAGTGTCATAAAGTGCAGTCATGCTGGGTAGAGTGTCAGAGTGCAGGGTTGTAGAGTGGTGTAGTGCAGAGTACAGTGGTGCAGAGAGCAGTGACATAGAGTACAGTGGTGCAGAGTAGAATAGAGTGGCGTTGAGTGCAGTGACAGAGTGCCGTGGTGTAGAATGACGTAGCATGCAGTGGCATAGAGTAGAATGTTGCAGAGTATAGTGGCGTAAAGTACAGTGGTGCAGAATTGTTGGCGTAGGTGCAGTGGCATTGGGTGCATTCGTTTTGAGTGAAGTGGTGTAGAGTGCAGTGGTTTAGAGTACAGTAGCATAGCGTAGACTGCAGCGACGTTGAGTAGATTGTTTTAGAGTGGAGTGGTGCAGGATAGAGCATAGTGGTGCAGGGTAGAGTGCAGTGGCATATAATAGATTTTCAGAGTAGAGTGAAGTGGCGTAGAGTGGCGTGGTGCAGGGTAGGTTGGAGTGGTATCGAGTAGTGGCTTAGAGTGCATTGGCATAGAGTGCAGTGTTGCTGAGTGGAGTGGCGTAGACTGGAGTGGTGTAGACTAGAGTGCAGTGTTGTAGAGTGCAATAGTGAACAGTAGATTAGAGTGGCTTGGAGTACAATGGCATAGAGTGCAGTAGGGTGGAGCAGAGTAGAATGGCATAGCGTAGAGTGGCATAGTGTGCAGTGTCATAGAGTGCAGTGCTGCAGAGTAGAGTTTCGTAGAGTGCAGTGGTGTAGAGTGGCATAAAGCGCAGCAGTATAAAATAAAGAGGCATAGTGTGGAGTGGCGTAGATTGGAGTAGACTGTTTCAGAGTAGAGTGAAATGGCATAAAGTGCAGTGGTATAGAGTAGTGTTTCATAGAGTGCAGTGGTGCTGAGTAGAATAGAGTGGCTCGCAGTGGATTGGCACAAAGTATAGTGGCATAGAGTCGAGCGATGCAGAGTAGAGTGGCGGAGAGACCAATGCTGTAGAGTAGGGTGGAGTGATGTAGAGTGTAGTGGTTTCAGGGTAGAGTGCAGAGGTATAAGAGGGATTGATGTAGAGTGCATTAGCGTAGAGTGGTTCAGTGTCGTAGAGTGCAGTGTCGTAGAGTGCAGCGGCGTACAATAGTGCAGGGTAGAGTGGTGCAGAGAGCAGTGACGTATTACAGTGGTGCAGAGTAGAATAGAGTGCAGCCACGTGGAGCACAATGGTGTAGAGTGACGGAGCGTGCAGTGGCGTAGAGTGCAGTGGCATAGAGTAGAATGTTTTAGAGTATAGTGCAGTGGTGCAAAGTAGTTGGCATAGGTACGGTGGTATACGGTGCATTGGTTTAGAGTAAAGTGGTGTAGAGTGGATTGGCGTAGAGTGTAGTGGTTTAGAGTAGTGTAGTGCATGGTGTAGAGTGGTGCAGCATAGAGGGCATTGGCATAGAGTAGATTGTTTCAGAGTAGAGTGAAGTGGTGCAGGGTAGAGTATAGTGGTGCAGGGTAAAGTGCAGTAGCATAGAGTAGTGGTGTAGAGTAGAGTGGCATCAAGTCGAGTGGTGCAGTGCTGACTGCTTTGGTGTAGAGTGGCTTATAGTGCAGTGCCGTAGAGTAGATTGTTTCAGAGTAGAGTGAAGTGGTGACGAGTAAAGTGGTGCAGGGTAGAGTGGAGTGGTATAGATTAATGGTGTAGAGTGCATTGGCTTAGAGTGCAGTGTTGCAGAGTGGAGTGGCATGGAGCGGCGTAGAGTGGAGTGGCAAAGCAGTGGTGCATAGTAAAGTTGGGTAGAGTACACTGGCATAGAGTGGTGAGGTGTAGAGTGAATTTGCATAGAGTGTTGTGCACAGTAGATTAGAATGGCATAGAGTGCATTGGCTTAGAGTGCAGAAGAGCGGTGCAGAGTAGAGTGCAGTGGCATTGAGTAGAGTTGGGCAGAGTAGAGTTTAGTGGCAGAGGGTGCAGTTTTGCAGAGTATACTGTCGTAGAGTGCAGTGGTGCGCAGTAGAGTGGCATGGAGTGGATTGGTGTAGAGTGCAGTGGCATTGAGTAGAGTGGGGAAAAGTGAGTTTAGTGGCAGAGAGTGCAGTGTTGCAGAGTATACTGCCGTAGAGTGCAGTGGTACATAGTAGAGTGCATTGGTGTAGTGTGCAGTGACATTGAGTAGAGTGGGGCAGAATAGAGTTTAGTGGCAGAGAGTGCAGTGTTGCAGAGTATACTGCTGTAGAGTGCAGTGGTGCATAATAGTGGCATGGAGTGCAGTGGCATAGAGTGCAGTGTTGCAAAGTAGTGTGGCATAGAGTGGAGTGGTGTAGAGTGCAGGGGTGCATTGTAGAGTAGTGTGGGGGTAGATTGCATTGGCATAGAGTGGAGTAGTGTAGAGTAGAGAGTGGAATGGTGTAGAGAAGAGTGCAGTGACACAGTTTGCAGTGGAGTGGCGTAGTGTGATGTAGTGCAGCGTAGAGTGGAGTGGGATAACGTGGAGTATGCATAGTGTGGTAGCACTACTGCCATTACAGACAACACATCTTCAATTGAAATGATGATTACATTTGCAGACACATGCAGTTTTACTGATAAAATTATACAGCGCACAAAAGATAATGTGTGGAAGTGTCATCACCCAGTGTATTGGTTTGATCGTCAACACAGTTAATTTACAGACATTTACGTTTTGTTGAGTGCTAGAAAAAAAAATAACATCTGTACAGCATTCCTCAAGCAGATCCACACTAGCCAGCATGGTTGTCACATAAATACTCTCACTTTGAAGTTAGAGAAAGAAAAATAAACACCAGGCTTCAGTAGTGACTTCCCGAGGGTGTGCGGTGAGGCGGGGCAGGGTGGGCAGTAGTAAACTCCGGCATACGGCGGTGGGGAGTTAAGTAAATAAATATATAAAACAATTTACGTTGCGCATGCCTCATCGCCAACTCGGCGATGCAGCGCGCGCAATGTAAATTGTTTTATTTAATTATTTATTTACTTAACTCCATACCTCCTTATGCCGGAGTTTGCATGAAAAATTAAGGGCATGAATACCGGGCCCGAAAGAGACCCTTTTCAATGTCTGTTTTAAATTACTACCGGGTCTGCGACCCAGAGGGACCCGGCCCACTTAAAGCCCGGCTGGGACCCCCAAGGCGCAGTTATCTGAACTACTGAGCTAATGTGTCATAGTGTTAGGTGTTCATAGTGTTCGATGCCATCTAGTGTAACTGTCTTCCGTACATTTTATTTCATATGGAATTGCTTTGCTGGTGTTAGCCGCAATTAAATTGCATTTATCCCCCCAGCAATTTGATCTCTCTTGTGTGACCGGGCATTTTAAAAGGGTGTCGCGTATTGTGATCATCTATAAATCGTTTACAACATATTTTAGTCCCAGAACGCTCACAGGCACATATCTTTTAAAAACTTTGAATATGGTCATTTTTTGGTCTGACGTTAGCGAGGACCTTTTCATTTTACTAAAGTTAGATTTGTAATATAATTATAGGACATTTGAGTTTGCCCTCTTTTGTCCTCCGCCCACTGCAGCATGAGGCACAGGGTCAGCCCACTTAACCCTTTGCCTTTGTGTTTTCATTGTTTTATATAACAGGAAGGCTCTGCAGCTCCTCCAACAATAAAGTTTTCACAAAAGATTAAAAAACAAACATTGACAAAGCCAAAAGGCTGCCCGCCAATGCCAGACTTATTGGCTTTACAAGTGCTTGTTATTGAAATGTGGCTTAAGTTTTAATGTTCTATCAGACTACAAATATTATTTTAAGAAGTAACTGAAGTCTTTCACATTTCTTAGAAAAATGTGAGCAATACTTTGAAACCGTCTGTCAACAGTCCGTTGATGTCTAGGCTCCCATCTATACACATTGATCAAGCCAGTAGCCAGAATAAAAACCTCCTGCCCTCTGGTTTTTAACCATATTCTGTGTGGTGCCAAGAGAATGGGTGGACAAAAGTAAGCCTAACTTTCCCTAAGAATATTCTGGGGACTGGAGGAATGGTTTGACTCCCTGAGTAAAAAAAAAAAAATAAAAAAAAATAAAAAAAAATAAATGGGGCCTAATTGTGAATTATATAGCATAATTTTGAAATAATTTAGCCAAAAAACGTTGTCCGTCATTTCTGAATGTGCAGTCATAAAATATTAAAGGAATGTCTATTGACCTCTCATAGGTGTGTAGAAGGTCTCCTATAGAACCAATGTGTCTAATTCTACATTAGTATCAACATTTTCAATTTAGTTAAAAAGCCCTTGGTTTTATAAAAATCTCTGAAATGGCACTTGGTGATATGAAAGCACTCTGCAGGGCTTGGTAAAGCTGTACTCTCCTGCCTCCAAATGCTTTCGGATAGCCTTGTACTGTTTCCTCTAAATGAACTAGAAATTCTTGTGAGCCTACTAGCGGTGACCAATTTTTAATGGTGTGAAAAATTATAGCACTATTTTGATGTTGAAGGGGCATCCAAAGTGCACGCTGTAGTCAAGAGTGACTCCCGCCCCTGCTACTGAGGATATGAGAGTCTGACAGTGGTAACAACAGTATTAGTGAGATCGACAGGCCTGTTCTTATGCACTCCTGCGGATGGAAGGCTTCTCTCTCCACCACGTAACGTCTAATCAATCCCAGTCATCTGAGGGCCTTTGCCTTCATGTTTGGGACATTTAAAAGGGGTGCGAACATGGTAACATGGTGCATGTATAGTTTCCAATGGACATGGCCGAGTAAATGGTGGTGTCCTTCGGACACCATATGTGTCTGCAATGACACCATGGTGGGCAGCTTTTTAAGGCTCCCCAGGATCCATCTTAGGTTTAAAACGTTTTTTATTGAGACAAAAAAAACAAACCATGGGGGAGGGGGATAGGAGGTCAGGATACATGGAATACAGTCAAAGAAAAAGAGTGCCGCTCCAGAGGGTTGGCAATAAGTAGCGCAGTGAGTCAGGGGGAAAAACACAGTAAATGAAGGCTAGAAATGCAAGCTATGGAATCCCTACCCGCGTATCCGACACCCCAAATCTAAGCAATGAAAGCCATCAGCAACTCAACAGAACACAATCCCCCCCCTCATCCCCCATCCTCCCAGTAACGAAAAAACCACCCCCCCCCCCCCGTCCTATGGTCCCGCACCAGAGTAATCCTCACCAGGAAGCCACGCACCCCCCCCCCCCTCCCCGGGAGGTCCCCGTCTCACATGTAAACTAGTCCGCAGGGGTCACCGGCGGCGTCAGCCTGAGAAGCCTAAGATACCTCGGGCAGGTGAGCTCCCGGAATTCAGTGGACAGCAGCGCTAGAAAGGGTTGCCACAGCTCTTCAAATTGGTCTATCTCCCCCGCAACCGTAAGCGACAGCTTCTCCATCCCCAGCACATGCCAAAGCCTATGCAACCAACCGGTGATGGAGGGGACGGCGGCTGTGCGCCAGTGGATTAGAATGTTCTGAACCGCAGACCCCAGCGCAATTGCGATCTGCCTACCCCTACGGGACTTCAGTGGGTACATTAGGTCATTGGGGAGGCCCAACAGGACATACGCCGGGAGTCGCGGCAGCTCTATCCCAAAGTGCTTATCCACCTCGTCCAAAACTTCCTTCCAGTAGGCGGTCAGCACTGGGCAATCCCAAAGAATGTGTGAAAGGGTACCTTCCTGCCCGCAGCTCCGCCAGCACCCCCTGTCAGTGTGTTTATGCATTTCATACAGTCTCTCCGGGGTGTAGTACCAGTATGTGGACACCTTAGTAAAGGTCTCCGTAAGGCCCGTGTGATATGCAGAGTGCCGCGCCCGATACGCAATTTTGTCCCATTCCTTGTGGCTGAGTGTCCTACCCAATTCCCTGTGCCAGCGCTCCCTCCCGGGGTTGTAATAGTGAAACGGCGGGGGTTGTAGGTATTTGTAAAGATCGGTGATTAGCTTAGCGTCGGAGGTCCGAGTAGCCAACCACCTCTCATACGGTGTAATTGGACGGGCGGCGGTGGCACGCACCTGGGGCTGGAGGGCCCAGTGCCGAACCTGCATGTAGCGCAATCTGTCCAGCTCCGTCAGGCCGAACTCCTGGCGGAGTTGCTGAAAAGGAACCACTCCTTCCGGGCCATAGATCTGGAAGAGTGCCCTGCAGCCCGCCTGCACCCAGTGGGAGAAAACCCCCGACTCCATCCCTGGGGAGAAGTCCGGGTTGCCCACAAGGGGCGTGAGCGGCGAAGGGAAGGTGGTAAGGCCCCGGGCCTCACAGACCGCGTCCCACACACGCAGGGGGACCCGCGTAACAAAGGAAGCGTAAAGATTAGGGGGGCGATGCGCGCGGCGCAGGAATGGAACCTCTTGTAAGGTGCGGCCCGCCACTGCCTGGTCTTGGAAGAGCCAATGCTTGTCGGACTCCCACCTGCTCCACTCCACCAGATAGCGTAGCTGTGCCGCCTGAAAGTACTTACGGAGGTCTGGAATGCCGAGACCCCCCGCCTCCGGAGCAAGCGTGGAGAGGACCCTCTTCATGCGTGGCCTGCGGCCCTGCCAGACAAAGCGGGAGATGTCAGCCTGCATTTGTCGTATCCAGCCCACCGGGGGTTGGAGCGGGAGGGCCCGGAAAAGATATAGTATCTGGGGCAACACCGTCATCTTGACCGCCGCGATTCGCCCCAGCCAGGACAGCAGGCCTTTGTTCCAGCGGCCAAGCTCATCCTTGATCTTCCTGCCGAGGGAGGCATAATTGGCCGTAACCATCTCCGGTAATGTAGGCGCCAGTAGGATCCCCAGGTACGGCACCGTGGACGAGGACCACTGCATGGGGAAGAGCCGCTGAAGATCCCTCCTGGTACCCGCAGCCAGGGACACGTCTAACGCCATCGACTTGCTCATATTCATTTTGAAGCCGGCCACCCCCGCAAAGGCGTCCAGTTCCCGGAGGCAAGCAGGCAGCGACCTCCTAGGGTCGTCCAAGGTCAACAGGACATCATCCGCGTAGAGACTGACGGTGTGGACGTACTGGCCCATCCGGACCCCAACAGCATCCGGATTATTACGAATCCTCTGAGCAAACGGCTCCATGTAGAGGGCAAACAAGAGCGGCGAAAGAGGGCAGCCCTGCCGCGTGCCGCGCTCGATGGCAAAGCCACCGGAGCTGCACCCGTTGACCCGCACCGACGCTGAAGGATGCTTATAGCAGTTAAATACCATGGTGCGGAACTTATCGCCGATTCCCAATTTCTTGAGGACCAGCTCAAGATACGGCCAGTGGACTCTGTCGAAGGCCTTCTCCGCATCTACGGACAGCAACATCCGCTCCCCCGGGATCCTTGAGGCCTTCTCCAGAACATGCGTCACCCGCTTGGTGTTGTCAACCGTCTGTCTGCCGGGCACAAAGCCAGCCTGGTCCGCCTCCACCAGACCGGGGAGGTGTGGACTCAGCCTGGACGCAAGAATCCCCGTGTACAACTTGAGGTCGACATTTAAAAGCGAGATGGGTCGGTACGAGCCGCAGAGGGCCCGGTCCTTCCCAGGTTTCGGGATTACCGCAGCCGTCGCCCTCAGGAGATCCGGAGGGATGGCTCCCGGTTCGGAGAAAGAGTTAAATAGCCGAGTAAGGACAGGGGCCACGACCGTGCAAAACGTCTTGTAGAATAGCGACGTGTACCCGTCCGGGCCCGGGGCCTTGCCATGTTTCAGCCGCGCGATAGCTGAAATCACTTCCTCAACATGGATGTCCTGCTCCAGGTGGTCCGCCTGAGCCGGATCCAGCACCGGGAGGGTCACCGACTCCAAATAGCCGTCGGCATCCCGTGGCGAGGAGGGCTCCTCAGCATACAGCGCCTCGTAGAAGCCGCGGAAAGATTCCGCTACCTCCGCGTCCCCGGAGACAACCCCCCCGTCCGTGCCCACCAATTCTTTCACCACGCTACGCTGTTGCGCGACCCGGAGCCGGTGTGCTAGGAGCTTGCCACATCTGTCCCCCCCAGTATAGTGGGCATGTTTCAAGCGTAGGGCGGCATACTCCGCCCTGTCAAGATCCAGAGCCGACAGGAGCTTCCTCGCTGCCTTCAACTGCCTCCACACCCTCGGCGCCCCCGTGCGGCGGTGGACCTGCTCAAGCTCCCGGACCTGAGCTGTCAGCTCATCCCTCTTCAGTTGCCGCTCCTTATTTTCAGCTGCAGAGATAGAGATAAATTCCCCCCGGAGGACTGCCTTCAATGCCGCCCACTGTGTCGCCTGCGAGGTGTCAGTGTTGCTATTGTGGGTGAGATAGTCCTGTATGACCTCCCCGATGCGTTGCACCACCGACTTCTTGTGTAGAAGGGTATCCCGGAGGCGCCACACCCCCCGAGAGGGGGAGGCCGCCGGCCACTGGAAAACGCCGGTGACTGGGGAGTGGTCAGACAGGGTCAGGACCCCGATGTCCGCCGCCGTGGCAGCGGCACGCATCGGTCCACTCACCAGGAGGTAGTCCAGCCGTGAATAGGTTCGGTGTGCGTGCGAGAAATAAGAGTAGTCCCTATCCGTGGGGTGCATGGAGCGCCAGAGGTCGTGCAAGTCCATTTCCGCAATCCGGGCCCTCCCAGCCTGGGACAGTTCCCCCGTCTGCGGGAAGCGCTGCGCCGATCTGTCCATCCCAGAATCGAAGACAATGTTAAGGTTCCCCCCCAAGATAATGTGGCGGTCGGGGGAAGCAGTGACATCCACCAGCGCGGAGTCTAGGAAGCGCTCCTGGTGATCGTTTGGGCTATAAACTGAGCCGACCGTAAATGCTATGCCTCCCAGGCGCATGCGATACGCAAGGAGCCTCCCCTTCTGTTCAGCACACTTGTGCAAAACCTCCCCCCGAAAGGAGCTCGCTAGGAGAATGGCTACCCCTGCCGTCTTGTTCGCTGCCGAGGAAAAGAACTGGGTAGGGAACTTAGCAGAACGCATCCTATGGCAATCTCGGGGCAATAAGTGTGTCTCCTGCAAAAGGCAAATGTCCGCCTGCGTCCCCTCCAGCAACGATAGGATCGCTCTGCGCTTCACCGGGTTATTCAGACCCTGAACATTAAGGGTCACTACCTTTAGGCCCGGCATTCCTCGCGGGGATCGGGAGCGCCATGCAATGGGCAGGGAATCAGCGGGTGGGGCGCGCGGGGCCGCCGCGCAGGACAAGCCAAAACAAAGCGGGCATAGACAACATCGGACGGGACCTTCCCAACCCCAAAACAACCCCCTCCCCCACCCCAAACACAACCCTGGCAACTAGCCACCCACAAACTCAAACACCCCATTGTCTCAGTCAAGCCCCAAGACGGGCAAGTCCGTAGAAAGGAACGAAGTGGACGTCCAGCCACTCACCTCCATCCACTCCCCCCCAACCCCCCCGCCCCGTACCAAGCATGTAAAGAAGCTAAAGACATCTCCCCCCGGAGTGTGTGTTAGGCCGTCAAGGCCACGTCAGAGGAGCCGGTCGAGCCCCCGGCCGCCGCCCTCAGAGCGTCGGCCATGTCCGCCCTGATGGTAGGGGAGTCCGGACGCCCCACGCTGGCCGCTGAGCGCCGCCTCGTTGACCTCCGCCGGTTCCGTCTCTCCGAGGACCTCCACGACGGCGTAGCTCCTTCTTCCTCCGCCGCCGTGAGCCCCAGGACACCACAAATGTCTTGCAAGGAGCGTAGCTGGTGTAACACCCCATTCCACCGAAAAATCAGGCGGAAGGGGTGACCCCAAGAGTACGGCGTCTCGTGTTCGCGCAAAAAGTCAGTGGCAATCCTAAAGGACCTGCGTTTCTGCAGCGTGATGGAGGAGAGGTCCTGGTAAAGCGCCACCGGCCGATCCCGGAAAGTCAGGGGCTGTTTCCTGCGGGCCTCAGCCATGATGCGTTCCTTCAGTGGAAAGTCGGGCAGGAAGGCCAGAATGTCCGGTGGAGGTGCCGATGACTGGCGCTGCCGGCCGACCCTATGCGCCCTATCAATGCTGATGGGAAAGTCCGCAGCCTCACCCAGGATCTCTCGGAACAGGGCCTGCAAGTAGCCCCTCAGATCGGACCCCTCATCCGCAGTCGGCACACCACGCACTCGGATGTTGTTCCTCCGAGATCTGTTCTCAAGGTCCTCAGAGTGGGCCTGGAGCTCCACACATTGCTCCCGGAGGCGGAGAACGTCCTGCTGTAGGTGGACTATCTCCTCCGCTCGATGTTGGCCCTCCGTCTCCACTGCTTCAACACATTCGCCAAGGCCCTCCACCTCCCTGCGCACTTCTCGGACCTCGCTGGCCACCTCCCGCTTCAGTGTCTGGAAGTCCTCCCTGAGGGAGCTAAACAGTTCCTCCATAAAGGCCCTCGTGACGGGTGGCTCCCCCCCAGTCACATCCGCCGGAGCCCGGGAGGACCCCGGCGAGGGCTGCGCCCTGTCCCGCAATTGCTGGGCCCTGCCAAGCATGTCCGGCAGGGTACGGTCCCCTTTCTTCGGGCCGCCTCTTCCAGACATCGCTAACTCCGCAGTCGAGCACAGATCCGGGCGCCCCAGGGGTGCTCAGCCGCCGGCAAGCACTCGACGTGGGTATCCCCCACGAGCGAAGTCGCTGCGTCACAGGTGACAAAATGGCGGCCCAGTCCGGTCACCGTCAGCCGCGGGGGCCCGTGCGAGACAACCAAGGGGGCCGCAGTGGGGGGGTCTCATCAGCACATCCCTCCGAGAATCAGCCCGGCAGCAGCGGGGGTCACTTGCATCCAGCAGCCAGGACTCCGGCGAAGGCTGCCACCACTGCTCCTTCGGGGACAAAATGGCGGCAGGGCTGAGCAGGCCAAAATGACCAGGCCCGACGACACCACCGGGCCCCCTGAAGCACCCCACAGTCAAATAAGTTCCACCACCGGCCTCAGTCCGTCAAGCACAGGGGCCCAGGTGGTCCAACCCCGTCAGGGAGTCCGCTGTACCTCGGCTAGGGGTTAGGGGCCCCCGCAGTGCGAGGTGTCGCCGTCACAAGTCTGAGTGCCGGGGCGCCCGTCCCAAGCCTTCCGCACCGTCTGGTCCTCTCCCGCAAGGCTCCTTCAATCTCCGTCGAGCGGCGGGCCAGATCCCCTCCAAATCGCAACTTTCAGCACCAGGCCCAGCCGAGGTGCCCGGACAGCACTCCACTGCGCTCCGCCCCTCGGGCTCGCCGTCGTCCCTTGAACTCGATCGAACTTTTGGGGGGGTTCCCCCGAGGCGATCCGAACCAAAACAGCACCAATATGCACCCCTGATGCTCCGCCACTCTCCTCTCCCGCGCTGAGCCTCAGCAGGGGGAGAAAAGCGTAAGAAAAGGGCTCTAGCTTGGCCGGGCCGGAGGAGCTACGGGAGGAAGCGTCCGCTCACCCCGCCATCTTGGCCACGCCCCCCCAGGATCCATCTTAAACCAGAGAGCCTGCATGTTCTCGGTCTCTTCCCTAATCCTGAACCATTTACTTCTCTGTGTTGGGAGAGTTTGCCTACCAGCCTGTTTTAAGCAACTATCACCCTTATGCATCAACCCAAAATCCAGTCGGTAAAATACCGATTCGGTAATAGCTCCCGGTATTAAGGAAAAAATACCCAATCCCAATGCATCAACCCAAAAGCAGAAATCGCTATTTAAGGAATCCTTAAATAGCGATTCTTTAAATAGGGATTCCTTAAATACCGATTCCTTAAATAGCGATTGCATTTGAGGAATCCCAAAGTGAGATTCCTTAAATGCAATGCATCAAAGTTAAAAAAATTAGCGATTTCGCTAATAGGGGGAGCAAATTACCATGAAGATGAACTGCATGGTAATTTGCAAAAACTTTGAAAAATGCACTTTTGTGCATTTTTCAAAGTTTCATGTTGCGCGCACACATGCCCTTAGAGCATGTGTGTGTGCAACATATGTGCACATATCATTTTCAGGGGTGCAACAGGGTGTCCATTTGACACCCTGGCACCCTTGAAAGTGCTCCCGCTATTAGCGATTCGGTAATACCGAATCGCTAATACAGACTGGCTTTACATTCATTCCTATGGGCCTCCAAGCCCATAGGAATGAATGGGTAGGTATTCCTTATTACCGATTCGGTATTACCGATTCGGTAATAAGGAATATTAAGGAATCGCTATTTGAATAGCGATTCCTACATGCATAGCCTTTTGCTATTCCTTATTAGCGATTCCTTATTTTTCGCTAATAAGGAATCGCAAATGGCATTGTTGATGCATAGGCCCCTATGTTTCCCCCCTTTGCCTGAGTAAAACTATTGCTTCCCCTCTTCCTACAAAGATCTTCATTCCACATGAATCTGACTTCCTCTTAGCCCGTGAGGGAACTGCAGTGCTTAATGCCCACACATGAGGTAATAACAGCAGGGTAGTGTCCCTTGGTTTGGAGGAGACCACCCAAAATATGAAGATAGCAATAATTTTAATTGGTCAGTTTTGGCCACCTAGGAAGGAAACCTACTAGGTCCTCTGACCAAAAAGCTGTTCAACATTTTCTTATCGACTAAGGAGGATCTGTACACCAACGGAGATGAGAAGATCTGAAATTGCGGAGTGGGATCTGTGCTGATTGCCATTCTCCTGATCAAATTTAAGAATAATTCCATGAACACTTGGAAACACTGTCGCTGCTGAGCTGTAAGGAGGTCATTGGACTGTGTCTGTAGAAATGAGTGACTGACTGGTCTCCTGTGAGGAACAAAGCCTTGTTGCAGGAAACGATCCGTGTGAGATAGCTCAATGAACCACATCTCGATGGTCTCCTTCAGCAAACAGACCAGAAATCATGAACCACAGCACAATGTTCAACTGTGCTCAGGGGAAGCCCCTCCCCCTAAATATGGAGGAGGAGCATGCTTCGACCTTGCTCCTTCTTGTACTGTAGGAAGCATGTATCATTCCCAGAGGGTTTAAAGCTTCTTCAATTTCTCCATCTAGTTTGAGAATTTTTTGGGGCTGCTAGAGGAGAAGGTACTGATTCTGGAATCATCGGAATGTTCGTTTTAGTCCAAGCAGTTCTGGAGATATGTTCATTGGAACATAGCACTAACTCTGGGGCATATGCATCAACATTAGCATTTGCGATTCCTTATTAGCGAAAAATAAGGAATCGCTAATAAGGAATAGCAAAAGGCTATGCATGTAGGAATCGCTATTCAAATAGCGATTCCTTAACATTCCTTATTACCGAATCGGTAATACCGAATCGGTAATAAGGAATACCTACCCATTCATTCCTATGGGCTTGGAGGCCCATAGGAATGAATGTAAAGCCATTCTGTATTAGCGATTTGGTATTACCGAATCGCTAATAGCGGGAGCACTTTCAAGGGTGCCAGGGTGTCAAAAGGACACCCTGTTGCACCCCTGAAAATGATATGTGCACATATGTTGCACACACACATGCTCTAAGGGCATGTGTGTGCGCAACATGAAACTTTGAAAAATGCACAAAAGTGCATTTTTCAAAGTTTTTGCAAATTACCATGCAGTTCATCTTCATGGTAATTTGCTCCCCTTATTAGCGAAATCGCTAATTTTTTAACTTTGATGCATTGCATTTAAGGAATCTCACTTTGGGATTCCTTAAATGCAATCGCTATTTAAGGAATCGGTATTTAAGGAATCCCTATTTAAAGAATCGCTATTTAAGGATTCCTTAAATACCGATTTCTGCTTTTGGGTTGATGCATTGGGATTGGGTATTTTTTACTTAATACCGGGAGCTAATAAGGAATCGGTATTTTACCGACTGGATTTTGGCTTGATGCATAAGGGTGTTAGTCTCTAGCTTGGTCTTGGCCCAGATGGTGTATAAACAGCAACGGGTGGTTTCACTATGGTTTGCACACATGTTTGGAAAAAGTACATTGCAGATCACCGGTTTCAAAAGAATCAAAACAAGGGAAGCACTGAATGAAGATCCAATGTACAGAATATAATTTGAGTTTTTTTTTTTTACTTGTCTTTTATTCAATTTTTCAGATATGTAACATTACATGTTGTCCTTCCTGGTCACAAAGTAATAAGAAATCATTTTACAGATTACCTTACACATCAGGTAAGTGATACAGGATATCACCGGGGCCTCACTGTTCGCCCATGTGCTCGGCTCCCAAGCGTCAAAGCTAGGCATGCATTGTCGTGCTTGAGGTATAGGACAACACCCACAAATAGTAATCATGTACAGAAACAAAAATGAACAATACATTTTTTTTTTAAAAACAACAATACCTGGGCAGCGACAGACGGACAGGCAACATTACCCAACAGAATCCTCAGGCAGCAGGTTGAGTAACGATCCAAGTGTGCTACTGAAGCCCCCAACCTCTCGGGGAGAGAGCATCGTCCCATCTGAGCGAGGGAAAGAGGGCGGATATGTGTGCCGGGTAGCCATCACAATTGGCATGATCTGCTGAGCGAGGCGTAGAACTAGACTACGTCGATTTGGCAATAAATGAGCATGTGGCGAACCAGCCTTTGTCCAACTCTCCAGGCCTACACTCTGGGGTGGGTTGGGGGGCAGTTCTGACCTGCAGTCGGCACGTTCCCTAGCATTTCCACCCATTTACCTTGCACTCTCAGAAATTGCACTCTATCTCAACCAGAGAGGGTCATCCTCCGACCCCGTCACGGAATCCTCAAGAGCCAGTCTGCGCGGAGGCCACGTCCCCTTCGTTTGGTCCGCCAACTGTCAGCAGGCCTTCTACCATGGTTCCCCACATCTCCAGGTCACGCTCTGCATTTTTATCAGTGCTGATCGAACGCAACCAGCGCTCTGCAGCCACGCCCCATTAAGAAAGGTTCGCTCTCCACTTATCTGGCTGGAGTGGGGGAGTACAGTGTGAGTCCAGTGTATGGCAAGCGGCACTTTGCCAGTATAAGTCCCAAGAGAGCAAATCTATGGCGTATACAAGCACCTAACCTAGGTATAGGGAGTAGTACAAAAAGACAATGTTTAACTGATGCATCAATACCCACACAAGTGACCTCCTACAGCACGGGGAGCACCGCCTGCCAATTTACTAGATGCCCAGCACAATCCCAGGTTATATGTAAACCAGCATTGGCATAGCCAATAGGTCTCGCATTTTAGAAACTTTGACCTATTGGTATTGTAAGTGATAATGCCTTTTATTATTGCAGGTTTTTTTAAACACATAAATAAAAGGCATTGTCATTTACAATGCCAGTAGCTTAAAATCTCGCAATTGCGAGACCTATTGCATTGCAAATGCTTGTTATTTTAAGATGAGGCAAGGACTGCAGGCAGCCAAAGAATCAACGAGTGTCACAGCAAAACAAAATAACCGGGACAAAGAAAATGTGAGTTTTGGCCTCAACTACTGCTAGCGCACAACTGAGTGCTTTAAAAGTACTTACTCAACTCGGGCATCACCCGCGACCAGTAGACTGAGACACTGCAGGCTCCCAGATTTTGCAGCTTTGTGAATTGGTGCCTCTCCGAAACAATCCTATGAAAAATATAAAAGGCAGATTTTTATTTCCTACCCAGAAGAGAAAATAACATCACGTGAAGTGCCTTAGACGAGACTGGCAGCTGATGGTTAAGACAACAAGCATTGGCATAGCCAATAGGTCTCGCTTTTGGGACCTTATATATATTTAGTTATGCAGCACAATATCCTTGGTGTAACAACATCAACTGTTGCATGGCTAAACACTTATAAGGTCCAAAAAGCGAGACCTATTGGCTATGCCAATGCTTGTTAAACTTGTGAGCACTGTCTAAGCATTGGTTTCACCCCATTAGTAATAGTATAACACCTAAATATACCAACACGCATCAGAAAGGTGTACCGTTAACCTTTGTAAATTCGTTTTTGTTAAAATCTACAGATTTTGCCACAGCTGATGAATTACATGGCTTTATCAGGCTGATCCATTATTATGTGAGAAACGCAGCTGCTTCAAAATGGCATAATTTCAGTGCCCCTGACCTAATGCAGAGGAAATACATTTCTCCTGGTTTTACGGTTTAAACTACACGACATCAGATAAACCATTCAAGAGCAATGCAGCTCAAACAGAACAAGCAAAAACAAACTACAATACTAGACTAATGAGGAGAGGAACACAGAGGGAGGATCGACGGTAGGAAGGTCATGTCTTAAGCTGTTCACACAGTTTTAAGAGAGGGGGTTCTAGTAGAAAGAGTATTGGGTCAGGCATTCCAGTCACTAGCTGAGGCCACCGAGAATGCTCTGTTGCCGAATGTGACTGTTGAGACTAGTGGGCACATTCTGTAGGGCTGGGTCAGCAGAACAAAGAGTGTTGTTGCATCTGAGGTTTGAATTTTACAGTCAATCAGAAGAATATTGGTAACTGGCTTGGTGTACAGTGGCCAGTGGCATAAACAGATTTTGTAAGCGGACTAGTAACCAATGGAGAGATTGAATGATGAGATGGATATGATGTCTACGGGGGTGTCCGGAAATGAGAGGAGCTTGTACATTCCGGAGAATCTTCCAAAGAGTGAAACCCCTATGAAAAAGCATAAAGTCTACCCTGGTTGGTGGGAAAATGGTGACACCAACAGGGAAGCACACATCTATATTAATAAACTGAAGGTAATCGGGTGAGTCTTTTTGATCACAGATTCAAAAGACAGCTAGTATTGCCGCAAGTGCTTGGACCACTGCCAAGACCGTTCAGGGAGAGAATATTCAAGGTGCTACGGAAACTAGTAATGGACAAATGTGTAGACAGGGTTATAATGTAAGTACATTAACTTAGATGACAAGCTGGTGCAGCATCACAAATTGTATTATTTCCATAAATGTTATTGCTAGTGCCACGTTTTGCTTTTTACAGTGTTTCTTGTGAGAACAATAACTCGTAAATTACTTTTAGTTTCTAATGAGTAGAATAGGACAAACGGATGTGTAAATTTACATGCTTTTGGTAATGTTGATCGTGATGGCTACTGTGTTTGCTGTCATGGCAGCATCTAGGCACATAAATAGCACGTCCTTGTTCAGACCCTTTATTTCAAACAATTCTGCTGATTAATTATTGCCGATGAATTACCTTTTAAAGATTCTCTCGAGCCACCTAACAATTTCGATGGTAGTACTTTGAATCATAAAGAAAAAACAGATGCCGCCAAAAAAATGGTCAACCAAAAATCTACCCGAAGTTTAATGACTAGCTTCCACACAATGATGCTTCACAGCCCTGTGAGGGGAAAACAAAATAGCCACTTTACGAATGTACTGCAAAGGCACCCCTTGCAAGCAGCTCTAGGCTTCCTCAGCTACAGTCCTTTTGTTGATTCACTTCAATTAAATAGGCCACAAAATCCTGTTGATGCATTCTATAGCCATCACCAATGAAAGATAGTGTCTAAAAGATTCGATCCCAATCTGCTCTAGAAGCATGTGGAGGCAGAAAGAAAGTGTGCAACTATATATTAGATTATTCAATGTACATAAAAATCTATATTATCATCTATATGAAGTAGGAACCATTTGTAACGGATCAACTGAATTTTCCAGTGCAAAAAGCAATGAAGCTGAAAGACTGAAGTTATAAGGCGAAGAAGTCCTACTTACCCAGGTTGGCTTCTAAGATTGATAGGGTGGGAGAGAGCGCACTCCTTCATTCTGAGGCAATTGGGAGAGAGGGAACCGTAACATGGAGGAGAAAATGTCAGCAAATGAAGTCACATCCAATTCCAGAGCTGCTAAGGTGGCATGAGTGTGCATTCAAGACTACTACATTGTAGTTTTGTATAACCAGCAACTAGTATGAACCATTCATACTAAGTGCACGCACGTTTGTATGTAGTTCACTTTAAAAAAGATGCATTCACTGCCAGCGGCACTCCCGTGATGCAATGTCCAAGTAATGCAGCCGCGTTCCAAATGGGTGACATCCCAGTCTCGAACGGTGCATCAGGGAGCGCTTCTGGCTCAGCACTTTCTATTTTAAAGTCACAGTGCGAGGAATGTGCCGACGCAACCGAGCAACTGCCGCTTTGTGACTCTGCACCAAGGATAAAAGAAAAAGTAATAGAGGGGTCCTAAAGCATTCATGCTCCGTATGCACAATGTCATATGGAAAAAAGAGAGATTGACGTAGATGAAAACAGTGGCAGGGAAGTATGGGCGCGGGACAATGCCCCTGACTTGCTTACCGCTAGTCACAGCAGACGGACCAACAATTAACATGTGGTTTGTAAATGACGTTTGGCACATCCGTCACCATCTCCGGATTCAGAGAAGACAGAAGAAATGGTAGATATCGCGAGATTATAAACCTCACGGGCACCAACAAAAGTGAAGAGGTACAGGGAACGCCTCCAGATATAGGTAAGTGCAATTGGGCATGAAAATACAGGTGGCATTGTAGAATGGAGCGGAAAAGCGTTTATAAATAGGAACAAAATGACTATACAAATGGGCAGTAAATGGAAATAGGCCCAAATAATACCGGCCGCGAAAGTGCGAGCGATGCAAGCATTGGCCGCGCGCGCGCGAGCGGCCGCGAGAAGCAGATGGCAGCTGCGCGCATGGGAAGAACAGTGGGGGAAGAAACGCAAGAGAAGCCCGGCAGAGAGGCACGCATAGCGCGCGCCCGCGCACATGCACTCAAGCTCTAGGCTGGCCAGGGCAGCATTTTTTGAAGCCCTAACTAAAAGTCTCGCCAGAGCAGCGCATGCGCTGGGTCAGGCGAGACTCTAAATCTCTAATGTGCATCAAAACACACAAGCTAGTCTCAGGCCTCTCACAGATGTTCAACAATCACATACATATTTCACTCCATTTGAGCATTGGTGTACTTTGACGCAGACAAAGCTCAAGGAGCCACATTCAAACAATGTCAGTGCTGTGCTGAGTATAAACAACCCCTCGGTCTGTAACAGGCGATATTGTTAAACTGGGAGCTACGGGGTGAATTATTAGTGCACCTTACTCACAACACACCCAGCAGACATTTTTCATGACACTGTTTTTTTGGGCCTGGCTTGACATCGCAACTGGTACCCGTTATTGCAAATATACAGAGTGGACACCGGTCCAGCCAGGGCACTTATTTTCCCCTCACCTCATGCTACTGGGCGTTTGATGCATAATGTCGCTTCTTGTGGAGAGCTTTCTTACAATGCATGAGGAGCTGTTTTAAAATCCCAAAGGGGTATTAATCATAACACATTAAATTAATATCTGAGGTGCGTTGTATACAGAAAGCAACAATTCTGTATTATTTTTACATTGCATCAAGCTTTTCTTTAATATTTTGCACAGTACTAACAATGCAAGCCAGACTTATTGGCTTGGTCAATGCTTGTTGCAAAGAATGTCAGACAGCGCAAGCAACAGTTTCCTGTTGCGCCATAAGATACGAAGCTGAAGGAGAATCAGAATAGACAGATACAGGATGATCCTAAAATCATTTACCTCTGAGTGCGTTCTTCCCTTTTGGCTCACAGGGCCTATGTAAAAGGCCGGAGGAACAGCAATTCAAACTGAACTCTCTGTTCTGTCTACAGAATAAGTGACACATGCGATGTACGTTTGCTACAAGTCGTACGCTAGATGGAATGCTTCTGCATTGTCATGCTCATTCAAATCTGGGGCCTCTCTGCTAAGAAAGAGATCAAAGACACCAATCGAGGCACGGACAGCCATGCCATTATACACTTAGAAGGTTTTCATTTGCTACTATTATGAACTCAACAGCCAAACACACAAGGGTTTTTGGTCGCCTGCCCTGTGGCATATTTCGGTGACTGGCCTTAAAATCGAGGCAATTAAGATTGTTTCAAGTTAGAGAACAAAATCTGGCCTTGTATTGGCGGAAGGCTCATCTCTTTTTTTCCCCAATCAGTAGCATCCCTTTGTTTTTATTTGTTCCAATTCCTTCAGTGCTACCCTAGAGAAGTAATCTGTGATAAATGCTCATAGACAATATAATACATATTTAACATTTTAAATAATTCCTCATCACTGTCTGTTAAACAGACAGTAATGTGTATCGTATCGTATGTGGAAAGTCCAAAATAGCCCAGCCACAAACGGTATTAGTGCGCCTGTATTCCCACTGTGATGTGTACTGTACAGAACATGTAAGAATGTAATGGTTCAATTACTTCGATATCAGCACACAAATTTTGCACTGAAACTGTGTACTGGCACGTGTCTGTCTTTGTGTTTTTTTTATTTTAAAAGTGCTGTCCCCACAGCACCCTTATAAAAACAAGCCCACGTGCCATTTTTGTTTATTTAATCGTGACAAAAGCTCTGGCTGATGCAGGCGTAAAAAAGGAGAAAAAGAAGGAAAACGTTTAGCATGGAATTGAAGACAACAAAATGAAATAAGAAAAAAATAAAGAATAAATGTAAAAAGAACAAATTAAGCGGAAGGAAATAAGCAAGAGAGAGGAAGAAACGCAGGAAAGAAAGACGCATTTCCTCTGCCACACGCACTGTATCTATTTCTGCAAGGTTGCACTGTGAGTGAGTTATTTTCTGTCACTGGGTCTGACAGCTATTAGTTTATTTATTCCAGCTCCCAGTGTAAACAGCACCCCCAGGACACACAAGCAGGGCGTTTGTTCTCTGCCCTCCGGCATCTGTCTCTACATGCTGGCTCATCAGAGCCTGCCTCACGCCGTTCCTCTCACCATGTCAACAAACAGCCAGACGCGCGCCCCCTCTGTATAATGGCTGGCTTAATGGAACTTTAATGGGATTTGTAAAGATTATATTTAAAGTAAAAGCCGCTCTAAACAGCGAAATAGGAGCTCCTGAAGGGAAAACACAGCATTTCATGTCAGGATTTGCAATTCACTCACTGAGCCTTGGATTCATGGTTTATTTCCTTTCTGAAAGTCTATGGCAGCTGAACACAGCCAGAACAATCGCGCGCGCCTCGCACTGAAAGGAGGCCGCAGGGGGAGGGGAGAGAGGAGAGGGCCGGCGCCTGTTTCCCTTGCGGGAGCGAGCAGGAACCATATGTTTGTAATTAACACATGGTTTGAAAGCTCGCTCCCGCAAGGGAATCGCCAGACGTGCACGCGTTGCCATTGGAAGCAATGCAACACATGCACGTTTTTGCCCGCAAAGCTGTGCCGATGGCTAAAGGTCTTTTTCCAAGCAGCGCATGCGTGCTGTGTAGGCGAAACCCAAAAAGTTGCAGGTCCCTCACCACATCGAGGACATGTCAATAGGCACGTCGTATCGAAATCAATCTCTGGGGCGTTAAATATGTGCGATGTAGGTAAAAGAACTGGGTGAGCCAAAAATGTGCGTTGCTAGCCACCCCTTGGACCTGTACAAATGCCCACTTCCACTCACCCTCTGTGAGCAGCGATGATAGTTCAGCCCTCCATCTGTTTCGGATCTTGATACACCAAGCCTACGATCCGACTTCAAAGCCTTATATATGCGGGAGAGTGTTGCCCTATAGGAGCCCGGGTCCAACAGCAGTGTCAAGGTTTGCATCTCCTCTGGTTAATCTGGAAACATAGTCCAGATCTTCTAGTCGTGCAAGATATTTTCCTGTATTGTAAGAAATGGCCCTCTGGTACTTTGATACACTCCTTTGCATCATTAAAAGAAGGAAGGTCCCTTTGAGATACAGGCTCACAACTGTCGTGCAATCCCCTTCATGCCACCTCGTAAGGTTCAAGACAGTCTGTGCGTGATGGATACCCTAGATATATTGGAGGGGGCGTAATCGAGCATAAGAGCCCTACGTATCACCAGGGCGACCGCCCTCTCCCAGGCCCCCACGATCTGACGGACCATGAACGGAAATTTGAGTTTTCAAAGATCATTGCTTTTGGTAAATATAGTGTGGGAGACAGTGCCTATGACAGTGCCAGTGCTACATAAACAAGTGAAATAGGAACTGTTTTTAACATAGATATATTTTGGCCCGAAGCAATTTAAAAGTGGTGAATAATCATTAAGGCCTAGGACGTCAGCCAGCAATAAAAATAAGTACAAATAAGGATGTTGATGACCCTTTTCGGTTGTCACTGTTTCTATGAGCGAGAAAGAATAACTAGGCCAAAAATCCAGTTTACCGGTAACAATTAAAGAAATTCCCTGGCATGATAGGCGTGCAAAATAATTAAGTAGACTAGCAGAAATGATGTCATCATAGATTCTTCTTTGGAGGACAGTGACAGCTGATGCTGCTCCTTCGCCTGACCTTTTGACAACTGGCTCTCCTCTTCAGCTCATGTTTTTGCCACTCTTTTGGCTCTATTTAGTTGGTAGACCGTGGATTAAGTCCTGTCTCCAAGTCACCTTGTTTATTTTTCTGAAGTTTCATATTCACTATATGCAGTTATCTGTACAAACTCAAATTATATTTTCTATATTGGAACTTTGTTGAGTGTGTTTATAATTATTTTATGTGTTTAAGTTGGTGTATGCATGATGTTCCCTTTAACTATTAGGTAGCTCTGTCTTGATTCATGTTGGCACGTAGTGGGTTTTCCTGCCATTGGAAAATCTTTCTCGGCATTGGTGGACTTCTGGGTACAGATCCCTAAACTATCACCAAGGACAGGTTATTCATAATGGAATGGCAGCTTGACCAGCTATTCTGCAATGAGTGGTTCAGTGGCTCCAGTGCACTGTGTCCCACACCATGACTAGAAACTCAACACCAGACCTCTCACTAAACATCATTAAGAGTAACCCAAAGGCTACTTTGAACTTTGGCAGGTGGTTTGTTGGGTTATCAAGAGGTTCCGGCTGAGTTTACTTATAGGTGCATCGATGATTTATAAAGATTCCAGTACCAGTTTATTATGAAACCAAATCCCTGCAAAGCAAACACAATATGGAAACTTTGACTTGGAATTTTAGCACTGATAAAAGTCTGCCTTTGAAGTGTATCTTTAAACCACGTTGATTCAGTTACTGTATTACGGTGTGTGAGTCCTTAGTTTTGGCTTGGTGTCATGATGGAGTCAAGCAGCAGCCTTACTGAACATCTTCTGTAGACTAATGTTGGCCATAGGCCCCAGCGAGCTCTATTTATTCCACATAGGAGCGGCAATACATTTTGAGGTTGGATCTCTCGCTACAAAGATACTAGAGGCTTCTGGTTGGCACTGCATATCCTAATTTTGAGTGTAATATTTTATGCAAGTGTATATTAGAATGCCTTTCTTTTTGAAAGTGAGTAATTTAGGGGACATTAACCTTGTGAACTATTACAATTGTGTGTACTGTGGTCAACCTCACACTGCCTCCTTAAATAAGCCTTGAACTTCTCAACCTCATTGCCTTGAGACAATGAAGTGCTTAAGAAGAAAGCTTTGTAGATCAATTGTAGTACACCACCAGTGGTAAATAACCTCAGCTGTTACAGTTGGGGCCCAGTAAATCGAATCGCTCAAATTATAGCTTTGAATCTATTATTTAAATGTAATAATTTTGTCTTCAAATTTCTCTTTGACATTTCCTGGAAAACATACATCTTGTTCCCTTATCCAAGCTTTTAATTTTGGATAAATAAACTCTGTTTGCCCTGAACAAAAGCGTGTACGTTTTTGATAATATGTCACCCAAATACTGGATTACAATTTTTAGTAACGCAACAAGGTTTGTTTACATTCAGGCTCCCTTGAGCCGGTGGGGCTGACGAGCCCATGGCTACGCACCTGCGCGCCTTGAGTGGTACTTTACCTGAGAATATTTTTTGGCAGCCTACGCAGCAACCCTACACACATACCTACTCCCTGCTGACGAGCGGCAACTACCTCGAAACACGTGTCCATGGATGGCTAACGCGACACTTATTTTCATTTTAAACTTTTGGCATAGGCGTACCCGCCAACGCTACTTCATGGACCACAATTCTTTGGGGTAACACGCTGGTAGGACTAGCAGAGTGCGGCCAATCGAATTTTTGTTAACGCAACAAGGTGGTCCTCGAATACCAGGTTGTTATTTTTGTGAAAACCTGACACACCTGTGTCCATAATGGACCAAATTAGCCTCAGATGTCCATGTTTCTTAATTACAGGACATTGTTCCTTGCATGGTAGTGGTGGACAACAAATTTCACGGATGCTGAACTTGTCACAAGGACCTACTAAAACCAAGTGTGAGTACCACATGCCAGAGATGGTCAGCACTTTATCTGGGTTGGGTAGCATCATCAAGGCTGCTGTAAATGTGTCAATAATGGCATTGAAAGGCGATCATTTTTACCAGATATGAAGGCTATCATGCTTAGGATATGCACAATATGTTGGTGAATGTCCCCTTATGCCATACCTACCATACTGCCTGGAATGCCCAGGAGTATTATTATTTGCGTATGCCACCATAGTCCCTAGCACGCCCACAGTATGACTAAGATAGTCATAACAATGCCTAGATTGTCCCAACATGTCAAGGAGGATTGCGTTTTACTAGGGTGTCCACTGCCTACATCGCCTATCTCTAGCTTCACTTTCATTGGCCATTCAGTCTTCCAGTTTCCATCTCATTTCCACCTTTTCTCATTCTATCTCCTCCATTTCTATTTTTATTATTTTTTCCAGCTTGTTTCTCACTTGAATCCTCTCACCTGTTTATCCATGTTTCTCAATTTATCTTATCCAACCAGCTTTTCGTGTCTCCCTTCTCATTCTCTTTTTTATATCACATATTGCACTCCTTCTGTCTTTCGCCATTTCCATTTCATCCTGTCTACTTTACATAAGATTACTCGCTCATCTATTTCCTGTTGCCTATATCTCCTCTCCTTTCCTATCTCAGGCCACCCTTTCCACTTACTAGATTGCTTTTGTGGCTACCATGCTTTCTTTTTCTGTGAAATCCTGCTTTGTTATATTCCCCATTCTTATTCTTCCATCTCTCATTTTTCCTTTCTTGTTTCTTTCAATCTTCCTTCCAGTCATTCTTTTTTTTTCTGTTCTTGCTATGTTACTTCCTTGTCTGTTTTTCAGTTTTGCTACCTTTAGTTTTATATTATTTTTCTTTGCTTTCCTTTTCGTGTTTCACTTATCATTCCACCCCAGTTTTCTTTGCATGTTGCTCTTTACGCCCTCTTTCCTTTCTAGCTTCTTTTCTTCCCCTTTCCTTTTGCATCTTTTTATCTACCTTTTGCTGTTTTTCTCTTTCCCCTTATTTACTTTCATGTCATCCATTGTGAGATCTTTTTGTGCGGTCCCAAGGTAGTAAAGAGTTTACTCGGCATCAATTGTGTCCCCTTTGGCACTTGTCTCTGCCAGGTTAGCAAGGTTCTGCTCAAAGAGGTGGTTCAGGGTTAGACACTCAGAGTGCAGTAGCAGTTAATAATAAAGTCAGTTTCCAGTAGATCTATTTTTTTAATGCAGTTTTTACTAAAATTTAAAACTGTGTATATACAGGTTGCAGTCGTGCGACACGGTACACCTAGTAAGTGGGGCTCAATCACACCAGTAAGCCTATTTTAGAATGAGTAGAACTTTAATGACATATTAGGGTAATAGCCTAATTGACAATTAGTATTAACCAAAGTGCCTAGCACTTTCTCGTCCAGAGATCTAACTCTAAATAAAATGAAAGCCCGCCATGTGCTTAGTAGTAGAAATCGAGTTAATATTGAGTCGTGTGGCCCTTCCATTGAGGAAAGATTCGTGGGGCTTCAGTTCTGTTCTTAAGCTCTTGGGCATCAAAATACAGTAGCTAGTTTTACGGTAATAAAGATCAATTTCAAAGACTACAGTTACAGTTTTGGGGGCTTCAGTAGCTGTGATTTGTTTGTAGTGTACGTTTTGGTATGAGCAGATGGAATGTAGCACTTGCGACATAGTTGATGCACTTACTGCAAAGTCGATGCTCCTAATTAAGTCACAAGAATTGTCCAATGAAACCCACCACCGAATAATACAAAGTGCCCACCCTTTACTATGGCAAAAGGGCCCATGCTTTTAATGTGGCCTTGTGGTGTGTGGTATGGGTCATACACCATCCGGCCACCGGCTCCCACTCCTGGGGTAACAGAAAACTGGAGTAAGTACTTCGTTTAAGGATGGGACGTTGGCTGTGCAAGGTGCCAGCTCACCTTGAATGTCCATTAGATGGTCCCTGGAGTAGGGTGGCCTGAATCTGGAACCCACCCCTTGAGGTAGAAATTTTCCTTTGGCAGGGGCACCCACAATTCCAGTGCATTCCCCTCAACCGCTCCCCTTCTTCACAGGGCACACCAGTTGCTCCACTGGCCAGTTGGAAATTAGACTTGTGTGGTCTTAACAGGGGTTCACACCGCTATTTGTTTGAAACGACTTGGGCTATAATAATAATTCCAGAATTTCCTTAATGAGGGTGACCTTCCACCGATTGCATCGGACGTCCAAAAAGGAGTCAAATTCAGCATTTCTCCGGACCTTTGAGGATGGCTTTTGAGGTAGAGAGTGGAACATATGATTTACAGCAATGGGAGTTCTCTATTTCACCCCCTGTGGGGTCTGGTAGGTAGCCTGTTGACTGTGAAGATCCGGATGTTGCCTACAGCGCTGACTGGCACTAGATGGTGCAAATGTTGGGGCTAAACTAGATTCCATTCTTTTAGCTGCTTCTTTTGCTAGTTTCTTGTTTTAATGTAGATGGTTTGGTCCACTGATACAGTAACAGGAAGTTTGAGGGTTGTCACATGCAGACGTGGCAGGATATATCCGCATCAGGGTAGTGTCTATGGAAAAATTGGTGGGAGGGTTGGGGACATATATTGCAAAGATGTATCAGGTTTACATAAACTACCTCATGACATTGTATGGCTAATCTGCAAATAGTGATGTTAAACACCCAGGGCCTGAACACACTGGTTAAGAGGAGGGCAGTATTAAAATGGCTACTTAATAAAGAGATTCATTCGTTTAACCCTACTGTGGAAATATGGATTTTCATGATCAGTTATGTCCCCTATCTTGGACCCCAACGGTTTCATGTATAAATCACAAGTACATGTATGATCCCTCCAGTTCCAGTTATGAAGACGCAAACACATGTGCGTCCACCGCCAACATGTCCTCTTTCAGATCCGCCATGAATGGGCCGGATATTCTATTCCTAAGTATGAAAGGCCACCGGCTTTATATGGTTTATTTATCCTATTTTTCAGTCCAGGCGAGTAGGCCCTGATTCTGCCATTAAGCCTTTCCTTGCCTTCTGCCTCTGAAAGCTCCAGTCTGAGCTCGCATCTGTATCCATGAACTTTGTCCTACTCCCTGCGCGGCTAACGGTGCCTGACTCCAGCCTGTTGCCTGCCAAAAACTGTATTTCACCTTCGAAATTATCTGCTCCGCTCCCTATCCAATGCATTCCTGTCTAGTAGTTTAAGTAAACATTCTTCCAGCTACCGAGCAAAGGGCCCGGCTTCTCTGTCTTTATGCAAGTAATTCATAGCCCTGTTACTATGGAAGATTTCTGCCCTCGCATCTAGTGTAGACACTTAGACGCTTGTACACGCACTCACAGTCAGTATAGAATAGATTTTGTTCGAGAGACCTTTCCTTTTGGATAACATAGTTCTTTAAACATAGGATGTTAGATATGATTTGGGATTAGGTTGACTTGACCCCCCAGACTTCTGTCTCCACATGTAGAGCTAAATGTCAAGTCCCCTTCACCCCCTAGTTGCACGTCAATCACACGTCATGCTGCTGCGCGCGCATCTCTGCCGAGTATTTCTGCTGACATCGCGAAATTCTTTCATGGAACCACCCTATTGTGACATCATACCTGATGACGTTCTTTAAGTTACGCCTAGTTACACCCACTTTAGTTACGCATGTATGTGTTATCAATTGTTACGCCTCCTGCATCTGTTCCACTGTAATGCCTATTGTATAAAAATGATTACTTGTCAATAAAGTATGGTCCTTCACTTCCTGAACCTTCGTGGTGATGGAATATGGAGTCCATCAATTCGAATTGATCTTGGAATAAAGCCCGTTCCGAACCTCTAATACCACGGATTCTGCCTCTTATTTTTCTGAGCTATTATTATTAATTTTCCGCATCAAATTAAGTTCCGGTAATTAAATTATTTACCACACTACTACAAGAAACACATTCACATGTTCAGAAAAGACGCACTAAAACGTAGATTCTACTGGTTCCCAAATCAGCTGCATTCCCATGGACTTACCAAGACTAAGGGAATAGCAGCTTTGTTAAGAAGATCCCCACCTTTCGCACTGGGGTCTACACTGAGAGACTAGTTAAGTCAAATAGCAGGATTGAATGGAATTATGTCTTGGATTGAAATTGTCGTGGTTCTCTTGTGCGGCCCCAACGAAGACCACAATTGTTTCTCATTTGTATTTCCAAAGATAGTATAATTCGCAGAAGACTACACAAAATGAGGTGGCAACTTTATTGCAGTATTTGATCAATCGAAAGACCAGACCACCTCAGGCAGAACCTCCACCAAAGAGATGAAGCACTACTGAGAGGGGTTGAGGATTCATTGTGGTTATATATATATATATATATATATATATATATATATATATATATATATATATATATATATATATATATATATATATATATATATATATATATAATTATCTACTGGCGGTCGCCAGTAGATAGTTATAGTTAGGACCGAGTTTCCATAGGAAATCTCAAAATTCTATTTTGAATAACTTTGGCGCCGAGAAAAAGGGGGGGTCCCAAAACGCGTTTTCCCCATGGATTTTTCCATAGGGACTTTAGTCGCAGCTACAGCCCGAACGGCTGAACAGAATTACGTGAAATTTGGCAGAGAGGTAGCCATAAGGTCCATGAAGTGCCTTTTGCAGGTTTGGTGTAAATCTGCTCAGTATTTCCAGAGAAAATAGCATTTAAATCAATATATATATCTGTACGCGCGCACCGTGCGCGCTGGGTGCGCGCACCTTGCCGTGCGCGAGCGCAATTCTGATTGGTTGTTAGATCTTAGTAAACATTCGAATCGGTCGAAACCAGGAAGTGTCGGCCGCCATTTTGTCTCTCGCACTCTGAGGGGGTGAAAAACAAATGTGGAGAACGTGAAAAGGGGGCAGGGTGGACAGTTCCTGACCCCCTAGCCGTGGTCAGGGGGTCCCAGAAGGACCCCCAAGGGCAAAAAAAAAAATGTTTTTCCGAAAAATCGCCGAGTGCGCGCACCTTGCGCGCACCACCCAAACGGAAAAAATTCTGCGAAGTGCGCGCAACGTGCGCGCACTCCATGATTTAAAAAAAAAAAAAATGTATTTGGCCCTTGGGGGCGAAGCGCCCCGTGCCCATCGCGCGTGCACGGCACTAACTGCGAAAAGTGGGCGCGAGGTGCGCAAAGCGCACCGCGATCCCACTGTGTGTGCACGGTGCGCGAAGTGCACCGTGTGCGCACGGCATGAACTGCGTAAAGTGGGCGCAGGGTGCGCGAAGTGCACCGTGTGCCCACCGCGCGCGCACGGTGCGCGAAGCGCACCGTGCGCGCGCCGAGAAAAAGTTTTGTTTAAAAAAATATATTAATAAATACATAACTTAGCATTTAAAAAAACGTACAAATTCACTGAAAAAACCATAGGTTTCACACACGTTATAGTTAGGAATTAGCATTTAAAAAACCTTGCAAATTCACTTAAAAAACCATAGGTTTCACACATGTTATAGTTAGCTGGGCATTTCCCTCGTAAAAAACCAATGAAATTCCCCGTTATAGTTAGTGCAGGCAACTATAACTCACGCGACCGCAATCCGCTGCTGATGACGTCAGATATTACATCACTGATGACATATGTGTCTTTCTGAAAAAAAAAAAAATGAAATATATGTATAGCTAAAGATGAATGGAAGAAGACATGGGTAAATAAGTGTCTAAATACAGTGATGTAATATCTGACGTCATCAGCAGCGGATTGCGGTTGCGTGAGTTATAGTTGCCTGCACTAACTATAACGGGGAATTTCATTGTTTTTTTACGAGGGAAATGCCCAGCTAACCATAACATGTGTGAAACCTATGGTTTTTTAAGTCAATATATATATATATATATATATATATATATATATATATATAATATTCCTGTGAATTGTCAACATAGATAATATTTTCGGACGAGCATTGTATTTTTTGACCACTGGAGAGGCAAAATCAGAAAAGTAGTGTCTTCAAATCTTTTAATATCCATGATAACTCAATGTTGTTTGCGCTTTGTTGAGTTCAGTTACTTGTTTCATTTGTTTTTGGATTTATTGTTTTTTTCCTGTCTGTTGAGAGACCGGCCAAGCTGTGTTGATTTGTATTTGACAGGTTGAAAAAAAATACAATGAAAATATGGTTAAGAAGCAGTAATAGCTGATCATTTTTTCCATTTGGAATATGTTGATAGGTTTCCTGAAGATTCACAGAAGTTAGTAATTTCATTGCTTATGCATAGTTCATCTTATAGCGCCTTTCGCAAAGGGATTGACTTTCTCTAGTCCTGAACAGATCTAAATACCCCCTCTGGCCTTCTCAATTAGGAATAAAATTGAATTAACACCTATACCTTACTCGGAAAGACAAACCAGAATGGCCTTATTCTTGAAAAAATACTGGAAATCCTTCCAACTCTTTGTATTTACTTGCAAAAAGCTAGCTCCTTCATTGAGAGAAGGATATTCACCTTCTGAATGGTGCCTGATCCCTCATGCTTACAATAGCCTCCTGCTCTGCGAGATAAAGACTTCATTTTCTCTCCTCGTTCTATACCTTTTTGTGATCACGTGTTTGATCTGCTACTTGGAGGAATGTGCACCCACCAGATCAATATCTGCTGTCACATAACAGCCTTAAGGATTCATAAGCAGTGGTCTCACCCCTACATGTAGGACCTTAAATATGTATGCTGAATATGAAAAATGTCCTCTGTAGTGCTTGCCATGCCATTGTGCTGAGCTACTTTACCGATTATGTGATGGCATCAAGTTGGGTTGAACAGGGTGGCAGCGCCGATCATTGTGGACAGCTGAGTGGGGTTAATGGCCATATCATGGCTTCACAAATTGCAATGCTTCAGGTGCATTGCATTTGAGTAGTGAAGTGCCTGCATGGTGCTTACAGAGTTTTTTCATTCTTTTGAGAAAACTCAGCAGGCTCCCTCGAGGTAGGCTGCAGTACCACAGACTTACCCATTACCTGATCTGAAACCCATATGAGTCAAACCCGTAAGAGAGCAAGAAGAGTGGTAATCGGGCCTTTCCACATAATTGTGTTTTCCAAAAGACCTAACCCTGGCCAAAACCTGGCAAATGGCTGTAGAAGTGTAAGATCAAAAGTCCCTTAAAAGGTGTCTGCGTGGACACCAAACTCCTCATTTTTTCATTCTGACTGACCCGGGATGTTTTCCTGTGCCAGAGACTCCATGTCACAAGTTCTCTGAAAGGTTCATGTTTGTGAATGTTGCTCACCAATAGACTATTAAAGTATTTGGGGAAATAGGAGTACCGCCCAAAGTGGTGCTTTTTAACACGGGTAGCTACTTCCCTCATAATTGGTGGATGACACCACTAATGGTGGTTGGTGTCTGACTAAAAGTCCAAGGGAACAGATATTTTTACTTACTCGCCAGTGGTGAGACTTCCTACCTGCTCTCCCTGCTTACTTTGGTTTAGTATATCATGACTGGGACCATGTTTCCCTATGATTGTATTTCATGTGCATGAGTAGAGCTTTGTTATATCAGAGGTGGAAACCCTAAGGTATTTATCTGGCACCTAAGGTGGTGGGAGTGCTCCATAGGGTGTAGCGATAATCCGAGCTGCTGTCTTCTCTTTCCACGCTAGTCCCCCTGCACTATTGCATGTTCTCCCTGCTGAAGCCAATGTAAATCCAAATGCATGTGTCTAGGCTGAAATCACCTCCTCTTGAATTGGGTAGGAAGATTGATGCATGTTCACCTTCCCTGCGAAAAATCTGATGCAGCAGGTGAGTTTTTGGGGTGACAAAAGTATCCCTTGAATAGACTGTAGCTGTTATCATGGTGAAAGCTGCACTTTTGGCAAAGATATAGGCTGAATGGCCGTTCCCCACAACTTGTCTATCCTTCTGAAAAAGCCACAACCTAGCAACAGCATCTGATTGGATACCGGTTATATGGGTTCCAATTGACAGCCTGAGAGTGATAGTTCCACTGGTGTCACTTAAAAGGCTTGGGGCCAGTTTAGAATACAAGCGGTTAGCAGTGGATGCTCCTCCGACAGGGGGAAAAAAATGATAAAATGATAATAACAAGAAGTTATTATCATTTTTTTTTTCTTTGTGGGACTCCAGCCAGATCGGGTGGGGCAGGGCTGGGCTCTCTGCGTCGGAGGGAGCAAGAGTGGTTTGCACTTCCTCCTCAAGTGTGCATGACGGCATGTTCTCCACTGGGCTGTGTTGTGCAGCCCAGTGGAGAACATGCCCAGCCTCTCAGGTAATGCCAGAGCGGCCAAACAGGCCACTCAGACCAATCACAACGCTGCTCCAGCAGCGCCATGATTGGCTGGGAGAATCCGGGAGCCTGGGTGCTTCCGGTGGACGAGAGCGAGGACAGAGGAGAGACGTGCAGCAGCGAAGAAGGTAAGTTTATTTTTTTCATGCCTCCCGCCCTCACCCCCGTACAGAGGGAACAGCCGCCACTGGTGGTTAGGTAGTTGAAGCCCAACTGCCTCTGTTTTGGATATTGGGTAATCTCTTTGGATTTTCCAGCATTCACCGTCCACATAGAAGAGTACTATACACCAGTGTGGGAGATGACTAGAATCTAGTGGGGTATGGTATATGGCCACATGAGTGAAGCAAAGACTGCATTGCTGAAACCAAGGAAGAGGTTGCAATAGTCTTCTGGTGTGTAGAGGATCTCTCTCTCTCTTTGGATCAAAGCTTGAATCCAGCAGCACAACGGTGCATTGCCATGAAGAGTTCAGAAGGACTTGAGTCCTGATTTAGAGTTTGGCAGATGGGTGACTTGTACAACTGTGACAGATATCTAGTCTGCCATATTACATGAGCATTATGTCCAATGGCATGTGTATTATAGAGGGCGGGATATCCGTCATAGTTGTAACCTTTCCGCCGAACTCTAAACCTGGCCTTTTGTCTGCTAAGACCAAAGGGCTGAGACTGCCGCTTATCCACACCTGCAGTCCTTCAAGTGAGTTTGCCTCCCCATTGTGAGGGCCTATGAGCCTCCACACTTGTCACTGCACCACACTTGTCACTGCAATTGTGATCTCCCTACAAGTGACACTAACACCAGAAAGAGAGCACATATGCCGGCTCTCTGCTAATCCACCCTTAAGTGTCTACTAGCATCATTGACCCTTTCATGTGAGGGCACATGTTCTGTGCACACATTGCTGCACCTCACTGCTTCTGCCACTGGCATCCACCACCAGTGTGTGAGCCAGTGTGCCTCCACATGTGGTCTCCCTAAAACAAGGAGCACTGACCCCAGTTTAATAGCCTGTGTTACTTCACTTGGTACCACAGCCTCCCTTGACCCCCTGCTGCTTTTGACACCAGCTAGGTGTGGGTGCCCATGTGTATCCCTCACCTCTGCTATTCCTTTCAAGTCTCTGTTTTTCATATTGTAATAACTCACGCCTCAAAACAAACGTGTGGTAGAGAAGAAGGAACCCATCTGGAGAAGACTGTGCCTGGACAGCACGGTCATCACAATGTCACTACGAGAGCCCTGAGCATGCATATCCAACTGTGTGAGTATGCCTGTAGTAATTCAACCTGGCATCCTACTGTAGCCAAGAGAAACAATGATACCTACCAGAGCTAGTAAGAATTTGTCCTTAACTGTGTTTACTAAAGGAATAATACTGTTTGGCCGTTATATGTATTGTGAGTGAAACGTGATGGCTGAACTAGGTGTTCTTCCCCTCCAAGAGTAAGCTTTTACTGTTAAACCTTACTACCCACTGAATGTCAAAGCCCAAAGAGGAGGTACTTGGCAATTCATTTAGTTTACATGTCCTCTTAATAGTGATTCTTGTACAAGGAGTTGTATATTTGCCATTGGGTCTTGCAGGCTCACAAGAACTGGCCTCTTGCTTAAAAATACTGCAACACTAGCATTAGATGCCCCTCAGATTTCACAGGACAGGTCTCCTTCTTCATTCCGGCTGTTCTATCTAGCCATCTCGAATAATGGTTCGATATATGGTTTAGCCTGTATAAGAATAGTTACCTTGTCTTTCCTCCATCGGTCCAGCTAGCCCTATTCCATGCAATGTTTGACATGGTGGGTCTTAGTAATCACAAACCTAGGAAGCTCTAGCAGTGGCCAAGGTATGTGTCATGAAAACCTCAAGGAAGACCACCCTACCTGATCAATGGGAATGGCTAGCTGAGTTGTTTCGCCTAGCTAAGGAAGCTAAATAACATTAACACATTTATTTGGAATTATTTTTAGTTGGCCTTTAAAACATGCACAACAAATAAATGTGAACAAGTGTCTCTCTCTCTCTAACCCAGAAAAATAACCTGAATTAATTTTCAGATGATGGCCCTGTTTGTCCCTGTATCATTATAGAAGCTAACAGGATGTAAGTTTTCAAGGCTAAAACTATGTAGCCGAGTTAGGAGTGCAAGGTTTCCGTGGTTTAGTATTATGAAGTCTCCATCTCCATGTTACATGCAGGTAGGAATGATATGCAGAGACACAAATTCATGCAATGCATTTTAAAGTCGACATTGTGCTTTTGTTGAAAAGATTACATTAATAATGACTGTTTGGTATCACCAAGGACATGTGACTGGACGGAAAGCAAAATAAATGTTTAGTTTGAAGTACCAATTGTGGTTTCCTTAAGCCATTGCTAACAAATGTTATGTATTTTAAAACCTCATAATATAATAATTTTCTGTATCACGATCATTATTTGATTTATTTTAAAAAGGGACGATTTTTGCCACAAGCTCTTTTTAAATTAATCTGGCTGGTCTGCACTGCCATTTTTCATTTTGAGATATTTTTACAAGAAGCATTTTATTTGTTTATTTATATATTTGCACTTTGGCGTATTACTTTAGTGTTGTTACTTGGTACAAATGCTCTTTCTATGAGCACACAGTCATTTTCTCATGGAGGTTCATGGTTTGTTTTCTTTTGATAATCTATGTTTTAAGAGCATACACTTGATTTTCTGTAAGGTATTAACATTTGGCTGGCTACTTTTTGGTAAAACATTTTTTGCTTGTTTTTTTAATTCACTTTGTATATCCCCTGGCTCTGCTGATCGACCATTATTGAATGAGAAGTGTCAACATAGCTACTTATGAAAGGGTGATATACAGAGAAGAATATCATATAAAAGGATTCTGTAAAATATGGGACACAATTTTCTGTCTTTAAGTACATCAAGTCAGAGAATTGTACCTCATTGACTGTTGTTCTGTGTTGCTTTCTCTGTTTTAAACCACACCTTAAGCTTTCTCTCACTTTGCCCTTTCTGTATCGCTAATGCACTTGAGCGATAAAAATCCTGGTAAGACTTTAGCTTATTCGTATGCACACCCTACCATTCCATATCCAGCACTTGTTATATTCCTGTGCATTTCTCTGCCTGCAAGAGCTGACTTGGCAACTTGTGTGATGGTTAGATTTGGGCTATTGTTTAAACATCTAAATATTGGAATACAATTGCTCTTGTTTGTCTGATATAAAAGACATTTTAGCTGATGATACGAATTGTTTCACTCTGACCATCTCCCAAACCCACTTCTTGACACACTTGATGTACTCTTTTAGTTCTCTCTCTTCCTTGATGGTATATCTGACGTAACTTCACCCACTTGCTGCTGCCAATGCTGATTTCACCTGTTATTCTACCGTGTTTCTGGATGTCCACTACATAGGTTTTGAATAGTGGGGCCATTTTGTCCTTACCATTTTTTCAGTTACATTGGATGTATCTGAAATTTGTATCATTGATGTAAAGTTTGTCAAATTAATGATATATTGCAGGCCTCGGGCAAGAACCTGGCTCTTTGACACCTCCTTACCTATATGGACAAACACATATTCTTTCCACTGTGCTTTAGCACGGCCCCATTTGAAGGTTGTTCTAAAAAAACATTTTTTCTTATATTTTTATTAGACCGCTATTCCGTGAAGTTAACAATATGGCAGGCAAGTGAATGCCAAAGTGACGTTTTATACTCTGGTAAGATTATGTCTGCAGTTTTCACATAACTGGAAAAAAAACAATATGATTTCGCGGAAGTGACGGGCCTTAGGGTGAACTGGGCCAAGTCCACTGTTTACCCCTTAACACAGGTCGTGCCCCAGGGTCTGATACGACTCGGAGACAATGCAGTCTCGTGGAGTCCCCAAGCGGTCCGATACCTCGGCATTAAATTATATCATACGCCGCAAGACATATATGAGGGGAATTACCGCAAGTTGATGGGCGACATCCGATCCTTGGTCCATTTCTGGAAGGGTCTCCACCTGGCTGTCCCGGGAAAGATAGCCGTTGCGAAAATGATCCTGGTGGCGCGCCTGCTCTACCTCTTCTCCAATCTCCCAGTGGTTCCCCCGAGATCCCTGTTTCGGGAATTGATACCCTGCTCGGGACTCTCATCTGGGGCAACGGCCGCCGGCAGATAGCCCTGGCGAAACTGCAATTTCCCCTTGATCAGGGCGGGTTGGCGGCTCCCTCATTCGAGGCGTATTTCCTTGCTGCCCAGTTGCAATGGGTGTCGCGGTGGACGGCGGGCAGGGCGCCCGAAGAGCTGCACACAGCGACGGGGCGGATTTCGATCCCCGCTGTCCATCGCATGCTGCTGCCGGGGGCGGCACCGCCGACTTCCCGGCCCCTCCAGGTCATGACGGCGCGGGCCTGGTTGGCGCGTGTTCATCGACTTAGCCGGGGTATTCCCCTGTACTCCCCGTTGTTACCACTGGTGGGGCTACCCAGGGGTCGGGCATACTATACGGAGCACATGATGCGGGTGTGGACGGATCACGCGGTAACAGAGGTGGGGATGCTGTTCTCTGGTGAGAGCCTGCAGCCTTTTGAGGCGCTGGTCGGAGACTTCGAGCTCCCCAGGGGCCAATTCCTGCGGCATAGACAGCTTCTCCTGGACTGCCGTAGGCAGTGGGGGGGATTGATGCGGAGCCCCCTTCACACCCGGTCATCCATGCGGTACTCCAGATGGGGCCCGGCCGCCATCTAGTCACATGGATATACAAAGCTGTGAGAGCCCTGCGGAGTCCAACGCTGGCGACCCTCAGGGAACACTGGGAAGATGATTTCCAACGGCCCCTGCATGATAGGGAGTGGACGAGGGCTCTAGAATACACTAAGAAAGTGTCCCGTAACTATCGGTTTAAGAACATTCAGTTGCATATCCTGCATAGGGCGTATCTAACCCCTGAAAAGTTGCAGAAATATTTCCCCGAGGGGGTGTGGCTTTGGCTGCCCTAGATGTTCGGAGCCTGCTGCCTCGTTTAGGCACATGTTTTGGGACTGTCCGACGCTCTACAGTTACTGGCAAACGATTCACGCTGCCCTAGAGACGGTTACAGGGTTCCAGGACCTGGGCACATGGGAGGCGTGTGCGCTGGGAATTCATGGTCGGCATAAGCGGCAGAAGGTGGAGAGGAGGTTTGCTTTCTTAATGTTGATTCTCGCTAAACGTTGCATTGCTATGCATTGGAAGGCGCCGGGGGGGCCCCCCATAGCGGCATGGGTGGGGGCCGTCAAGAAGTGGGGCAAGGCGGAGGAAACCACACTCAGAACGGAGGAGGCCCGTGGGATGCGCAAACATCCGATCTCCATGCCCTGGGCCATGCTAATGCACACATTCACGCAGGAAACTGAGGCAGCGGCGAGTTCGGGAATGATAGACCCATCGGGGGAGCCCGCCACTCCGGAATCCACCCCGGGCAATGCGCAGGCAGGTCCAGCACCCGGTGTCTCGCAGGGGTTGCCACCAGGGGCCTCACAGCCAGAGTCCACATAGGCCAGGCGCGCTGCTCCTACCCCCCCCGCACCCTCCCCATCTCCGCGTCCACACCGGCCCTCTCCCACATGATGGTCCGACCTCAAGAGCGCGTAGCTACTAGTACTCCCGATGGGCGACACAGTGCACCCCCCCCCCTTTTCCCTGGTTTTCGACCCCCAGTTAGTTAGTGGTTAATCAATGGCCGCACTTCCATAGCCTCTGCGACGCCCCTTACAGGGGGCTCAGTCGCATTGCACGGCATCCCTGCCGCGAGGCGATCTTGGCGCACTCCAGCAGGGCACACTCAGAGGCTGGACTCGGCCCATATCTGCAGCCCCACTCCGGACAGCGATGAACGGCCTGAAGAGCCGAGAGGCTACTAGATTGTAAGAACTATGACTGGGCGCACTTGTAATGTACATCTATGTGACAATGGCGATATCGTATGTGCCTGTGTGTTTCACTATCTATAAATACCAATAAAGAAAGTTTTTTTTTAAAAACTGGAAAAAAACACTAAATCGGTGAATATAAAAAAACTATAGGCAGTCTATTACGGTCCATTAGGAATTTTTACAAAGGTTGGAACACCGAGATGTGTAGGTTCAGTGGTGTTTCATTGAACCGGTTATGAGAGGCACACCACTGTAGATAGAGGGTGACGTAATTAAATATTTTGGTTATTTTATATCTTTCAGCTTCCAGCTGTTTTTGCTAATGCATTTTTTAACCGTCTTTGATTTGGCTGGCCTTCATCAGGACTGAAATAATAGACCTATCAAGAAAAAGAGAGTTCTTGATATTCTGTCCTTTTTATTTATGGCTAACATTCAAGTGGCTTTAAAGTATTACACTTGGCACTCACATTCATTCAAGAAACCCCGCACGCTTCTGGAGAGATTAGCTCAGTAGGCTAGTCATAACTTTGACTTATAAAAGCAGAACGAATTCAGAATACGTTAGCCTAAGGAAGGAGGGCCCTTTTCAGCTTTCCTAGGTTAGAGTGTGCATGACTATAGCATTGTGGTCCTAGAGAACCCACTTACACAAAGCACTGTAAATCCATATATTTAGTGTAGTAATGTACATGTTAATAGTTATGAACATGAATATATGTGTGAGAGAAATGTATAGTAGGTAGAAAATTGAAGAAAACAGGAGCAGTTTATTAGCGTCCTCGCTCTTTGTGTGCACAGCAGTAATGACAGTGTTCATTTATCAAATATTTTACAATGGCAGATAAACACAGCTGGACTTTACTCGGTTAGTGAACTTTGTTGTTGGCTCTGACGTATAGCACTGTATGAGCTGATGAAGGCCAGACACACATACCATTGCTTCATTTCATGGAAGGTTCATAGGAGCGCCAAATGATCCTTTATAGAAATGGTGCAGTATAGAAAAGCAAATTCTTTTCTTGAATGCTGGGTATGAATTTCATGCTAGTGAAACGTTTCTTATATAAAGCAATAACCACATTAAACCTTAATGTGTTTTTTTGGGTTTTTTTTTGCACTGACCTTCCGTCCAGTGCTTAATTTGTAAAATATGAAGTGCCAGGGCTCTGACCAGGAGGCCACTGCAGCTTGCACCACACATCGCCCTTGTCATTGCTGCCAAAGCAACTACTAACCATCTCTCTCCTGCAAGTGCGACAGTTCAGATTATTCTAGGTCCCCAAAGCTAAAGCAATGGCTGGGGAGGCAGGTATTAGCACTATTTTAATGTAGATTGTATTCCTAAACAACCCTTCTTTTGTGCATCTTTAAATCAGAGGAGCAGCACCACCATGTGGTAGCCTGTGAACATCATACTTAAAACAGTTAGGTGCCGGTGTCGCGCACTGGAAACCAATTAAGTGCTGGTGCTGAGCACCGGAAAGCACCGGCTCAAATTAAGCACTGCTTCCGTCTCAATGCCAATTTGATTTCTTTGACTTCAAGTTCATCATTCCTGCCGCCTACTACCCCTACACATAGCCCTCATAGAATTGAGATTATGATTGAGTCCATAACCTCAGAGTGCCATATTCCTATTCTCTTTTTCTATATCAAGGGGGTCACTTGGCAGAATCAGAGGTACGACTGCTTGAGCTCCTTATTGACCTGGAGACAATATCATTTCTGAAATGAAAAGTTTTGCCTCTGATCCTTTGTAACTCTACTGTTCAGAAGGAGCATTTTGTGTGAAGGTTGAGTAAGAAACAGAACACAATTATTATTTCTGTCTCTCGCCCCCCTCCTCCCCCCTCTCTCTCACCCTCCAAATATCAATGTTCAGATAGGTTTCATACATGAAAAAATAAATCTTGCAAATATTCTACACTAAAATTGTGAAAGTTTGGTCAAAGTGTCCAGCCCTAACATTTAAACATTTTGAGGAAAATAGGTTTTTGTATAGGTCTTGTTCCGTGGTTTGTGGCCAATTTCGTGGTTTTATGAGAGTTCAGTGCCAGGGATCACATTTTAACTGTGTAGAATGTGGAAACTTTCAACATGGGAGTCTGTGGCTACTGTGCGGGATGCACCGCTCCACCATTCTGGGGCAAATTAAGAAGTAACCCCAAAGTAAATATGACTATAATGGTCCATTTATCCCAGTTCCTTCTAGCCAAGGTCAAAATATATTATTCCTCCTGGTACCTTGTGGTTGGTCAGGTGTCACCATGGGCTCTTACAGCCAATATCTTCCACTGGAGATAAACAATTGCAATATTGCACAGTTTCGTTGAGTGTCTGGCTAGCAGACTGTGCATTAGAGTTAGTTGACCCCAGAATTAAAAAGAAATATTTTGTATTGCAAATCACTGCTGAATACGTCTGGCGGCTTCTGCTGCAGATTAACTTGGCTGTGAGGTTAGTAGCTCCCCGACCCTAATGATCTCTATATTTTGAGAGTGGTAGGCTATAGCTGGATGCATGCACCAAATGGCTTTGGAGCTATATGAAACCTCTCCTTTGAGATGAAGGAGGGAGGAAGTCTGTCATCACCCCCAAATAAAGAATTCAGATCCCAATAGGTTAAAAATCACAATATCCAATATAGTTGTCCTGCATGTGATCTTTGTATGGTGATGCACTGGGGATAACCTTGTTGGAACTATTTCACAGCTTTAGAGGGTCCAGGGAATTCATTTGTGATCCAGGAACTCTTTTCCAAGCATAAAGGCCCAAGATGGAGGGTAAGGTATTTTTACGTGTCTCCCTGCTGGGAACACAGCCTGCTGGTCTAAACTGGTAAATTTGTAGTCTGTTGTGACTGTATCTCTAATTCTTACTGTGTAAGGAATGGTTAAGAGGCGTTTGTGTGTACATGAGGGGGTCACCATGTGACTATTTGGCCTCAAGATTATGTATAACCTCAGTGTTTTAACAGTAGTCCTTCCAGGTACCTGTATCACACCCTTTTTCTGCCCCTTTCACATCCCTGCATTGCTCATCCTAGTCCCCCTCCTCCCTTACTCTTCCTTCCCACACAGGTCATTGTGGGTAGGTTGTTGTGTTTCTGGTTTGGATCAACAAACCTTGATCGGAGCAGTAAGTATGTATACTCATGTTATTGAGACTAACTGTTTCAGACAGGCGGGCCTGTGGCCTGAAAGAAGAGACACCCATACAAAGACCATGACCAAAGGCACGGCCTCTGCTGTCACCTGTATGGAAGGGGTATGCTGACTGCCTCTGCCCTCTTCTATGGTCAGTTCTGTCAGAAGAGAGCTGAAGCCGCACAACAGCCACTGGTTTGCCTAAGACTTGTTTGGAACTGATGCCTAAACCCTGCTAATATTATGGGATACTTGCTATTATCCTTGATCCACAGTGTTATGTTCCATATAGGTACCTCAATATAGGCTCAGGTGGTCACCTAACCTTTCACCTATATTCTCCCTACCATTACACTACATACTGGTTCTTGGGACTGACCTTTTACCTAGTTACGGTACTGCTTACAGGACGTAGGGTTTTCGCTGAAAACTAGCCTCATTCATTATGCATGAGGATTCTTGGAAACGCAGGAGGACTACCATCTCCTGCATAATAACTATTTACAAGGGTCATTCCTTCCATCATCCTAAGTCCGACATGACGCAGCAAGGAAGAACCCCTGAGGCTACCACGTTGGGTATATAACCACCATATCTTGCTGAGGTCGTCTGAGGGGAAAAAAGGACTTCAATGCCGACACACTGACGCGAGGCGCTGAGGTTCCTACATGCAGACACTCCAGCTCGCAGTGGTCTGACATCCCTCGCGGGCTGTCCATCTCGAGACCAAGACGGGGTCCCACAGTCTCTCACTTCAGGTAATGGGGTTGACTTAATCCTAGAAGGATTCTTGGCTTTTACACCCACATACATGCTAGGTACACTTGGGTACATCTAGTTAGGGTCGCATCGTAGGAGTACGCATTTACTAATACTATGTATTCTATATACTTGCCTGTATTCATTGTTTTAACACGATGTTCAAAATATACCATCCTTTTACTGTGTTAGTTCTTATAATCATTTATATCTATTACTGTCTAATGGTTGTTTCAGCGCACTTATTTTACACTAGAATGACGCTGGTTCAATAAATGCATATTGAAAAACATCCCCACCATTTATTCTGTGCATCTCTCTGAGACAAAGTGAGCACGAGTGACTGAACGAAAAGGAATACACCGTTTCCACAATCCTGAAGGATCAGGGTTGTCATGTTTGATAGTTGCCAAGAACTATTCTCTCCTTGGTAAGAGAGGTTTCTAGTGGCACTGTGAGCTAGCTGGTATACAGGCTAACATACCCGGTGGGGGTGTCTAGAATCAGTCTGACATCAATCCTACAGTGCATTTTGTCTAAACCCGCAGATCCTATATAGGTTCATAGGAACTACTCGACAGGGGTGATTGTGATCATTTTGAGATACTTCCTGCCAAGTGAGTGGACTGTCCCGGATGTAATTTACACTTGACATTGATTGGATCCATGCCCAGATTCAGAATGACTAGTTGGCTTGACATCAACTATTAGGGATATGAGTGGACCTTCTGAGGCAGAATGTCTGTTTATTGTTGCCTTCAAGAATACGATCTGTGACCCACTCCGGAAAAATAATTATACCAAGAAGAATAATATTTACTGACCTCCTTACAGACAGCAGCAGGACTGAGAAAAGACTTATGCAGCTACTAGCACGCTATGACGAAGATAGATAGCTCTGCATGAGTTGACCCTGCATTGCGTCCTCTCAAGAACCACAGTGGTTCAGTTGCTGTGAACGCTGCAGTGAGGACCTTATGCCTGTCTGCTGAGACTGCCCACATTGAAGAGCTACAGCTGCAGCTCACTCATCCCAGCCAGTGATGCCCTCCAAGACCAACAGCTGTGCCTTCATTTTTTTCCACTCAGAGGGATGTAGTACTGAGGTTTCATTGCAGAGTTGGAGGTCAGAGCTCTAAAACCCTGAAGATGAACTTCTGACGTTAAGTAGAGGGTAACCCAGTATTCTACCCCCTTTACAATTTTCCTCTTTTGTCTCCATGACAGCAGTGCCTAGGAAAGCAACCACACTTTTGCCAACATAGTCATACGCGCCTGTCACAACTATAAAGGTCACATTCCTTGGCTTGGTCGTAGTGGTCTTTTTGACACTGCTTTTATGAATAATCCCTCAAGTGTGACCTTCCTTAGTGTTTCCACTGAGGCTAAGGTCACTTGCTAGTATGAACCCTGGGACCCTTGTGTCCAATAGCAGAATTCCATGTTTGTGTTGTGCTCCTCCAAGCATGCAGAAACCATATCCACAACAGAAGTGACAGAAGGGGACTAATTGTCAGCGAGCACTCTGAAACAAGCTGACTGACCGCAAGATTTGTGTCGATCAATCGGCACTGTTTAATGAATCAAACACACACGCTACGGCTCTGTAAGATCTACTTTGCACACCCATGTCTCCCCATGTTCCCCTTAGATCCATGCACGCTGCAACTGACTAAAACAGTCAAGTGTCTCTTGCCTTTCAGTAGTACTATAAATAATTGTTGTCACAACTGCATTCTAATAAGCTATTGAATCTAGCTGTGAATAAAAAAAAATCTCATCTTGTTTTTAAAACTGTAACACTGACTGGACATGGTAATTGAGTATATCATCTCCCTTTCTGAATCTAAATTGGCCTCCAAGAGCAATGCTTGACGTAGCCTTTGCTGGCCTTGCAAGACAAAGCCTACAAATGGGGCAGCTAAAATATCAGCTCTTAGTTATATCTAGTTCCTCAGGTTTGAGGAACCGAGGCTGTATATGTTACGAGAATTGCCCAGGTGCCCCTGGGTGACGTAAGAAAAACTGGCCTAACACCTGCACTCAGTCGCTGTAGTTTTCTTCTGCCTGTGCTGAGGTGGTTACTGGAGAGCTACACTTCCATCTTGTTGATGTCACCTAGCTCTCAGTTTGCCGAAGGGGAGTTGTAGCAGACAGTCTGTCATGTACACAATCAGAACAGACCCACGGGTTTGATCCTCTCTGAAACATGCATTGTGCAGCATGATATCCAGGAAGCACTGCTATACACGCTGGACCGCTTGATGTAGCTATTCGCATTGCAGGAGCTTGGCCTCCATTTATTTTGGCAGCATGTGGCATTTGGACATGGTTCAAATGCAAATTGGTGGGGCCGGATTGGTTGAATTTCTAGGTATCTCCAATGACCTTAAAGGACATCTTTTGAAACTCTTCCACCCTGGAGTCCAAGATCCTATTCCGACAGGAATGATGTGTAAATCAGACCGGGAGAAAGCAATTCCTGATAAAGAATTCCTTCCTGCTTAAAGCAGGGCCACTTAATGGGTTTATTCCAGCACTTTTTAGGGAGATTGCCTGAATGATGTTAATTCTGCACAAACCAAGAGAGAAAGACTGCAGCAGGGGAGGCAGTGGCCATGGGCAGTGTACTCAAAGGCACATATCTACTATCAAAACATACAGTCTGGTTTGTTAAGTGTGCATCAAACCAGACACATTCTCCCAAGTTCACTAGATGGGGGACATGAGGTTCCCAGCTATAGGAGTTCACTCACTTTTACCAGGAAGCTTGTAGATCTCGAAAAAGGAACACCAAAATTGATATTGCTACAAAAGTTTTGCATACTGCTTCAGTGCTACCATGTAATAAAGAGGGGGAAATTGTATTCCATCGGACAATTTCATGGAAATGCTTATCCCTCTAAGCATTAGCTGCATCTCTGCTGGAGAAGCACTGAATTTGGGTCTGAGGAGGCTCCTATGATTATGGGGCATCAGACACCCCAAACAAAGGATCTTTCATAAAAGAAATAGAGACAAATTGTAGGTGGCACAGTTGACGTTGGCATCTGTGAACTTTTGTCTCCCTAGTCGTACACAGTGTTTTCCCTTTTTCATTAATTATTTTTATTAGTTTTCAGAACAGGAGAGGCATGATGTACAGTTCTTACCCAAAATCAATATTGAATTTAAAATTACAGGAAAAATGACTATCCTGCCCATCCGCTGCCAACTGAAAAATTATATTGAATCAGAATGTGGCTGTAACCTAAAGTTACACCCATAAAATGGAAAAGGGTCGCAATATACATTGATCCAAAGTAATAATAGGAATTTACTGCATGAGCACATGATACCCTGCTGCATTTGTTCTAGTTCAATTGTTATTTCATGCAAATCTTTGAACATTTGAGTGGTGGTGACTAATCTTTGCTTCTACATGTATAGCCGGAATCTCTGGGGCATATGATCCCTTCAGCATGCCCATTTAATTTGATCATCTTTTCTTGGATACTCTTTATCTAGGTCCTGCTTGGAACATGTTATCACAGAGATTTGTATTTGGATTTACTTGTATCATCACATCCTAAGGCATAGCATATTCAGACCCACCAATTTGAGAAACTTTTTTTATGGGGTGCCTCTTGTAGTCTAGGTTAGTGTTAAATTAAGATTTGTAAATTATAAATGCATTTGTGATTGTGTTTGACTTTCTCAGTGCAAAGTGGGTATCCCACGCATCTAAACATACTCTTCTTCATCTTTGTCAGGTCTGAGGAATTGGCAATATTGTCCCATCCCTGTGAACTACGCCCACTGGAGTGTTGATAAGACTAATGTTTTTTTCCTCCACTATTTCGCTCAACAGTCCAGCTACAGAGCTAGGGGCTAAGAGCAGTCTAACCCCGTGTGTTTAAAAACCTTTCGGGCTGTTTTACTGTAGTTTGGTTATGGCTCAAAGCGTAGTTAAAGGGATTGTGTCAAATGCAAGGTTTAAATGTGAAACTGTTGATAGTAAGCTACGATTACAAATCACACATTCCCACCCAAAATGTATTATATTGTCCTTACTCCTCCATGTGAGCCCAATACCTTCTTGTAGATCTTAATAGCCCTTGAATTTCTTTTTTTCATGAGGTGGTATCCTCCTTTGTTTCTGCACTTTCCTGAAAGATGTAGAAACATTTTTGCTTTACTGTTTAGTGGAGAATTACTTCTAGTGACAAAAGCACAAGCAGGCAAACAAAGAAGAAGCAGTGTTGTGGTGATTGAGACCATGTGCTCTCTTTAGTTTGTCTAGGACCAGCAAGGTAGCAGGCAATTCTTTAAATCTTACCCGAGTTGTTTTCATCCTTACATTGATCCCAGGTATGGACATTGTTGTCTAGTGTCAGTATAAATCCTCAAGCTGAAAGCTTTCATTACACATCTCCTTCCACAGGTGCTAAAAGTCCTGCTTTCCCCTAGCAGGGTTTAACTAGGCCTTCTTTTGCATTTTTATGTGGGTTCCTTCTTAACTCTACTCTTCTAGTAAAACAAATGAATTTCTTGGAATTTTTAAGCTTTAAAGGAGTGGACACCTTTGGGAAGCTAAACAGTGAACTTGTTCAGAGCCACAGTCTTCGATCTACAAAGTTCAAGCTCTGTTAACTCGACTTCCGGACATTTGGATAAACTAACTCTTCCCCAATCTGTGATAGTCCATCCAACCTTTCAAATAATGAAAACAAGGCGATCCCTTAAACCAGCAAGTTTGTGGAGAAGCCAGCTCTCTATACCCACATTTGTTCAAGGTGGTCTGTGCCAGAGGGAGCAAAGGGTGGCAGGCTGCTGTGTGTGAAACAAACCATATCTGTTCACTGCCAGGTTGTAAAGATAATCCTGCGATTGTGCCCTGCAGTTTCCAGCCTCGTCAGCAGTATGGAACAGGAGGGTTTCTGTGGGCTAAATGTTCCTTTTTTCTGGAACATTTTTTCAGTGGTGAGAAGTCCTTTCTACCTATTTGTCTTCAAAGCTAGTAGAGTCAAGACCTGCTTCTAATTGAGTAGAAACGGAAGGCCTACCACGAGAAACAGTTGCATCGTTGTTCCATTTATGCATTTGATCATTTAGTTCAAGAAGCAAAGGTTTTCCAGAGGACATTTCTATTGTAGCAGAAGCATTTCAAATGCAAAGTGCTGTGCATAGACCATTGTAGTATGGGGTGCTGCATGCATGTTAACATTTTAGAACAGCAAAGTGGGAAATTTTGAAAATTAAATTGGGGTACTGTATTTTCCACATTGACTTATATTGAAGCAGAGGCAATTTCAGACAGGAGACCGTTAAAACAAAGCCAGTATTGGGTTTCAAAATCGGTACCCTGTCACCCAAATTAGGTTTATTGACATGGCGGGGCCCCAGCGCATTAATGAAAACACCCGTGAGGTGGTGGTCCCCAGGGCTGTCGTGGGGGTTTCTGAGAGCCCCAACCCCCCATTTATAAAGAAAATAAACCCTGGGGAGGAGGTGGTCCCCGGGGCAGCAGGGAGGCCGTACAGTCCTTCCTCGCATAAAATTACAAAGAAGTCCCGGGGAGGTGAGGGTCCCCGTGGCAATGTTAAGCCCCAAGAGGTGGAGCGGGCTGTGAGTGATTAAAAAAAAATGCCTACCTGGGGGCCATTAATTAGGCAAGCACAGGAGCCCGCAATATATATTTTTTTTATTAAAATTTCGCCGGGATCCATGGATCCAGCCAATTTAAAGAACACAAAATTTAAAAATGCTGTTTTGGCACTGCGGGACCCCTGTGGGACCTCCCCTCAAGCAGCCTAGGGGTTCAGGGTATAAGATGGCTGGCAACACTTTCTGGTTTGAAGTGTTGGCAGCCAATCTGATCTCAGCATGAAATCGGGAGAGGTAGCGGATCCTCCGTGTCCTTATATATACAATTGGAAATTAAATAACTGCAATTACTAAACAGATTTACACCAAATCACTCCCTGAACCAACAACTAGCTTTCTGCCAAATTTGGTGTAATTCTGTGAAGCATATGGGGCTGTTGCCTTGTGTAAAGGTCCTTTGGGAATTAACATGGGAAACGCATGTTTTTTTACACTCCCTCTCTTTTTCTCGGTCTCCGCTTGATAGATCACCCATGCACAACAAGAATAACAGGGGCACTTTATGTGGAAAGTTTTGTGAAGATTCGTCGAAGGACGCCAAAGATATAGGCAAGTCAAAAACACTTTTCCTATGGTAACTACATCCTCCAGTAGGCAATATATGTGTGCGTCTCTATTACCTACTGGCAGTCGCCAGTAGGTAGTTATAGTTAAGACCTAATTTCTATTAAAAAGCTGTTTTTCAATTGCTTTTTATCTTTGGCGTACTTTGACGAATCTTCATGAAATTTTCAAAACTAGCTTGACGCTCACTTCAGCTACTGTCTTGAAAACGTCAGGCTGATCTGTCAAGCGGGGGCCGAGAGAAAGGGGGTCCTAAAATGCTTTTTCCCCTTGTTAATTTCCATTGGAAACTTTAGACCTGGCTACAGCCCGGACTGCTAGTAGGAATTACACCATATTTGGCCAAAAGATAGCTCTTGGTCCAGAAAGCGCCCTTTTTGTTAAATAGTGTAAATCCGTTCAGTAGTTCCTGAGAAATTTAAACATTTCTCAGACATACAACTGTGGCCGTGATGGATCCGCAACCCCTCCCAATCTTGTGCTTGAGATCTTATTGGTTGCTAACACTTCCAACTAGGAAGTGTTGGCAGACATCGTGTGACTCGGTTGAACTGAGCCACCAGACTTTTTTTTTTAATAAGGGGACAGGATGGAAACATCCTGACCCCTAGACCTCTTCAGGGGGATACACAGGGACCCCAAAGCCAAAAAAAGCATTTTTTGTTTTACTTTTCGGCAGGAATTGTGGTGGATCCACGAATCTCATTGATTTAAAAAAAAAAAAAACTAAGTGCTGGTTCCTGCGTTTCGTTTAATTAGGCCCCTGGGTGGGCCGGGTCTCGAGGGCAAATAATAATGATGGGGTGGGAGGGACTGCCTCCTCCTTGGGGCTAAACACAAAGGAAATGCAGGGGCACGCAGGCCCCCCCGCAGCCCCGGGAACTGCCACTTTCCCGGGGCTATAATAAATTGTAGGGCGTGGGGGGGCTCCAGCCACCCACGCAGCCCCGAGGATCGCCACCTCCCCGGGGCTAATTCACATAAATGCAGGGGTTCCATGCACTGCCCCAGTGACCTCGACCTCCCCGGGGCTATATTTAATATTAATATGTGGGAGGACTCCACCACTCCCCCTCGCAGCCCCGAGGACCGCCATCATTGGTAGCTATAGGACCGGAAAAAGGCTTGTACATCAGGAGATTGAGGGGGTGATATTCCTAACTGATATAGCAGAGCTTGGCAATTCTGCAATGGACTATACTCGTGCCACCAAGGTATGGTGGTAACCAGTAGATTGGCCTCCAGGGTAATTGGCCCATTTTATTATGTAATGTTTCCCGTTATAAAATTATAAAATAGAGGATTGGTTGTAGCCCTTTTTAAAGCCAAGCCAAACCTTTATGTTTCAGTCTTCAAGTTGTATTATCTGTGTGTGACGTATAGATTAATTATTAGTAGGAGGCTGTGGGAGGGGAGACCATGCTCTCTAATAGCAGTTCACTTTTCAATCTGTTTATGTTGCGATCTCTGAGGAGGCATTCCAAGCAGAAGTAAGAGGAATTCTGCCTGTACACACCTTCAATTGTTAGACAGGATTTATGGTTGTATAGTGAGTTATTTAAACAGTTTATCTAACCGATATCTAATACTTAAATGGTACCAGTGAAGTAATGTATATGAAACCAAGTAAGATAAACTGAAATATTGACTTTAGAGGTTCTGTTTCGATTGCAGGAGCTTTGGACAATGCATTGAAATGGTAGTGAACACCGACAGACTCGAAACTTGGTGGAAATTCATCAGCTTTTTGCTGGTAGTTTCCAACCTTGAAAGCCATATGAGATATACACCTGCGAAGAAAGGATTACAATTATTTTCAGGTGGAAAAGGAAGGATCCTTTCGAATATGTAGGGGGAGTGTTTTTCTGTTGTGAAAATATTTTACCTGTGTTGACCCAAAATAACTTTTTAAAGTGGAATTGCAAATATACATTTAATTTCTGCATACAGAAATGTAGACTTGTCAGATTTCTGTGTGTGCAAATATTAATGCGTTTTAGTACTCCTTGGTAGCTGTGACCCATGTAGCGCCTCCTAGAATTCTTTATGAATTTCAGTAAAGCTTGAAATGTATTCAAAACCTAGGCCTTAGCCTGAAACATATTTCACTCTGTGCATGGCCTTCCCATGGACTGGAGCTTTTGGAAGACTGTATCTGTGTCATAGTGCTTTCTCTCCATGGACCCATTAAGAGTGTTGCTCTAATTATTTCATCAGTTAAAGTAAATGACTTGTTACACATTAATCATATATTTTTCTCTATACTTTTCGTCATTTCAGGAAGGCCTTAAGAAGACCCCTCTGTTCGACTTTCACATCAGCAATGGAGGGAAGATGGTGGAGTTTGCCGGCTGGAGTATGCCAGTGCAGTACAAAGACAGTCACATTGAGTCTCACCTACACACACGAGGACATTGCTCGCTCTTCGACGTTTCACATATGCTTCAGGTAAATTTCGCAACTGCGGTTCCACATTGATCCCAAAGTAAGATTGTTTGCTAGTGGCCAGTAGAATCCTAAAATACCGAGGAAGCAGTGTAAGTACCTACTGTTGGGGCAAATTCCACCAGAGCGTATTCACCCTCCTTTCATTTGGAGATGGATCAAATTGATAATCAGTATAGTGTGTGAATATCCAAAGATAAACAGTGTTATAGCCCTAGTTATAAAGCTTCTGTGCAGAAATGGCCACCTAAATTGGTATCTCTTTTTAAATACTGCTTGAGTAAAGAAGCTACAACTCTCTCAAGGGAAAAAGCAGTTATTGGTTCTTCCCAAACCACATAAGTATGCTCAGCGGTGCATCTCATACCACTCTATAGCGCTTCTTAATATTGGTGCTAAGCTTCATACACAAAGTCAAATGAGTGGATTCGCCTAGTGTGGACAAACACGTGATGACAAAATTAGGGCTGAGATACACCTGGTTAAAAATGCCTCACTTGAGGGGGATACCTGCAACACTCTTGTCATCTGATGCAGAGAAGGCTTTCGACTGAGTGGATTGGTCTTTCATACTTCTTAGATGGGTTTGGCGCATACTTCCTGAAAGTTATCTTCGCTAATTAATCCGACTGCAAGATTTACCCTCAGTGGTCTCACTTTTAATGCATATGGATGAGGAAGAGGCACTGGGCAGGGTTTCCAATTCCCCAGTTCCCATATTTTCCCTATTTATAGAACTATTAGCCTTCAGATTCTGCAATCGAAAAAGGTAATTGGAATTGGGAAGAAGAGTACGAAGTTTAGCTGGTACTTGGGCCAAACCAAGTTAGATACTGTAAATGAATATAAATACTTCGGAATATGGTTTACAAGGTCTTTGAAATAGGATACCCATCTAGAAGCACAGAAACTAAAAGCGCATCTAGCGGTATGTGGGTTGAAAAGATTCGACTATAGCTATGGCGATATGTCACATAAACCTCTATTGAACGCCTTTAAGGCTATGGTTCCGCCACAATTCCAATATGGGGCAGAGGTTCTATGCATCGATGGGAAAAGCTCATGGGACAAAGAGGAGGGTAAATGTCTAAAATCCCTGCTGTCCCTTCCATGGTCGGCGATGATTCAGGCAATTAGATTGGAATTGGACCTACCTTCATGGAATGTCCAGGTCCAGTCAAGCTTGCTTAGATTCTGGAACCGCCTGGGTCTGGGGGAAGTCACCAAGGTATCACAATGGCGTATGAAGGAAATTCAATCCAGTGAGTTAAAGTGGGCGAAGGCAACAAGAAGGAAACTCCTGACCATTTGTGATCACCTGATGGTGGACATTGACCCCATGACACTCCAAATTAATGTGATAAAGAATGTGCTTAAAGTGCAGGGTAAGGTATGCTCGAAGGCAATAGATCTAAAGTATTTGAGAGAAAAAGATTCTGTAAAGTTTATGAGCGCAGGATGGGAGAAAGACTCCAGCTTTCCATATATGGATTTGCTACCTAACCGTTGGTTAAGGAATGAAGTCTTTAAGTTAAGAATAGGAACTAACCCGCTATTTACAAATAGCGGAATAAAAGCTGCCCTTTCACATCCCTATGGTAAATGTGTGTGTAAAATAGAAAGAAGTGTGATATTTTGCACCTTTTATTGGACTGTTATCTGTTTTTAAATCTACGTAAAGTGTTTCTTCGACCGATATTTTTAAAATATGATGTCAATGAGCGCTCGCAAGCACGTGACCGCTTAGTGGAAATGGAAAATCTTGACATTGCGATAGCCATTGGGAAATTTATGCAGGGGGTTTATAAATTTCTAAACTGAGTAGAGATCCATGAAAAGGCCAAAGTTTTTTTTTAATTCTAATGAATTTTGGTTTTAATTGTATAAATGTAGTTTTATGACAGTAGAATTTTTATAGCAAATGGAAAGAATTTGTGTTATGTTGATTTTAGATGATAAAATATGTATTGTGGTTTATAGATCAATTGGTCTAAATAAACTTTATTTTTTGATTGATTGATTGATTAATTGGAATCAATTTGGACTTGTAGGATTATAAAATCTCCTTATAAGTTGACCATGGGCTGCTTATTTTGGGATTTGCACATTTCTTCCTTCAAGCAGTTATGGACTTTCGTAAGGCTTTTGAATCCGTCTCTTGCTGTAAAATTAATTTTGAGATATCTGAAGCACATAACTTAACCCTCTCGGAGGATGATGTAGATGTATTCGACAGAATGCTCCCATTTTGTTGGCCGAAGAGGTAGGTTTGACATTTAGGTGTAAAGATCACTTGAAAAACCTATTTGATATTAATTATCCACCTATAGTACCTGCTATAAAAAGTGACCTGGAGTCCAGGGTGAAACTGATGATCTGTGGATTGGAAGAATCAATACTATAAAAATGAGGCTTCTGAAAATGTTCCAGCCCTCCTGTGAAAGCACAATTTCTGAAAGGAAATAAAAAGTCAGCACACCGACGTAGTATGCAGATAATGAGCAATGTTTGTTTGCCCCAAGCTCGAGCAGTAACACCCAGTTGACTGAACTTCCAAGTGTTCTGCCTCACTGGGGTTACGTTAAGCCTTTTATACATGAGATCACACAACAAACATGAAAGCACTCAGGAACAAGAAGACACTGGTTTCACAGCTGAGGGTCTTGACAGTAAATCTGTGGCTTATAACTAATTCGTTTTCTTAGTTTTCAAGGCCCAAGGCCCCCATCAAGCATTTCTAAGGTAAAGCAGCTTTTCCATGCCTGCCTCTGCATTCCTTTAGACAAAGAGTTGAAACTTATTTTTTAGAGTGGGCCTACCCACACCCTGAACATCGAGTGGGCATACTCACACCCTGCACGTGCATTTCACAGTTCGTGATCACAGAGTGGAAACTTACAAGTTTCAGTCAAGAGGCTTCTCCCAAGCAGTTACTTAATAAAACATGAGTTAAGCAGATATTAATGGAGGATTTTTAAAAAAAAATTTGACCGATGGTTCACATCACATTTTACGTTTTGACACTCCATATTTGGATTGACGGAACACTTTTGAAGTACATCCAACAGGGCACTGAGTCGCCCTCAGATACTTCTTATGCAGATGAATGTCATAGGCGAGTTGGCTAAGCCAGTGCTCCCTGTTATTATATGGTAGCTCAACTCAGAGTGGTCACAGACTGGTTCAAGGCAGGGTCTGAAAAAAACTGGATACATATGGGTCATGTAATGTGCACAGACTCTTGTGGGATTTAATATAACTTGACAAAAAATACATACCACCAAATGCAAATTTGAGCGCGCTCGTTAATACTACGTTGAGGACAAGAAAAACGTTTGCAGAGTCTAAAGACTTAGTGACATATCCCGTAACCCCTATCCACTTCAACACTGAATTCACTCCTGCTGTGGAGGGTCATGCATTTCAGAACTGGAGGAGTGGGGGGGATGCAGAATGATTTTTAGTATGTTTAGCTCTCTGTTACCTCCCTCGAAATCTGTGTACTATGTAAAGCCAATTTCCACCTATCCTAAAAGCAATGTCTGTTTATGCACAGCTTAGGTACTTTGTCACCAATCCAAACTTTGAGCTAAGTGCCACCTGAGAAAAAATGGCCATTGAAACGTTAATAGGCAACATGGCCACTATTTCCAATTTGTATCAGGTGCTATTGCACGGAAAGTCACATAATCCTGGAAACATAACAAGGACTAGGAACGTACCCTGTGGGAGTAGATCTAGCGTATAAAATTGATGAGGTTGAGTTGAGACATACATTCCTCATCACTGTCAGTAGCAAGCAGAAAGATCAATTAGAAGCTGTGGTATGGCTAGTATTACACCCATCTTCACTTTTGTCGTATGTTCCCAAACTCGTATCCAAAATGCTTGAGGGGCTGAGGTGCCCTGCAGGATTGATTGCATAGCTGTTGGCAATTCCTGTAGGTTCGCCCTTTTTTTTTTAATGGTGTGACTAGTACGGTGAGGGAAATATTAGGATACCTACTCCCTTTCCCGCAGAGCTTCTGCCCTAAAACCAAAAGACTTTAAAGCAATCACGAACTATGAGTGGCACATGAGCCGTGGCCTTCCATACACTTTAGTTCCGTCTCATTGGGCGGGGGGGGGGGGATTGGGATTTTTTGGTTGAGGGCTGGAACATTGTGCTTTAGTTAGCAATCACTTGGAAATCGCTGTGAGGCCCAGAGATTAATGGAATATTGGGCATAAAAACTTGTAAAGTTTGCACCTGAAACTTGAGCTGGCTATTTCTGTTCCTCTGGTGTTGAAAGAGCGGGAGCGTGTAGGTGATGAGTGATTTTTTTTCCTTCTTTGGATATGTATTTTTTGGTCGTTATGACGGTTTCCAGTGTGACATTTTGCTGTTATGTTTGTCTTGCTGCGGCAACAAATGATGGACGCTGAATAAATCAAACATTCACCCCGGTCAAGAGATATGGGTTAAATCCATTGTTCTTTTGCACACTACACCACCCCAGTTTGGACCAAGCCATATGCAAATCACTCTTGACACTGCTTCTCATAGGAACAGTCCATCCTGACCTGCCAAGCTGGGTCCTCCCTGAAACGGAAGCAAGCATCCTGGGACTGGTTTCGGGGTATCATCACTCATCAGCCAAGCTGGCTTGAATCAAGTGGCACAGCAAGCAAGGGACCCATGTCTGGGCATACTCATCCCACTGAGGGCGAAAATTGCTGCTGCAACAAAGATGGATGGAATGCTGAATAAATCTAACATTCACACCCAGTCAAGAGACCTGGATTAAATTCATCATTCTTTTCTCACTACCCCACCCCACTATGGACCCAACCATATGCAAGTTAGTCTTGACTCTGCTCCTCATGGGAACAGTCCAGCCTGAACTGCCAAGCCGGACCCAGGATGTTTGTTTCTAGTCCAGGGAGGTCCTGAGTTGGCAGTTTGTGCCGGGCTCTCAGTAGTAGTGCTGGTTGAACATTCCAAGGCTTCTCGAGGGGGTGGGGGGCAGATACAGGGGGGTGTACATAGGCTCACAACTCAATTTATGTGCAGCAGCAAGCAATACATAATTGTCCAGTCAAATAATTGGTTTCATGAAAAGAGGAGTATTTATTTTACTGCTACCACCAGATGTGGAAATATGACATGCACAATAACTTCCACAGTTCACTGAGGTCAGGGCTCTAGTCTCCCTTAGGGAGTTCCCGGGGTCCAACTTACTCCAAGCTCTAGTGGTTATTACCCACTGACTATAGGTGACATTCAGGTAAATTCCACAAGTAGTCCATGTCTCGGGAGTCCAGCTCCAACTCTGTATAAAAGTCAAGAGTGTTGAAGCGATGGAGCACTATCTAGCAAGCAAGATCCCCTGGGGCCGAGTGGATTGAAATCGGTGTTAGCCACACCTGCCAGATCAGAGTGATGGGAGTCCCTGAGCGTGAACCCTCTGTGGAAGCTGGAGATGCAGAGGCTGTCTCTGGTAAGTTCTTTGCATGCGGCCCAGGCGGACTGCTCTAAATGGACCTCAAGTTCCTACATGCTGTAATGCAGCCAAAGCAAACCGAGGTTCTTTGTGGCTCCTCGAACCTGGGTACGTTCTTTGGTCCTTCCCATTGTGGGTGGGGGAGTCCGAAAGTCCTGAAGCTGATCTTCTGTCAAGGTGCAGGCCCATAGGAGTCACCACAGTGGCCTCTCTTCTCCGGTGACAATCTCGACCAGGTCACACTTCTTTGTTGGTCTCAGTAGCCCCCTTTGGTATATGGGGTCCCCTTCTCTCCACTGCACACAGACTTCGATCCTATCGGCACATCAGATCTCTTTTCAGCCGCCCCTCCTGTTTGCCAGTTTTCTACCGCACATGGGCTACTTCCCACTCTGTATTGCTCTCCTCTATTTGACCCCTCCTGGCATACTGGGTTGGCTGTTCCTCACTGCACACGGGCCATGACCTTTCAGTGCCGTATCGGTCACTGCTCACTTCACGATGGCCTTCCTCTGGCATACAAGGGTTGCCAACTTTACCTGTGTAGGGCAATGACCTTATTGTTGCAGCAGCCGTCTCCTCACACATTGCTAAGGGAATCCACTCAACAGGATTCCCCACTGGATCTCACTTCCTCCAACACTCTCCTCTTCTTCAAAGAACACACTGGCCTATGCAAGCAGGCAGGCATTGGTGCTCCAGGCTCCAGGGTAGGTGGTCTTGGATTCCCTGGGTAATGTACCCTCTACTAGCTAGAAGACTAGCAGGCCTTGGCCCTCATTCCTGGTCACAGGCAAAGTCCTGCAAAGCTTCTCCTCCCCGCACAGCCCGACTGGCTGCTTGACAGCCAACAATTTATGGTATCTCAAGCTCTTCTTATAGTCCATTTCAAGACACCAAATGTGGTGTAGAGTCTGATTTTTGGAAGTTTATGTTGGGGGTCTGCTTCCTTTTGAAGTCCGCACTCCACTGCCCTCTCTTCCTCCAGAAAGCAGTCTGTCACAGCAGGAGCGGCTACCAATCTGATACCCAAACAACACAGGCCATGGGAGTGACTAGAAGTTCACACCTGGATGTCAGGCACAGTAATATGTGTATCAAAAGGTTAACCCAGGGCCTCAGCTCTGCTCTTTATAATTCTCTTATTCTAATCATCTTCTTGAGATGTGCCAAGGCCTCTTCCTTGTGACCTCTCTTGGAATCAAAGAACAACTTTTGAAGCATACTGGTGGAGCCTGGCTCTGCTCTCTACAATGTTTCCCACCCTGCTTACAGGAATGTAGCAATAGACAAATCTGTCTGAGGGGATTCCTTTAGCACCTCTCCTCATATTTTACCTTGAAGCCCTGGGTCTCCCAAAATGGAATCCAGAGTCAG